>NC_143080.1:2872500-3179285 GCF_052426305.1 Pelodiscus sinensis
CTGGGAATGGGCGACTGGGGAGGGATCACTGGATGGTTCCCTGTTGTGTTCCCTCCCTCTGGGGCTCCTGGCCTTGGCCACGGTGGGCCGACAGGACACTGGGCTGGATGGACCTTTGGTTGACGCAGCCTGGCCGTTCTCATGTTCCGTGTTCTTATGATGCATGTCTCTTCCCCCCACGCTCACATTTGGGGGCTCTGCTGGTCTGAGCAGTGGGGTGGGCGGGGAGAGGGTGAGCACAGGGGTGGAGAGCCAGCTTCCCCCATCTTTTCACTCTCCTGGCTCTCCCCACAGCTCTAGCGTGTTCCTGCGCTTCTTCCGCATCCTCTGCTTTGTGCCGGCATCTCTGACGGCCCAGGCTCCTGTTCTGCCCCCCGACAGTGCCCGCGCGGCAAGGGCTAGCTCCCCACATTGCTCTGGCCATGTAGGCTAAGTCATCATCACCAAGTTTCGTTGCCCCAAACGGCCTTTTGGCAACCACGCAGCAGGGGCGCACACGCTGCCGAGCGACTTTCCTCAGGAAAAACGCCCAGTTTCAGGGACCAAAAACATCCCTCCCCAGGAGGAATTTACTTTCCCCCTCCCTTCATTGTCGACAAAGAGCCAGGGTGGACTCTGCTGTTTGTTTTGTCGAGGGAACTGGCTTCCGCCATTATCCCACCATGCTGCCCTGGTGGCTGTGCTCAGTGTTTTGGGATCTCTGCTGCCCTGCAGGCAGGCGCCCCTCCCCTTTCCAAGCTCTGGGAAGTGTCTGGCAGTGGAGTGAGCTGCTCCCTTTGGGGAACAAAGAGCAAATCATTGGATGCTCCTGTTCTGCCTGGCTAGGAACCCAGCGGCGGGCAGGCGGCTGCTGCAGGGGGAGGACTGGAGAGGCAGCTGTGCTGCTCTGACATTCCTCCGCACGGAGAGCTTCTAGAGCCAGAGCCCACCCCTGGCCCTGTGGCTGCCTCCACTGTCCTATGAACGGGGCCCCGGGCAGCCTGGGGGACCTGGTGTGGGGCAGCAGCAGGGGTCACCCTCCCCCCACCACGGCAGCGGGAGCCAGAGTGACCCAGCAGCCTGCTCCACTCCACACCACTGCCCTCTCCCAGTTTGCTGCGCTTGACCCTCGGGCACTGCACAGTGACACGGAGGGCGGCGGGCTGGGGGTGGGGCGGAGCCGGAGCAGGCTGCCAGGTCGCTCCGGCTCCCGCTGCGGCAGTGAGCGTGGGAGGGGATCAACCCGCACCAAGCGCCCTGAGAATCTGCCAGCTGGCATTGAGTGGGGGAGGGGGCTTTGGGTGGGGAGGGGAGGAGCAGCATCGAGAAGCGGTGGGGAGGCAGAGCAAGGGCGGGACTTGGAGAAGGGGGTGGAGCAGATCAGGGCATAGGGGTGGGACTTGGGGAAGGGGGTGGAGCAGATCAGAGCATAGGGGCGGGACTTGGAGAAGGGGGTGGAGCAGAGCAGGGCATAGGGGCGGGACTTGGGGAAGGAGGTGGAGCAGATCAGGGCATAGGGGCAGGACTTGGGGAAGGGGGTGGAGCACAGCAGGGCATAGGGGCGGGACTTGGGGAAGGGGGTGGAGCAGAGCAGGGCATAGGGGTGGGACTTGGGGAAGGGGGTGGAGCAGATCAGGGCATAAGGGCGGGACTTGGAGAAGGGGGTGGAGCAGAGCAGGGCATAGGGGTGGGACTTGGGGAAGGGGGTGGAGCAGATCAGGGCATAAGGGCGGGACTTGGGGAAGGGGGTGGAGCAGAGCAGGGCATAGGGGCGGGACTTGGGGAAGGAGGTGGAGCAGATCAGGGCATAGGGGCAGGACTTGGGGAAGGGGGTGGAGCACAGCAGGGCATGGGGCGGGACTTGGGGAAGGGGGTGGAGCAGAGCAGGGCATAGGGGTGGGACTTGGGGAAGGGGGTGGAGCAGATCAGGGCATAAGGGCGGGACTTGGGGAAGGGGGTGGAGCAGAGCAGGGCATAGGGGTGGGACTTGGGGAAGGGGGTGGAGCAGATCAGGGCATAGGGGCGGGACTTGGGGAAGGGGGTGGAGCAGAGCAGGGCATAGGGGTGGGACTTGGGGAAGGGGGTGGAGCAGATCAGGGCATAAGGGCGGGACTTGGAGAAGGGGGTGGAGCAGAGCAGGGCATAAGGGCGGGACTTGGGGAAGGGGGTGGAGCAGAGCAGGGCATAGGGGTGGGACTTGGGGAAGGGGGTGGAGCAGATCAGGGCATAAGGGCGGGACTTGGGGAAGGGGGTGGAGCACAGCAGGGCATAGGGGCGGGACTTGGGGAAGGGGGTGGAGCACAGCAGGGCATAGGGGCAGGACTTGGGGAAGGGGTGGAGCAGAGCAGGGCATAGGGGCAGGACTTGGGGAAGGGGGTGGAGCAGATCAGGGCATAAGGGCGGGACTTGGGGAAGGGGGTGGAGCAGATCAGGGCATAGGTGCGGGACTTGGGGAAGGGGGTGGAGCACAGCAGGGCATAGGGGCGGGACTTGGGGAAGGGGGTGGAGCACAGCAGGGCATAGGGGCGGGACTTGGGGAAGGGGGTGGAGCACAGCAGGGCATAGGGGTGGGACTTGGGGAAGGGGGTGGAGCACAGCAGGGCATAGGGCTCCTCCAGACGCTGCTCCCAGCCGCTGAGGCAGCCACGGGAGACCTGGGCAGGAATCCCAAGATGTGACCGGCCCTGCCTTCCCTCATCGCTGCGCTACACGCCCACCATGCAGGGCGCAGGGCTGTGGAGATGGTGGTGGGTCCCAGAACCCTCAGAGACCTTCCCCCACTCACACCCAGACTCCCTCCCCCACTGCCTAAGGCTCTGGGAAGCAGTTTGGGTGCAGGGGGTGTGGAGGTTGAGCTCTGAGCAGGAATGTGGGTGTGAGGGAGTCTGGGGTGCAGGCTGTGGGCTGGCACAAGGTTTGGGGGTTCAGGAGGGGGTGGGGTGCAGGCTTTGGGCTGCGGCAGGGTATTGCGGTGTAAGAGGGATGGGGCTGCAAGGTCTGGGCTGGGGCAGGGCACTGGGGTGCAGGCTCTGGGCTGGGGCAGGGTATTGGGGTGCAGAAAGAGGTGGGGGTGCAGGCTCCGTGCTGGGGCAGGGTTTTGGGGTGCAGGCCAGGGATAAACCATCAGGCCACAGGCACAGCATTGGATCCTTGCTCTGGAGGTAGAGGTGACGGGCCCTTCACCCGCTGCTCCCCAGTGCCGGGGTCCGTTGGGGCCCCCAACGTAGCCACTCGGTTCCCGCTGCCACCCTGTCTGGGCAGGCCCTTCCCCCAGCAGGTGTCTGGCTTCTCAGGCAGGCTTCCGGTGTGAGCTGAGGTGAGCGCAGGAAGCAGGGACCCGCGCCCGGACAGCTGGGTCGGCTCTGGCTCGGCCAGGCGGCGGGGACGCGAGAAGCGAGGTAGGACGCTGGCCTGGGAATCAGAACGCCTGAGCTCTCTTCCCACTGACTCGCTTAGCGCCCCCTGTCCCCTCTGTGCCGCCCCCAATGTTCCCTCGAAGGTCTTTTGTCCTTGTGCGGAATAAATGTTCTGTGCACCGAGGCAAGTGTCGATGTGCACCACCAGGAGAAACCCGGGCTGCGGGTGCTCTGCTAATCAGCTGGGCAGCCGCCCAAGTGCCCAGCGCCCAGGGAACCCTGCCTCCCACCCCCTGGTCTGTTCAGTGGGTTGGGGCAGGATCCCTCCCATGTGTCTGTGCAGGAGGGAGGCCCAGATCTCAATAGGGGCCTCTGTGAGCATCAGGGGAAGCACAAGTGTTGCAGGCTAATCGCTCGTGCAGGACCGGTGGCTATGCAGGAAGGGGGCAGCTGTCCTTGGGCAGGTGTGGGGAGACACAATCCCCCCCCCCCGGAAAAATGGGGGAGCCAGAAATAGACCAAGGAACTGGCTAGCGAGTGGGAGCGATCCCTGGCAAGAGGAGCCGTGGGAGACAGGGAGCCGCCACGCCACGGAGGGATTGCTACTAGGGATGTGAAAATGTAACTGGCTAACCGATTAAATGGGATTTTACATCCTTAATGGCTACCTTTGGATCCACCAGCCCATTACTCTCCCCTTGCTCTGGAGGCCTGGACAGCTGCCCCCTCACACTCCTGCTCTGGGATGTATATCAGGTCTGGTCAATATCATCAGGTCTATATGGACCATATATAGTCTATATTAGGTCTATATTAGCTTCAGAGGATGCTCTGGTCTATATCAGGGATGATCTCAGTGGTTCTTAACCTGGGGTGCACGCACCCCCTGGGGGTGCGAGATGCTCTTTCTGGGGGTGTGAGACATGCTAGATTTTGATGATATAGCTTAGGTTTAAAGCACTGACCTACTTCAACGATTTTTAATAAGGGGTGCGAGAACATATTTTGAGAGCCAAAGGGGTGCAGGCTGCAGTGAGGCTAAGAACCACTGATCTAGATGGTGCTTGGTCCTGCCGTGAGGGCCGGGGACTGGACTCGATGGCCTCTCGAGGTCCCTTTCTATTCTAGGATTCTAGGGTGCCAATTCCGCAATGTCTGGCTCTCTGCGGTGACCGGAATGCGTTCACCGTGCACCCGTAAGCAGCGTCCGCAATTCAAAGGAAGCCTTTGAATTACAGAGCGAGCCGTGTGTCCCTGGTATTTACCCAGCATGGGAGCGAGGGCAGCAAAAAGAGCAGCAAGCCGAGGCAAGATTCGTTAATTAGCAGTGCTGGGTAGGCTGCCTTTCGGTTTGCGAGCATGACATCCAAGGGGGGAGGGAATCTAGCTGCGTCTGTCATTTCAAATTGCCCGGAGGGCGGCAGGAGATCTGATGGGACATTTGACCCCAAGGGCCGAGTCTCCTAATCCCCACATGATTAAAGCGACCCCCTCGATCGCCATCCGGCGCCTGCTTGGAGAAGCTGTTGGCTCCCTCTCTCCCTGCTGAGCCGAGGGGCCGGGCTGGGGCTGTGGGGTTGGGTATTACAGTGAGGAATGCGCATTGTGATGGCTGCCAAGTCCGTTAAGCCCCGGAATGTGACCTACCTTAGCGGGTTATAATCTGATCTCTCTAGCTATCTAATCATCGCTAGGCATTTGTACTGCACTCGGCTGGGGCAGCCTGTTTTGGTAGGACCTACCAGAACTGTCTGACTTTGTGCTCGTGGCTCCTTCCTTGGCTCCAGGCTTAGTAACACGTGTCAGATTCCCAGCGGGTGTCAGTGGAGCAAAGATGATTTTTGTCTCCTAAGGATTTGGCCTACTGCCCCCGGATGAAACCTAGCCCGAGCCTACGCCTGTCCATGAAAGGCTGGATTCTCATTGCACCTCATCACCCCACATTTTCCCTGGGTGGCAACAGGCCCTGTTGAAGCTGAACATCACTGAAAAAAACAGACCCCAGGGGCAAAGTTCCCTGTAATTTTTGTTCCATCTGTGCGCAGAATAAATTTTGTTGCATGCACCAAAGCATGTGTGGATGTGCACCACCAGTAGAAACACACGCTTCTGGCTGTGTGTGCTCTGCCAATGAGTTGGGCAGCACCTGAATCTCCTGGGTGGCCGCCTAAGCGCTCAGCTTACAGGGAACACTACGGGGTGAAAGTAGCTTACATTTCTTAGAGCTGCTATTGTATTCCTGCCTCCCCCGCAGGGCTCAGAGCAGCAGACTGGAGGGGGGTTATGATACAACAGTACCTGTGGGTGTGGGGTGGAGTTGGCGGGGGAGCTCAGGGCAGGGGGAGGGGGGGAGGATGCAGGATTCAGGGCTGGGTGTGTGTGGGGGGGTGCAGGAGTCAGATTTGGGGTGTGAGGAGGAGTTTTAGGGCAGGAGGCTGGGGGTGGTGCAGGAGTCAGGGTTGGGGTGTGCGAGGAGGGTCTCAGGGCAGAGGGTAGGGTGTGGGGGGACAGGAATCAGACAATGGGGCTGGGGGCTCAGGGCAGGGGCCTAGGGACCCGCCAGGCTCAGGCCCACACTGTGCTAGGCGCTGGCCATCCATAGGGGGAGGCGGCCTCCGCTGGGAAGAGCGGAAAAGCCCCTGCAGATCCAGGGAAGGGGAAAGGAACGGCCCCTCCGAACCAGCAACCAGTGAGATGGTGGCTAAGGTCATGTCAGTTTGGCTAGTGGAGGGGGCGGGGCGAGAAAACTCACTCGCCATCTGATTCGCCCTCCACAACATTTCCATGGTCAGACGTGAGCCCGGCGGGACAGGAAACCGAATTCTCTCCCCTCCCCCCCGGGACCACACAACCCACGCTCCACGCTCCAGTTCTAGTTCAGAATTACACTCAAAACCTCCTGCCTCCTCCCGGCAGCCCCGCCGCCTCCAAAGAGAAAGCGTTGCCCAGTGGTTAGGGCTCTAGCCTGGGTCTTCAGAAATGTACACGCACTTTTCTCCTCCAGTACAACAGGGCAGGTCTCGGCCCTCAAAGCTCTTCAGGCGCCCAACTCCCATAGAAACCATGTAAGTGTCTAATAATAATAGACACCTAATAACGTTGAGACTCTGCCTCCGTGGCTCCCTCTGTGCCTCAGTTTCCCCCTCTGTCCAATGGGGTGTCAGCCCCAGTGGGTTGTGAGGCTGATGATATTGAAACTGTGACGTGTTCAGACAGTAGGGCCGGGATGCCAGAGGGGTGCCTCAAACCGATTGTGCTGTTCGCAAGGGGTCATTCCTTGGGGGCGATGGGGGTGGGGGGAGACTGTGCACAGAGGAGAACGGGGATGCCAGAAGCTTTTCAGACTGCCCATTGTATGCCCTGGGGAGCTTTGCAGCCCATAGCTATTCCCGGCCGAGCTGCGCCTTCTGAACTGATCGGGGGCCGGTAGGTTGTGATCTGAGCCGGGGTCCGCGCAGCTGGAAAGAGCCAGGCCACACCCGGTGTGTCCTGGCAACACAACACAAAAGGCCACGCCTGCCCTTGCGCTTTGTCGATGAATCTTTGGTTGTTCACGGGTGCTGCCCCCCACCCCACCCCCGGTGGAAGCGACGACGTTTGGCCGCAACAAACGCACGAGGTCGGCTCCGTGTTCCACTGCTTCTGGGGATGAGGCTAGCATCCACATGGAGCCATGGAACGCCCTTCCCGAGCCATTCGCCTGGCGCCAGCACAGGTATCATTTTGGTGCCAGACCAAAGCCACCTTTTTAGCTGTGCTTTTACTGCGGTTTCGGTGCGTGTCTTGAGGTGTTTTAACAGACTGTGTCCCCTGCCTTTGCGGTTCTGTATTTTACTTTTATACATCTATACTGATTGTCTTTTAAATCACTTTGGCTACGTCTACACTGGCCCCTTTTCCAGAAGGGGCATGTAAATTTCACTAGTCGTCGTAGGGAAATCCGCGGGGGATTTAAATATCCCCCGCGGCATTTAAATAAAAATGTCCGCCGCTTTTTTCCGGCTTTTAAAAAAGCCGGAAAAGAGCGTCTAGACTGGCCCCGATCCTCCGGAAAAAGTGCCCTTTTCCGGAGGCTCTTATTCCTACTTTGAAGTAGGGTTAAGAGCCTCCGGAAAAGGGCACTTTTTCCGGAGGATCGGGGCCAGTCTAGACGCTCTTTTCCGGCTTTTTTAAAAGCCGGAAAAAAGCGGCGGACATTTTTATTTAAATGCCGCGGGGGATATTTAAATCCCCCGCGGATTTCCCTACGACGACTAGTGAAATTTACATGCCCCTTCCGGAAAAGGGGCCAGTGTAGACGTAGCCTTTGTAAGCCGCCTCGAACGTTTTCAGCAGAGAAGCGGAGTACGAATATTTGGAACAAATAAATACAAAAAATGCAAACGCTGCTTTGTTGGCCGGAGAGCGCTCGGCTGTCCACACAGCGAAAGCCGCTCGGGGCGGGGGGGGATATTTTGTCGGTGAAAGTACTGACAAATGACGTTGGCAGGCGCCAACTTTTAGCGAGGGGGCTGCGTCGACACGGGCCTGTCGCTCCAAGCGGCGCAGTGTAGCTGTTCCCAAAAGTGCTGACATGCAGACTGGCTCGGGGACCTCTAGGTACGTCCACACTACATGCTGATTTCGGAATAAACTATTCTGGAATAGTTATTCCGAAATAGCTTATTCTGAAATAGCACGTCTACACTGCAGGGAAGCCTCAAAATTAGTGCGAGGCCGGCTCCCCTCATATAGACGCGCTATCTCGCTGCAGCACCCCGGGAGGCACTGGGGAGGAAGAACTTACAACGGCCCTGGGAAGGGGCTATTCCGAAATAGCAGCAACGGAGCGTCTCCACACGCCGTGTTTCGAAACAGCTATTTCGGAAGAGGCGTTATTCCTCGCAGAATGAGGTTTACAGAACTCGGAATAAGCTGCCTGTTATTTTGAAATTTTTTCGAAATATCGGAATGGCTGTGTCGACGCTCGCTTTGTAACGGCGCAGTACAGACGCACCCTTCGTGGCTGCCGGGCAGGGCGTGGGGCTGAGAGCCGGTGGGGAAGGCAATCCTGCGGGAAGAGCGTGGGGAGGGAGGGAACCAGGGGCAGAGAAGGACTCTGGAAAGGGGTGTGAAGTTGCACAGAGGGGTCATGTCCGTTTGGTGTGGAGGGAGGCGAGATCTAAGCCGGAGCCCACTGAAATCGAAGGCGTTTTTTCTCCATTGGCTCCCTGAGCTTTGGATCAGGCCCGAAGAGAGGGATTTCCGGGGCACTAGGGTTCGCTTGGGATGTGGAAACCAATGTCTCTCGGAGCTGCAAACACCCTGCCCCCAAAGCCCAACAGGGGCCTGCTGGGCGGAGCTGATCACGCGCCATGAGTCAGCGCTGCACCCAAGGGAGGGCTCTCAGGCTATGTCTACACTCGCGGCTTCTTGCGCCAGAAATATGCAAACGAGGCTCAGTGTGGAATATCGCCAAGCCTCATTTGCATACCTAATGAGCTGCCATTTTGCGGAAGAGGCTCTTGCGCCAGAAGGAGCTGTCTGCGTGGCCCCTTCTTGCGCGAGAAAAGCCCTCTTGCGCAGTGCCGCTACGCCGATTATTTTCAGGAAGAATGGCATTGCGCAAGAGGGCTTTTCTCGCGCAAGAAGGGGCAGTGGAGACAACTCCTCCTGGCGCAAGAGCCTCTTCTGCAAAAATGGCGGCTCATTAGGTATGCAAATGAGGCTCGGCGATATTCCACGCGTAGCCTCATTAGCATACTTCTCGCACAAGAAGCCGCGAGTGTAGACATAGCCTGAGAGGCGGAGGGGCAGACCAGCTGCTGAGCAGAGCCGGGCCGGCAGGGGAGTGGGCCGCACGAGGCGGCGGGGCCCCCTTTACCTGCGTACTGTTGAGATCACACTGGTGCGTGGCGGTGAACCACCCCGGGCTGCTGGCGCACGGATTGATTTCCACGTCCTGCAGCTTGACGTCCATCCTCACCACGCCCCTGCAAGAGAAGAGCACGGGCTGGGGGCAGGGGCCGGGCAGTTGAGCCTTCCCCTTCCCCTCTCGCCTCCCGTGGGAGTGGGCCGTGGCGCTAAGGGGCACACAGAGACCGGTCCAGGCTCATGCTGCATCCACGGCCCTCCCTGAATTCCCCCTCACCCCCCCGGCTGCAGCAGGCCAGGAAAGCCACAGGACTGAGGCTGTTCTGTTTGTGGAAGCTCTGTGCTCGGCCAGGGGGCTGGGACCCGGCGGAAAGCGGCTGGTTGTCCATGCAGGGGTCGGTGTGACGGGGTGTGCATACCCCGCACAGTAGCAGGGGGCTTAAGACCCGATGGGCGGAGGAAGTCCCGCCCCCTCGCCCGGACTGGGCATGCTCCGGATGCTGGGGCAGTATAAAAGGCAGCAGAGCCGCTCAGTCTGGGCTGGCCAGTGAAGGACAAGGACCTTCTGCTGGAGCGCCAGCAGCCAGTGACTCAGACAGCAGGAACTGGAGCCCCAGGAGACAGCCGCGGCGTAACCCCTGCGGCATTCTAGGGAGAAGCTGCTGCCGGGGGGCTGGAAGACCCAGTGACTACGGGGGACGTGGACCCAGCCGAAGCGGTAGGAAGCGACCCAGGGAGGGTGCAGGAGCAGCCTCTCCCACCCGGGTATCCTCGGCGTGTTTCGGCCGGATTCCCCACTGAGGGAGCGGAAGACCGTTCTGCTGCTCACAGGGCCTTGGGTTGGGACCTGGTGAAGCAGGGTGGGCCCCGGACCCCCTACCAGGGGGCTTGCCCTAACCCTACTGACTCTGGTCCTTAGGCTGCACAGCCTTGAACCAAGGGCTGTATATAGACTCTGGCTATTAGGCCACACTGCTCTAAGCCAAGGACTGTCTTGAGACGAGGAAAAACCATTTCCCTAGGCGGCGGCGGGGGGGGGGGAGCTCTGGGATGGGTTCCCTAGGGAGGGGGTGGAATCTCCATCCCTAGAGGTGTTTAAGTCTCGGCTTGACAAAGCCCTGGCTGGGTTGATTTAGTTGGGTTGGTCCTGCCTTGGGCAGGGGCTGGACTTGATGACTCCTGAGGTCTCCTCCAGCTCTGAGATTCTATGACTCTGGCTGGTAGGACACACTGCCTTGAGCTAGTCGCTACAGACTCATAGACTTTAAGGTCAGAAGGGACCATCATGATCTAGTCTGACCCCCTGCACAGTGCAGGCCACAGAATCTCCCCCACCCCCTCCTAGAATAATCCTCTCACCTAGATCTCAGATATTGAAGCCTTCAAATAATTTGAAGACCCCAAGATGCAGAGAATCCTCCAGCTGTGATCTGTGCCCCATGCTACAGAGAAAGGCGAAAAACCTCCAGGGCCTCTGCCAATCTACCCTGGAGGAAAATTCCTTCCTGACCCCAAATATGGCGATTAGCTAAACCCTGAGCACGTGGGCAAGACTCACCAGCCAGACACCCAGACTTTCGGAGTTACCCCGAGTTAGGGGCTATTGAGTGACTTTCGGCCGGTGGTCTGTACTGCCCTGTGTGCTGGGCTGCTTATGGACTCGGGGTCACCCTGAGAGAAGGGAAGATGTGTGGAGACGTCCCACTCTGGAAGAGACTCACACTTGTGACGGACAATGCCCACAAAACAGATATTAGACAGGATCACAAAGAAAAAAGTTTCTTGCCATTTCAACCAGAAAGGACACTGTCTCAACAACTTAATTACCTGCATCCTGCTTCAAAAGCCTTTTAAAACTGCACTTGAAAGGGAATCCTCTGAACTGTTATTCATGCTAAAATTCGACACTTTGCGCGGGGGTCTTAACAAAGACTCTAGTTACCTTACCCATTACAAAGATAGCTTCCCCAATTATCACCTCTAATACCATTAGCTCACAGACATTTACCTTCTCCCCCCCCCCCCCCGCATCCCCCTTCTGTTCTGAAATGTGATTTGTCCTTTTCATATGTGTTCTTTTTTTTAAATTGTATCCTTTGGTATATATGGCTGTGACTATTTTCTTCCACTATTTGATCTGAGGAAGTGGGTCTGGCCCACGAAAGCTCATCATCTAATAAACCATCTTGTTAGTCTTTAAAGTGCTACATAGTCCTGTATTTTTCTTGTGACGGGGAGTGCGTACACCCCCACAGTCGGCCACACCCTGCAGCAACTAGGAAGCTGCCAAGGTCCCCCCAGCTGCCGTGGGGCTCAGAGCGGGAAGGGAGGCTGCCTTCCATACGCTCCCCACGAACAACCCTTGGGCTCTGCCTAATGGCCACTCAGGTTCCCTATGGCACAGATATCTCGTCCGGCTTTCCCTACGGCCGCGGGAATCCAGGTTATATTCCTGGCTCTGCTGCTAACGGGTTCCGTGACCTCAGGGCAGTCCTTTCCCCCTCTCTCGGCCTCGGTTCCCCCCTTCCTCTCCTCGTCTAGTCCAGCGAACGCTTTGGGGCAGGGCTCGTCGCTCCTGGGTTTGTACAGCACCCTGCACGGTGAGACTCAGGTTTCCAGTGGGGCACTGAGTTGCTACTCCCATAGGAATGCCCAGCTGGAAGGGTTTGCAAGAGGTCATGCGGCCCAACCCCCCGGGCAGAGGCAGGACCAAGTCTCTCAGCAGGTGTTTGGTCAACCTGCCCTTAAAAAGCCAGCAACGAGGGAGACTCAACAGCTCCACAGAGCTCAACTAGCCTGCGAGTTAGAAAGGTTTTTCCCCAATAGGTAACCCCAGGGTCTGTCTCCACGGGGAGCGGTTGGTGATGAAAGTGCCGTCACCAGGCAAACGTCCCCAAAAGTGAAAACTCATCAGCGTGGTTTTCCTGCCTCCCCTTGTCGACATTTCACGGCCACATGGCTGGTTCCCCTCTCGACAGACAGAGCAAAGCATTGTGGGGGAGCATCCCACAGGACGGTGTGGGGGGAAGGCAGAGCTGGTCCCTGCACTGCTTGGGATTCCCACCTAGCTCTGGGAGCGCTCTGTGCTGAGGAACATCAAAGCAGCATGGCAGCCTCGCCAGTCCTCCCCCTGCAGCAGCTGCTGGCCTGCTGCTGGGTTCCTAGCTGGGAAGAACAGGAGCATCCCAATGATTTGTTCTTTGTTTGTTCCCCAAATGGAGCAGCTCTCTCAGCTGCCAGAAACTTCCCTGAGCTTTGAAGGGGGAGGGGCGCAGCCCGCAGGGCAGCAGAGATCCCAAAAACACTGAGCACAGCCACCAGGGCAGGCATGGTGGGATAATGGTGGAAGCCAGTTCTCTCGACAAAACAAACAGCAGAGTCTACCCTGGCTCTGTGTCGCCAATGAAGGGAGGGGGGAAAGACAGAAATCTCTCGCAGGGCTGAAAATATTTTGTCGCCAAAACTGGGTGTCTTCCTGACAAGCTGCAGGGCCGCGTCAACACTCTCGCTGTTCTGTCACCAAAAGGCAGGTTTGGGCCTGGGCACGGGCGGCGAGTTGTATCGGCTGCTGGGGCGTGCGCTCCGGGAACATTCAGAGCACAAGGGGGTCCAGCTCCACTAATGTTCAGGGTGGGGTCTCTCCCCTGGCCCCATCTGCCTCCCTCATAGCGTCTCCCAGTCCTGCCTGCTGCCCCCAGGCGATGTACAACGGGAGGAGAGCACTGACCCTCTGGTGCCCCCTCGGCGCCCCTCCCCCCTGCCCCAGACCAGAGCTTGCACCCTGCACCCAAACTCCTTCCAGATCCCGCACCCTTTCCTGCCCCCCAACCCCCTGCCCCAGCCCCCACCCAAACTCCTTTCCAGACCCTGCCCCCCTTCTGCACACAAACTCTCCAGAGTCTCCAGGTCGGGGAGGTCTGGGGGGTGGGACTTGGACCCATTCCAGGCACCATCAAAAATCATCCAAGCCTGCCGCTAGCGAGCATGGAACTAACACGGCTAAGGATCCCGGGTCAAGGAGCCGTCCGGCCGGGTGCATTCTGGGAGGTGGGAGAGGAGAGAGAGGCAAAGGAAACAGACATTCGCACAAGTCACTTCTTTCTACCGTGGTTCTTATAGACCCCAGCCTCTGTAGCTTCCTCTCCAATGCATCTGATGAAGTGGGTTTTACCCTTATGCCCTCATCCAGCTGCTAGTCTCTGAGCCCTGGTCGACACCAGGGAGTTCTTTCGAAAGAACTCCCCAGTTTTCGAAATAACAAGCAGAGCGGCCACACGACCAAGCCCGTCAGTTCGAAACAGCAACTCCAGCTTGTCACGAAGGACACCGCTTGTGTCGGAATAACGGGCGGGGGACGTTCCTCCCCAGAGTCCTTCCTGGGGCTCAACCTCGAGGTAGCACGTCCACACTCTGCTTCCGGCCCATTTCGAGGCTCCCTGGCAGCGTGGACGCGTTAGTTCGAAAGAGTTATTTCAGGAGTTACTGTTGCGAAATAATTTCCTAGTGCACATGCCCTACGGTGCAACCGGACTCGGGGCTGATTTCGCAGGTACAGACGAAGGCGGCCACCCCTCTGAGGCTTACAGGGAGAGAAAGAGCGCGGCGGGGTGCAGGGGTTGGATCGACCGAAAACCAGATGGATCTTGACGGCCCGACGTTGCCGCACCAATTAGATCTACTGAGAAGCCACCTGTTACTCGTCCGTGTTTGACCCGTTTTCCATGCCCGGGATGAAAGCAGCCACCTTCCCTGTGGCCCGTGGCCTCCCCTTGTCACTGGCCGAGTGGAGCTGCTTGTCTTGCAAACAAACCCAGAGAGGCAGGCGACGTGGGCAGCGGCAGGCCGGGTCCCCGGGCCAGGAGCCAGCTGGCTTGGTGGGCTCCCCGAGCGTGCTGCCTCCCTGCGAGCCGGGAGAAGAGCTTTAGGGCTTACTGACTGCTCAGCTGTAGGCGCGTCTTGGCACAGCTGTTCCCCGGAGTGACTCCGGCAGCCCCAGCCCCCTCTCGATTCAGATCTCCTGCCTTGGGGGGCAGCCAGGCGCATAGAGGGGGAGGTCAGTGGTGGGGGGTAGAGACACAGCCTGGGTTAGGGCAAAGTGCAGGTGAATCCCCCATCAGCGCCATAATCTGTCTGGCCTGTCACAGCTAGTGTGGCACGCAGGACGCCTGACCCCCCTTTTAATGGTAACCCCACTTCACTGTAGCCGAGTTTCCGAAGGGAACCCTGCCAGGGTTCGACTGATCCGGCAAGGCGCCGGGCAGGCGCTGGACCCCCTGTGGCAGCAAGGCCCCCATTTACCTTCCAGTAAAAAAATATTACATGAAAACAAAATGAAACCCCCCCCCCCACCCCAGTCCTCCCCCAACCAACCCCGCGGATGGTCTTAGGAAAACAAAACTCCGTAGAAATGGCTCCCTTCGTTTCTGCTCACTTCCAGGGAGAATAGCACTTGGTTTGCTTTTCCGAAGGGGTGTCGGAGTGGGGAGGGGGAGTATTTCCTGGCAAAATTTGTAACCTAAACACTGGAGCCTGATGAGATAGATTAGATATTGGGGTGCGTATGGTGTGGATGGATGGGGTGTATGGGGATAGATAGACAACAGACAGATGGGGTGTATGGTGATAGATAGACAGACGGTGCATAGGGGTAGACAGACAGACAGAGGCGATGCATAGGGACAGACAGACAGACAGATAGATGGGGTGTATGGTGATAGATAGACAGACAGACGGTGCAGAGGGACAGACAGACAGAGGCGGTGTATAAGGACAGACAGACAGATAGATGGGGTGTATGGTGATAGATAGACAGACGGTGCATAGGGATAGACAGACAGAGGCGGTGTATAAGGACAGACAGACAGACAGATGGGGTGTATGGAGATAGAAGGAGTGTATGGGGCCAAATCACCCTTTGATCTCCAGGTCTGGGCTGCAGCATGGAAACACTGGGGCAGAATCCAGTGGATCCGGGTTCTTCTGGGCGGACTTTCTCATTTGGGCAGGTAAGCGAGCCCAGCCAGCCCTGGCAAGGCGGCATTAACCCCGTGGGGTGCTCACAGGCCGGGACGCTCACAGGGAAGTCAGGGGGCTCCCCCATGTTTCCGTCCATCCCTGGCCAGGTTTGGGGGCTGAAACTAGCTTCGGGCCGCCCCCTGTGGGATTCTGGGCAAAGGAGGCCGGTGGGGGGAGTCAGGGGGCATCGGGCAGGGACACCCAGGGGCGCTCGGGGGCGGGCCCCGAGCACAGGAGCTGCTGGCGGGAAGCGTGGAGCCGCCAGAGCAGATGGTGGGAGCAGCCCCGAGTGCACAGGAGGCCTGGAGTCTGGCAGGAGCGGGGGGTTCCCTGCCATCGGACAGCGCTGCGCCGGGAGGGGAGGGCGGAGGTGGGCGACAGGGCTCCCCTGCTCCACCTGTCAGTGACTCATCCGCCCTCCCCCCAGTGCAGTAACCGCTCGAGCTATGACCAGGCCAGAGCTTCCCAGTCTGCTGCGATTCCCCCTCCCCCCCGAACACCTGGGGGCAGGTCGGCCAGCGCCCAGCCCGTCTCCCAGCCCCGCCCCCGGTGCTGGCAAACCCGGCAAGGGGGAGGAAGGATGTGGGGGAGACCCCGAGGGGCGTATGCAAGGCACCCGGCCGGTCTGCACTCCGAGGGGTGAGAGGGGAGCCCCAGAGCACCACCCCCAGGGCTGACGGGCCCCTTGGCAGCGCTGTGCCATGGCGTAGGCGGGGTGGGGAAATTCCTGCAGCTCCACGCCTCTGAGTGGGGGAGATGGGGGAACCCTGTCAGTGCAGATCCCAAGGGTGTGTTAGGTGGGGGAATCCCCCAGCTCTGCACCCCACGGCGGGGTATGTTAGATCAGGGGATCCCTAGCTCTGCACCCCACAGTGGGGTATGTTAGATCAGGGGATCCCTAGCTCTGCACCCCACAGTGGGGTATGTTAGATCAGGGGATTCCCAGCTCTGCACCCCACAGTGGGGTATGTTAGATCAGGGGATCCCTAGCTCTGCACCCCACAGTGGGGTATGTTAGATCAGGGGATTCCCAGCTCTGCACCCCACAGTGGGGTGTGTTAGATCAGGGGATTCCCAGCTCTGCACCCCACAGTGGGGTATGTTAGATCAGGGGATTCCCAGCTCTGCACCCCACAGTGGGGTATGTTAGATCAGGGGATCCCTAGCTCTGCACCCCACAGTGGGGTGTGTTAGATCAGGGGATTCCCAGCTCCGCACCCCACAGTGGGGTGTGTTAGATCAGGGGATTCCCAGCTCCGCACCCCACAGTGGGGTATGTTAGATCAGGGGATCCCTAGCTCTGCACCCCACAGTGGGGTATGTTAGATCAGGGGATTCCCAGCTCCGCACCCCTCGGCGGGGTATGTTAGATCAGGGGATTCCCAGCTCCGCACCCCACAGTGGGGTATGTTAGATCAGGGGATTCCCAGCTCCGCACCCCACAGTGGGGTATGTTAGATCAGGGGATTCCCAGCTCCGCACCCCACAGTGGGGTATGTTAGATCAGGAGATTCCCAGCTCCGCACCCCACAGTGGGGTATGTTAGATCAGGGGATCCCGAGCTCCGCACCCCACAGTGGGGTATTTTGAGGTGAGAGATCCCTCAGTCTGGCACCCAGGGTGGGATATTAGGTGGGGGAATTCCCCAATTCAGCACCCTAGGGTGGGGATAAGTTAGGCGAGGGAATCACCAGCCTTGTATCCCAGGGATGCACTAGGTGGGGAATCCCCCAGTTTGGCACCCTAAGGTGGGGTATTTTGGGGGTTGGATCCCCAGTTCTGCACCCGGAGGCGGAGCTGGTTGAGGGGGTTCCCCAGCCTGGCATCCAAGGGAGCTTGTTTGTTGGGAGTACCCCCATTGCAACACCCCAGGAGGCCTAGGAGATGGGGATTCCCCCAGCTGTGCCGTAGGGGGTGGGTGGGGGGAATCCGGGAAGTGAGACAAGAGAATCCACCCGCCCCCGCACTGGAACAGGGGGGCAGAGAGCTCTTCACGCTGCTTCCCCGGCACGCCCCCCATCCCCCACAACTCCCACCACAGCCCCGCCCCTTGCCTCTCCCAGGCCCCGCCCCTGCTCACTTGAACTCAGGGCTCAGGTCCGGCTTCAGCCCATAGAAGGCGGAGGAGAGGGCCACCATCCAGCTGGGCAGGAACTTGCTGTCCTGGCACTCCAGGAAGGGCGGCGACCACCGGACGTGGCTGGCGTCCATCACGTAGCTGTCGCCCCGGTGCCACTTGGGCGTGTGCAGGCTCTTGAGGTCGTTGACAAGGACTCGCTTGCGCAGGGAGAGGCCCGGCGGGGCCAGCGGGCCGGGGAACCCCTGGCCCTCCCCACTCCCGTTGCGTGGGCCTTCGGCCGACAGCTCCTGCAGCAAGATCTCGTTGTTCTCCTTGGAGGCCTGGAGCACCAGCTGGGGCTTGGCAGAGGCTGGGTGGGCGTGGAAGGTCAGCACGGCCCGGTAGACTTGGGGATCCCCTTCCACCAGGCTCCGCACCAGGGCGTGGTACCACTCCGTGTCCTCCTTGACGCTCGACTCCCGGATGTCGTTGGTCTGGAAGAGCATGTTGAGGAAGTTGGTGGCGTGGCTCAGGGCCTCGGTGGCCCCCCGCAGGGTGGCCCGCAGGCTCGGCGGGGGGCCGGCGGCCCCGCCTGGGGCCGGCGCCTCGAAGCGGCGGCTGCAGTTGGCTTGGGAGAGCCGCCCCACGTCCCCTGAGTACAAGAACGTCAACGCGGCCTCCGAGCCCTCCGGGTCCACCTTGTCCAGGTCTGGGGTGGGCCCCCAGGAGGACGTGGAGGAGGACGGAGAGGCCCATTCCTTCGCCTTGGGTGTCCTGGCCTTGGGGGGAGGGGACTTCTGTGGCTGGAAGATCCCCGTGCCCCACGCCAGCTCCATCTGGAAACCCCAGAGCAGAGGCCACAACCAGCCCCCCATGGCTGGGCGAAGGGGATCAGCGGCGCAGCCACCCCGCAGTCCTGCCGCTGGCTTGGCTCATTTCAGCAGCAGCAGAAGCCGGGACCCCCCCCCCCGAGGCCAAACGGGGTTGCCTCGGGGGATCCTTAGGAGGAGGGGGGACAAGGCGCAGCGGGGCCCATGGCGGGGCGATTCACGCGTCTCTGCGCTGCCAGAAATACGCAGGACTCTCCCTCTCGCGCTCACTTTCTCCCCCCCCCCCCCCCCCCCCACTTTGCTGGCGACGGTGTGGACGTCACCGGCTCCGAAATGTGTCCATCTGCCGGCGCGGCCCCCCGGCCCGTGCACGCCCGGCCCTAATGCGGAGGCTTTGGAATCTCCAGCCCCCGGCCCCAGCGCGCGCGGCCCGCTGATGCTCCGAATGGAGCGATGCGCCCAGGGGGGGAGGGGCTGGCGGCCACGCGCCCTCCCGCTCCATTGAGAGATCTGGGGCTGGCGCTGATGCAAGCGGAGCCTGGATGGGGCGCCATGGCAACCGAGCCCGGGCGCGCGGCGCCCCCGCCCCGCGGTCCCATTCATCAGCTGCGCGCGCCCAGGCCTCGCCGGGCCTGGGGGAGGTCGCGGGCGGGGATTCACCCTCGCGGCGCCCCCAGCGCTGGGGGTCCAGCCGGGTTGCGCCGCTCGTGTACTGCGGCGGCCAGTGTCCCCGTGCGGAGCGTCGGACCCCGGCAGCGTGTCGGGGGCGGAGGAGAGAGGGAGGCAAAGGGAAAGGGGGCCCGCAGGGAAGAGAGGTGGTGTCAGCGGGGCAGAGACATGGGGGGCAGATGCACAGGGGATGGAGGTGGGGGGCAGATGCTCAGGGGGGCTGGGGGGGGGGGGAGCAGATGCACAGGGGACGGAGATGGGGGGAGCAGATGCACAGGGGATGGAGACATGGGGGGCAGATGCACAGGGAGGGACAGAGATGGGGGGAGCGCAGATGCACAGGGGATGGAGACATGGGGGGCAGATGCACAGGGGACAGAGATGGGGGGCAGGGGGGGGGCAGATGCACAGGGGACAGAGATGGGGGAGCAGTTGCACAGATATTGGGGGGCAGATGCACAGGGGACGGAGATGGGGAGGGGGAGAGTAGATGCACAGGGGACAGAGACATGGGGGGCAGATGCACAGGGGACGGAGACGGGGAGGGGGAGAGCAGATGCACAGGGGATGGGGAGGGGGAGAGTAGATGCACAGGGGACAGAGATGGGGGAGCAGTTGCACATGGGGGCAGATGCACAGGGGACAGAGATGGGGGAGCAGTTGCACAGATACTGGGGGGCAGATGCACAGGGGACGGAGATGGGGGGCAGATGCACAGAGACATGGGGGCAGATGCACAGGGGACGGAGATGGGGAGGGGGAGAGTAGATGCACAGGGGACGGAGACGGGGAGGGGGAGAGCAGATGCACAGGGGACAGAGACATGGGGGGCAGATGCACAGGGGACAGAGATGGGGGAGAGTAGATGCACAGGGGACGGAGATGGGGGGGCAGATGCACAGAGACATGGGGGCAGATGCACAGGGGACGGAGATGGGGAGGGGGAGAGTAGATGCACAGGGGATGGAGACGGGGAGGGGGAGAGCAGATGCACAGGGGACAGAGACATGGGGGCAGATGCACAGGGAACCGAGTGGAAGAGAATGAAAAAGGGGATGAACAAGAGAAAGAGTGAGCGGGAGACGAGCGGGAGACAAACGAGGCAAGGCCTTGGCTGCCCCCTGCCCTGCTGGAAGTGGATCCGTCATACCCAGCATCTGACCCAGGTGAATGCGGCTGAACATCCCTCATAAGAGACCCCCCGCCCCTCCCGCCACCCACCCTTCAGGGCTCTGCCTGGCCAGTCTGCTGCCTCCCCGGTGCGTGGGGGGCTTGTGTCTCCAGAGGGCGCTGTGGCACCACGAGTCCCCTTTCCTCTCAACCCCACAGTCCCACATTTCAACCCTGTCCCGAGCGTCCCGTTCTCAGCCCTTCGCCTCTGCCGCCGGGATGGGCTGGCATGCGCAGCCAGGACGCTCGCGCCGCTTTTGAGCGAGGCCAATTAACCCCCCTTCCCCGGGAGCATCAAAATCGCAGCGGTGCCGGGAGGGCAGGCTGGAAACTGCGCTGGCATCAAGGGACTTAGGAAGAAGCAGGGGAGAGAGCCTGGCGCTGGAAGCCATCTCTGGAGCGGCCCTTCCTAGACCGGATTCACAGGGCAAGCACTGTTGCAGCACAACCGAGAAAGCGCCTCCAAGATCAGGCCCGTGGGGCTGGGCCTGGCTCCAACACAGGGTCAGAGGCAGGGCCTGCCTGGAAGAGCTGACTGTCTAAACGGACAAGGGGCAGGAGCAGTGTAGAATGACTGTGCCCATTTTACAGATGGGAAAACTGTCCAGCGCGACTAAGCCCCCCCAGCCAGGGTTGGGTATTGAAGAACTTGTCCTGTAATGGGAGGAGCCCCAAGCCACTTCTCTACAGCCATGCGGGTGGGGGTGGGGGGAGCCAGGAAGCAAACGCAACTCCTTAGCGTCAAAGCTTTCCTTTTTACCCCCTTCTGCAGCCCTCAAAGCTGAGAGCACAGTTGCCCAGCCCCTGCGTGAGCCCCTGTCTGACAGAGCATGGGGGATGGTGAGATCATGGTGCAGGCTTGATCCTGCTGGTGCAGGGGCACAGAGGGGTCCCCCGAAGCGAGGGGAGCACACTGGACACGGGGCGATGCTGCCTCCTAGCAAGAGAGAGACCCTCAGAGGGAGCAAGTAGCTACCCACGTGCCTCCTCCATATAAAGATGCTGCTGCATCTCCCTGGTCAGTGCCCAGCGCCCACCTCCTGCTCACAGGGGCATGGCAGGCTGTCTCGGGCGGCACCCCACGAGGCTGCCTATTTGCAGAAATTCCACGTGCATCGTGTGCTTGCCGAGGAGGCGGCTCCGTTGGGATTCCTTTTCCACGGAGGTGGGAAACAGATGTGCCCCAGGCCGCTTGATGAATCTGTACGTCTCCCTGTGGCACGGTGACACTGTGCACGCTCACAGGGCAGCAGTTCCATGTGTGGGAAGCATGGCCTAGTGGTTAAAGCCCAGGTGTGTAAAACCAATGAGCCCAGCTGGGTGACCTTGGGCAAGTCTTCATCCTCCCACCCTGTGCTTCAGTTTCGCTGCCTGTGAAATGGGAACACTCGAACTGGAAGGGACCTCAAGAGATCGAGTCCAGTCCCCCGCCCTCACGGCAGGACCAAGCACCATCTAGGAGGTTATCCCTGACAGGTGTCTGTCTAACCTGCTCTTCAATATCTCCAGAGATGGAGATTTCACAACCTCCCCAGTGTTTCACCTCCCTGACAGGTAGGAAGTTTTTCCTAATGTCCAACCTAAACCTCCCTTGCTGCAATTTAAGCCCATTGCTTCTTGTCCTGTCCTCAGAGGCCAAGGAGAATAATTTTTCTCTCTCACCTTTCTATAATATCCTTTTAGGAAGTGTCTATACAGCAGGGCTCAACACGAAATAAGCGACGCAAATGAAGCTCCGTCAATTGCATAGCTTATTTCGAAATTGGGAGCAGCTACACAGCACTTACTTCGAATCAGAGCACTCTTCCTCTGACTTCCCTCATTCCTCGTACAATGAGGGTTACAGGCGTCGTAGTAAGCAGTCCTCCAGCTTGACAGTATTTCAACATTATTTCGAAACATCAGCCTGCTGTGTAGACGCGCACTCAGTTATTTCGAAATAACGTTGCTCTCTAGACGTACCCTCCAGTACTTGAAAGCTGCTATCATGCCCCCTCTCATTCCTTTTTCTAAACTAAACAAGCCCAATTCTTTCAATCTTCCCTCCCAGCTCATGTTTTCTAGGCCTTTAATCATTTTTGTTGCTTGTCTCTGGACCCTCTCCAAATTCTCCACATCTTTCCTGAAATGTGGTACCCAGAACTGGACACCACCCTCCAGCTGAGGAGTGTCATGTTTCTGACCAATGTGGCCTCCGCTGATTCAACCTGGCAAACAGGGCAGAGGATCTGTCTAGGGGGAGCTGACCCAACCCTGAAAAATCCAGGGCCATCTGGGGGGTTTTGGAAAAGCTCTCCCTCTTTGCTTCTGTTTCACACCCTCCTTCGCGGCATTCTCAGGGAGCCCCCCTTAATCCTTCTCCCCATACCGCAACTGCGCTGAGCCAGGCCCTTTCGAGTGCCAACCGTAAGCCAGCTGGCAATCAATGGCACTGCTGGGGCTCGCTTCTAGCATCTTTTAAAAGGATCTGGGAAGCTGCATGCCTCCTCCCACCCCGTTCAGCTTAACTCCTTCCAAATGCAGCTCTTGCATTCCATCCACTTCCCGCAAATCACCTTAATGATGTGAAAGTGAATTGCTTTATCCTTTCCATTACCCCACCGCACTGGGCTGAGAGCTTTGTTTGTCCATTAAGCCCCATTTCTGCGAAGCTCAACATTATTACATTCAAATACTTGTTTTGCAGCAGCACTTTGGTGCATCTTTTGCAGGAAACTCTTAAGGGACCGGCCCTTTTTCTCTTTGCTTTCATGCAATCTGCTACCTACCACACGCACACAAGTAGCTTCACCTTGTGGAGGAGGCAGGTAGTGCAGCTTGGGTCAATAGCAGGTTTGAACCTACTACCTTCAGCACCAGTTTCTGGTGGCTGAGCTAAAGCAATAGCTCCTGTTATCGGATCATGGTAACAGTGTCATGACTAGGTACTACAAAGGAGAGTCTGGCTTGCGAGGAAAGGGTTAAGCTAATTTGGAGATGCACCTGAGGGAGGGGGCTTTGGGCATTCAGCCAATGAAATGCAGATAAGGAATTTCAAGAGAGAGAGGGTGGGGAGGTTCCTTTGTTCTGGAGCAAGTAGCAGTTTTCCCCCAGATAGCAGGAGAGATGGATGGTCCCAGGAACAAACTCCTTGAAATGTGTAAGTAGGAAAAAGTTTAGATAGTTCATCAGGTTTTGAGTCTTTTCCTTGTGGGGGGGAGGGGGAGTTGGAAATCATGTTTGAGGTGGTTAGCTGTTATTCTTTTGTAACTAATAATTACAGCCCAGGGATTTTCCCCGAGTCTATTTCAATCCATGGCTTTTAACACCCAGTCATTTGCTCAACAGTAGTCTTGTTTTAATAATAAAAGTGTTTTCTTTTGTTTTGGTTAACTGGTATTAGTTGATTTTTGTGTCCTTAAACCTACCTACCTAAGTGAAACCACGTTACCCAAGAGAAGTAGAGCCCCGTTGTTCTCTGTGGATTATCCCTGTTTGTTTTCCCAACTCTAAGCAAAATGGAGGTTGGGGGAAGTGAGGGAGAACTTTGCCTCAGGGAAGGGATTCCAAGTGGTCTCTTCCCTGTAAGAAGAGTTATTTCTTTTTATTTCTTTTTTTTTAATTCAAATTGACACTTGGTGCTGGCAGAAATTTTTTTTCTTGGAGCTCAGGGAAACTGAGACTGGACAAGTTTGTCTATAGGAGTTACAGAGACAGGTTCTTACAGTTTATTTGGCTAGCCAGCCCCCATATCTACGCTTGAAGTGCCAGGATGGGAAACTGAGCTGTGACAAACAGTCTCGTCACTATCTGACCACCAGCTGGGACCCCCAGTTTTAGTATGGGACCACCTAGTGACAGGGCCTTGCGCTGAGCCAGGCTTACCACCATAGACCAGGGGTCCCCAACTTTTTTCCTTGCACCCAGCCCATTTGGTCCATGCCCCTGCAGAGCCATGATTGGGAGCCAGGGCCAGGAGTGGAGTTGTTAGCAAAAATGTCATATTTTAGTACTGGTGTAAGAATATATAGCCTCTCCCCGACTTACGAACCAGTTACGGATCAAGCAATTGGTCGTAACTCAGTTTGTTCATACGTCGGACCCCATAGAGTTACCTGCGACCGCGCTGTTCGTAAGTGCAGATCGTGTTCATAACTTGGGGTCCGCCATTTACGACAGCTTCGGTCGTAAATGCGAACGGTCGTAAGTCGACCGTTCGCAACTCGGGGACCAGCTGTAAGGTGATGTACAGTGAGAGCTATATGCGTCTTTCACCGTTTCTCATGATTAGACAATGTCTGCGTTGTAAATTAAGTTGTGTCTTCTAGTAACTACGTGATCCTTTGATGAGTGGAGCAAGAGGCAGAGGGACCCAGAAAACCACAAAATGTAAAGCAGAAAAAGAAGGGAGGGAGAGGAGAAAAGAAAAAAAAATGCTGTTAGCTACATTTTTTTTGTCTTCTCTCCTCCCACTCTCCCCTCTTTTTCTGCTTTAAATTATTGGGCTTTCTGTGTCCCTCTGGGCCTCCTACTCAATATCTGTTGTCTGAAGATATGGGCTGTGCCCACGAAAGCTCATGGTACCCTCTATGTTTTTTAGTTAGTCTCTAAAGCTATGTCTACACCGCTGGCTTCTGCCAGCAGAGCGTATGCAAATGAAGCTCTAATTAGCATTTTGTTACACTTCATTTGCATAATCTATTCAAGCCATTTTTGTGCAAGGGGCTTTTGTGCAGAAACAAGCAGTGTGGACGTTTCCTTTTTGCACAAAAAACCTCTCCCAGAGAGGCAGAAGCATCTTGAGCAAAAAGGAAACGTTCACGCTGCTTCTTTTTGCCCCAAAACAGCTGGACTAGATTATGCAAATGAAGTGTGACAAAATGCTAATCAGCGCTTCATTTGCATACTCTCTGCCAGCAAAATCCGGCAGTGTAGACAAAGCCTTAGGCGCTACAGGACCATTCGGGTTGTTTTAGTTTTTTTCAGTTACAGACTAAGAGGGCCACCTCGCTGAAACTCAAAAAGACTGGAGAGACGTGGAGATGTGAGCACACGAGGCTGAAGGGATTAGCAGAACAGCCCAGTCCTGGAGACAGGCCGACATTCCTCAAGATGAGACCAGAAACAAAAGATAAGGAAGCGTGACTGTAGACATCAAAGGCTACACAAGGGAAACACCAAGAATAACATATCAGGGATTGCAGGTAGGGCTGGACTAAGGGGTGGGCGAGCCGGGCAGCTGCTCTGGGCGCCAAATGATGGGGGGCGCCTGATGGAGGCTGTAAGGGGCGCACGTAAAGGAGGCTGTAAAGGGCCCTTATAGCTGCCATCAGGCGCCACGCGCCCGGCTCCCGCAGCGCCGGCCCCCCCCATCCCCGCGGCGCCGGCCAGCAGTGCCCTTCCCCCCATGGCTGCAGGGCCCTGCACGGCCAGGCGCTGCCCACCCCGGGCTGCATGCCAGTAGCGGTGGCCGGTCCAGGCTGGGCAGCGCATGTGCCTAGGGACCCATGCACCCTAGGGCCTGGGGTGCCAAAATGGCTCGGGCCGGCCCTGATTGCAGGACGACACTGCAAACCCCACAGAGTCCAAGGGGATCTCACAAGCATCAAATGGGGGGCTCTGGGCTCAGTCCTGCAAGCCAAGCCTCAGAGAAGCCTCGAATTCTGATGGACAAACCCCGACTCCTCACTCAGTCAGTCTCGCCTGGCCAATAAGACTGATTTCAGCCATGACAGACTGGTCAGCAGGGAGGGGTGTGTGTCTGTCTGTCTGTCCGCCCGCCTTTCCCCCTGGAAGAATCCAGAGTTCTTCTCATAAGCACAACAGAGCTCTGTCCAGGAATGGAACCAGGCGTGGCAGCGGTTGGCGCTAGGACTAGGAGTGGTGGGACGTGGGCTCACTGTTGGGGGCAGGAGGTGGGGGCCACAGCAGGGAAGAGAGCCGTGGCTGGGAGGGGACCACGGCCAGAGCTGCAGCTGGGGCCGTGGCTGGGACAGCAAGGCTGTCGTTGGACCACGGCCATGAGCCAGCTGGGGGTAGAACAGGGCTGAATGGCAAATCCCTCCCTACACCCCCAGTTGGATCTGTCCCAGGCTCTGCCACCCCCTCCACGTTCCTCCACGACCCGCCCCCAGGAGGTGCCACACAGTTGGGGGGCCACTGCGCTAGGTGCTGTACAAACCCATTGCAAAGGCCGACTCCGTCCCAGACGCCTTTCACAGCCTCGCCAGAGGAGGCACAGAGAAGTAACGCACTTAAACCAAGCTCAAAGGCAGAGCAGGGACGAGACCCCCGAAGCCCCTGAGTTCAAGTGCAGTGCCGTCGCTCCAGCGCTCGCAACATTGAGCTGTGCAGGGTCTGAACCTCAGCAGGTCTTGACGAAGGCCTCTCTTTTCAGCCACAGCGAATGCATTTGGGGCTGCCAGTGTAGGAGACCAGGGACAATTGGCTGAGAAGGTGGGTGGACTATGTATAGTCAGGGATTTAGGCCCACCCAGAGCTAATTGTCATTCCTGGGCCTATCCTCCATGAATTTAGTCTTTTTTGGACCCTTGTTGTGAGCAGGGATGAGAGATGGGAATGGGGGGGGGGGGATTTACACCCCGATCCTGCAAAAGGTCTAGAGGATGCTTGGTGCTGCCGTACGGGCAAGGGACTGGACTCGATGACCTCTCGAAGTCCCTTCCAGTCCTAGAATTCTATGAAATGGATCCCCAGTGACTGAGGCCACCTTGAGCTGCCTCTGCAGAACAACTTGCAACACTGGGGACCCAAGGCCATAGCGGGGCGGGGAAGAGGGTTGCTGGAAAAGGAACTCTAAAGGGGCATGGCCAGTTCATAATCTGTATCTCGTGAACATGGCTCGAGTGGAAGCAAATGGTGCTGGGGACAGTGGGAGCTCAGACACCGCCATGACGGGCTGGATGTCCAAAGCCAGGCCTGGGCTTCCGCAAGCACCTTGCAACTTGACACGCCCTGCTAGAGACATGGCAAAAGGGCCTGGTTTACAGCAAGTGCTGAGCCCGGGCCCCGAGTGCTGCGACTCCGGCTGCAGAATCTTGGTCCAGGAGAACGGGGATGGGAAACGGTCACCGTGGCGACGGGGAGGTAGATGTGATGGGGCTGCTTATCTTGTAGCTTTAAAAACCAGACCTTGGGGCCACCCTTGACTTGCTCTGTCCCCAGGTTTTTTTTTTGCCAGGGATGGGAGGGGGGTGAGGACTGGGCACGGAGGGGGAGCAATCAAGGGAAATCAGAGGGTGGGCACCTCCCCCCCCACAGGGCATCAGGGAAGGGCAGGCAGAGCTGGGAGACTGGTGGGGAAGGGGGTGCAGGGAGGGGGGGGGCGGGTGAGGGCGCCCCATTTAGCAACCACAATTTTGGCACATGGGGGTCCCCCCACCCCCCAGCGCTGCCACCTGAGGGCAGAGCCTGGGGCTGGCAGTGGGGGAGGGGAGGAAAGGCGGGATGGGAGGGGCTTATGACAGAAGGGGCGTGGCTTAGGATGGGTAGGGGCGTGGCCTATCTGACAGAGGGAACTACAAGGCGGGGCAAGGCGAGGATGGAATAGGGGTGTGGCCTATTGACAGGGAACTACAAGGAGGGGCAAGGCGAGGATGGAATAGGGGTGTGGCCTATTGTGGGGGGGGTGACGTCGCGCGAGGGACGCACGGAAGGGGTGTGGCCCGTGGGACAGGGCGCTGACGTCGCGCGAGGGACGCACGGAAGGGGTGTGGCGTCTTGGAGGCGGGGGAAGAGATGCCGACGCCACGGGCGAGATGTAAATGAGGGGGGGCGTGTCCGGCGCACGCGGGGGGTCGCGTCCGTGCCCTGCGGAAGCGGAAGCGCGGGGGCGCGGCCGGAAGCGGAAGCGCGGGGGCGTGGCCGGCGGCGGGCGCCGCTGAGGGGAGCGAGCGGCGCCCGGGCCGGGCTGGCGGGATGCAGCGGGCCGAGCTGCGGGAGGGGGAGGCGGCGGCCTCGTACCGGGTGCTCAGCCGCCTGCTGGGCTACGGGGCCGGGCCGCAGGCGGGCGGCGGCCCCAAGGGCCCCGCCGAGGAGGGCGCGGCCGGCGGCTCCCGCCCGCCGCCGCAGCTCATGGTGTTCCGCAACGTGGGGCGGCCGGGCGGCGAGGCGGGGCCCGGCCCCTCGGAGCTGCTGTGCCCGCGGCACCGCTGCGCGCTGGAGCCCAAGGGGGAGCCGCGCTGGGGGGCGCTGCCGCCGGCCGGGCTGGAGCTGCAGCTGGCGGCGCTGGAGCTGCAGCGCGGCGTGGGCGCCAAGGGGCCCGGGCCCTGCCCCTGCCTGCTGCCCGCGCCGGCCGCCGAGGAGACCAGCGACGCGCTGCTGGTGCTGGAGGCGCTGGAGCCCGACGAGGCCGAGGAGGAGCCCGGCGGCCGGGCCCCGCCGCCTGCCGCCGCCGCCGCGCCGCCCGGGGGAGGGGGGAGGGGGGGGGAGGCGGCGGCCCCGGCGCCAGGAAGGGCTCGCTCAAAATCCGCCTCAGCCGCTTCTTCCGCACCAAGAGCTGCAGCGGCGCCTCGGCCGGCGGGGAGCCCGCCGCGGGCAGGAGGCGCTCGGGGGAGCTGCCCGCCTCGGCCGGGAGCCTGAACGACGTGTCCAGCGCCAGGGGTCGGGAGCAGGACTCGGGCAGGTGAGGGGGTCGGGGGAGGGGCCCATGGGTGGTTAAGGAGCACTGGTGGGAAGTGGGTGCTGGGACAGCAAAGGGCTGGGCAGAGGATCCATCCTGTGGGAGAGACTGGGGCAGGACTAACTCAGGTGTGAGGCATGGGGCCTGTCTTTGCCCCTTCCCATGCTGTCAGCTTAGGGGGAACAAGGGTTTGGGGGATACCCCTATTGCTTTCTCGATCTGAAGTCATGTAGGGGTGCACTATGCAAGGGTCTGAGTGGGCTTGTGGGTGCAGATGGGACAGAGTATGGGGGTGGCATGGCATGTGAGGAGCAACAGCCTGCACTCAGCTGAAGGGGGCAGGCGACATGCTGCCCTCTGCTCTTGGTACAAGGGCTCAGAGAAGCTGTACTGGGGAGGTGTGTGTATGTCGGGGTATGTACCTTTCATACATAGGGTACATACGGGGAGGGAGAGGGATATAGAGACTGCATTATAGTGTGGGCTTTCAGTGTCTGGATGGGAGGTGGGTATGGGGGGTGGCAAGTGAATGGTGTGGTGTGGGTGGCAGAAAGATGGTTTAGTATATGTTCATGTGGAGGGGCATGGGGTACACTGCAGGGTACACTCCTGTCATTGACAGAAGAAGGTTGGTATGCATGTGCAACAGCATAGCTGCTCAGCTCTGTGGGCAGGCATGCCTCACAAGTGTGCTCTCAGCACAGAGCACCAAGGAGGGCATGGGTTATGTCTATCTGGCATGGTGCTTGTTGCTGGTCAGATGTTCAGTCCCTGCTCTGAGGGGATTTCAGGCATGTGACATGTAGGTGGAAGCAGGAATACACTCCTAGCAATGCTTTAGGAGCAGCATCTGGCAAGGAATAGCTGTTTTTAAATGTCATGGGGCCAGGCTTTGGGTTCAGACACAGACAGGAAAGAAACTCAGATACTTCTCCCATGGATTGTATTTTCCCACAGACAGCCCCACCTACAATCTGACTTAGTGAGGCACAATCTCCACTTGTTGATATACTTTGTAGTACCAGTTCTCGAAAACTTTCCATGGGTGATGTACCTGAGCGAATGAGTGACAGCTAATATCCAACTGTATGCTAAAACTTGCACATCTGAATCTCCGTTATTGCTGATTATATACTGTATGTATTGAGTGAACCTTAAGCAAAACTATTTTCTGTAGATAGTCCAGTTGTGACACCCAGATGTTCAGAAACTATATCTCAACCCATGTACTATAGTTCACTGTTTCTCAACCAGTGGTACGAGGACCCTTGGGGATGCTCGAGAGAAGTCTGGGGGGTACGTCAACACCACTGAAGTTTTGAGAACTGAATTTTTGTTCTAAATTTTACAGCACTGCTCTATTTTTGTACTTTTTACACCCCAAAATGTCATCGCCTGCCTGGCTATGATTAAGTTGTTTAAACAAATATGTTGCAGTGGTAAGAAAAAATGGTTTGTGTGCATGGCATGCTTGCAAAAAACTTGAGGGGGCTAGGCTGGCAGTGCTGAGACTGCATCCTATTGTGCTGGCCTAAGCTGTCTTATCTCTTTCCCACCTGTTCTTGTCTGTCTTGGATTGACTAGGTGGGTGAAGAACCTTTTATTGGGCCAACTTCTGTTGGTGACAGATGGGAGCTTTGAGCTATGCAGAGCTGCTCTTCAGGTCTAGGCAAGGTAGCCCAAGCATCACAATGAAGTGGAACCGTGTTTAGAATAAGCACACATTTGAAGGGACCATTCAAAGTAGAGTGGCCCTTTAACATGTCCACAGCCATAGGATGCCAGCGAATCCCCTCTCTTTGTCCAAAAATTAGGAAGCCCCAGTGTCGCAATCTAAATCTTTTGACTAAATGGTGATGGGGTTCTGCTTTCTCTATCAGCAACCTGACTTGAGGGATTTGAACCCGTGTCTGACTTGTCGTGTCTTATTTCTGGGACGCTAAAGGCAGCTCCTCTCAGGAGCCATTGATGAAAGGGACTGTGGAGCTGACCATTGTTGCCTAAAGACCAGTCTGCGAGCTGTATGTTCTCCTAGGCCACTTCCAGTATGGCTTCAGCAGTACTGTTCAGTGCTATAGTAGGGTAGTCCCATGGGAGCGTTGCTTACCCAGTGAACTAACACCGCCCCCGTTAATAGGGAAACTGCTTCAGTGGGAGGAGTGAAGAATTTGGAGCTGCAGGGGGCTCATGTAGTGGTCTGTTCACTGCTCCCCATGTTACCATGTGGAGTTGGGAGCGGTGAGTCGCTGTATGCTTGTTTCCTAGGGCTGGGAAAGTAGAGGTGCCCTATTTGAAGGGAGGCAGAAAGTATCTTACTGGGATCTCAAGTGAGTTTCTGGTCATCCCAGGGGCAGCGTTTAATGGACTGTGGGAAAGTGTAGCTCTTGCCCAGGAGAATTGATTGGCCTAATCTCAGTCCTTTGGGAAGAGAAGGGCACAGGAAAGGGGTAGTTCAGGGCCAGGGAACCTTTTTTGCGTTGGGGGTTGTTGACCCACAGAAAAATCAGTTGGACAGAAAAATCAGTTGGACAGGGGAGCAGTGGGAGCTGGAGCACCAGTGGGGGCTCCCCAGTGTTTTTGTTGGGGGGGGGGAGCCCTGAGTCTCGGGGGCCAGATCCAGGCAACTGCAGCCAGTGGGCCAAAAACGTGCCTTCACCTTGCTGGTGTAGGCTGGGGGACTGAAATTACTGGTTGTTTCTAAATAGGGGATGGCATGAGTTAACCCTGAGATCACCTCACCTAAACTTCTGAGCTAAATTGCAGAGTCAGCTTGTTACTGCTGAATGTTGGCCATGCGTTTGAACCTGAAGTGCTGTTAATGGACTCCTGGGATGAGTCTTGGTGGTTCTCTACATGGGGGTGTTGAAGCCGTTTTATACTGTGACTTACAAGCCCCATTTACCACAAATGGACCTTAGACGGGGGAGAGCTCCCATTTGCTTGTCATGGCACTGTTGTGCTAATGGAGTTGTGGTTTATTCACTCATTCCGGTTCTGGTCAGTAAGAACAAGGAAGTCTTTAGGATTTCCAAGAACTGAAGTCAAGGGGCATGAAATTAGCAAGGAGGTTTTAACAAACTTAGATCAGAAAGAACATACTGCTACTGGGGCTGTTGCTGTTTCCAGGGCTTACATGCGGAAGCATGGAATTCTGCTGCACACGTTAGATAGCATTCTAGCAAAGAGTAGTTCAAAGTGCTGAATGCAACTACTGCTGTAGCTCAGGGGCTCTTCTCTGCTGCCTCCAGCTTCACAATTTGGCCTCAGTTTCTGCTTAGATGGGAGCTTTCTTCATGGGGCTGTCTGTGAGAGGCACAGGGAAAAGAGCCCATCCCTGTGTGGTGTTCCAGGTCCCCTGCTTGCCAGGAGACTGCGTAGTAGCAGTGTCCATTGGTGGCTGGAGGGTGTTTGGCTTTACGTGGTCTCCTTCTAGCGGAGAAGAGTGGTGGAGGCCGGTGGGTTTGCTGCCCACGTCTGCAGCCTTCCATGTGCAATCTTTTCCGTGCTGATGTCAGAACAAGGAGAAAAGGCTTTCAAGGAACCATGTGCTGCTTGCCCACGTTTTCAGGAGCCGCTGTGCTATAGCAGTGGGACAGCTTCAGGGTCCTCACAGCTGCTTCTGCCCCCTATTTTGTTGGCTTAACCTCCCCTCTGGGGTTGTATTGGTGTCTTCTTCTCCCCAAGCTGCCTCTAAGTGCTGCTAAATGGGTAGGATTTCTAACATGCATGCTAGGTACCCTTCATCAAGATACTGATTTCCCCCCGCCCCCATCTGCATCTGTTGGCTGAGTCGCTCACTTAAGGACACTATATCTGCAGGTTCATAGAATCATAGAACTGGAAGGGACCTCAAGTGTCATCCAGTCCCGTCCCTCACGGCAGCACCAAGCACCATCTAGACCAACCCTGACAGGTGTCTGTCCACCTTCTCTTCAATATCTCCAGTGATGGAGATTCCACAACCCCCCTAGGCAATTTATTCCTGTGTTTAACCGTCCTGACAGGCAGGGAGTTTTTCCTAATGACCCACCTAAACCTCCCTTGCTACAATTTAAGCCCATTGCTTCTTGTCCTAGCCTCAGAGGCAAGGAGAACAATTTTTCTCCCTCCTACTTGTAACACCCTTTTAGATGCTTGAAAAAACGCTCTCACGTCCCCTCTCAAACTTCTCTTTTCTAAAAAAAATCCAGTTCTTTCAGTCTTCCCTCCTAGGGCATGTATTCTAGACATTCATGTTTCTTTATGGCAGGTTATATTTGTGTAGACTGCTGGTTCTTTGCCTTGGTTCCCTTTTTCTCCTAGTGAGGACAATGAACTCTTTGAAAAGCCCAGTGTAAGGCAATTGGTAGTTTTAACACACGTTTGCTGGTTGAGGTAAATCCTATGCTCTCCCTTTGGGTTTTCCTCCATCAGCCAATGCATGTTAAAACTGCAGCATGCCTCATCTGCACTAGGGCTTTGATGTTGGTTAGCACCCATGTTATATGTTTTCTAGTGTAGACATGGCGTGTCAGGTGCGCCACAGATGGCTGACATGACCTCATTCTGTAGCTTTTGGGGAAGAAACCATTCCACTACGACCAGCGTTCAGACTGGGGAGGAGGCTGCAGCAGTCTAAGAGCAATGCTGCTTCAGTTAGTTCAAAGTTGAGTTTTGGTCCAGCTGCTGCTATTCCTGGACTTGCTACTTAGCTTTCAGGCAGATTCCTGTCAGTATATCTGACTCTGCTGCTTCTTCCTTCCTGCTCCCTCCCCAAATTCCTGTTCTGAGATACTGAGACCAAGTTCATTAGGTCTCGGTACTGCACAAGGGTGTTCACCCGGCCGACTTTCTTGTATGTTACTGCTAAGCAGAATCCCCAGGTTCTGAAGTTACAGCCCAGGCTTTCCAGAGTATTCCGATTAGGGATGTTAAATTTAGTTTAATCAACCAGTTGATGGATTTTCCATCGACTAGTCAAAAAGTGGGGGAGCTGATGCGGGGCTAGCTCCCGGCTCTGGGAACTAACCCTGCTGCACATCAGCTTTTTAAATGTATTGAGAGCCTCCCGTCTTTTAATACATTTAAGAAGCAGAGGCACTGCATCTGAGACTGGGCGTGAGCTGGGAACCAGATGATTCCCACCTTGCATCTGGTCCCTGCTACCTCTTTGCCTTCCCTGCCCTCCACAGAGACAGTACTGGGGGGAACCGGCTTTTAAGATGACTCTCCCCAGCACTGGCTTCTGCTCCCTGCCCCTTTCTGTCTCTGATAAGCTCTATCAGATAGTCAACTAGTCGCTTACATTCCTAATTCAGATTCCTTGTTGGGACCCTAATTCAGACTGAAAGGGAAAGTGGCCCTCATTACTTAAGCTCAGGAGTCTGTTTGGATGAACCGGGGTAGACTTTAATTGCAACTAAATACAGGGATACCCCTGGCAACATTCCTGCCTTTGGGCCTGAGCATTAATATTTAAATACTCACATCAAAGAAATTGCTCTTCATCTCTGTCTTTCTGGAACCAATTACAGAAATTAGGACTGCACAAGGTTTCATTCACCTTGTCTAGAACAGCAAGTTCTCAGGGCTGTCTGAGCTGCTGTTGATCTGGTGGGCAGCTGAACCTAAAGCGCTTCAAGTTCTTTCCTCTGATTTAAAGATGCCCCCGTCTTAGCTGTGACCTCTGCGATATTTGATAGGGATCATCGGATGCCTGCGCTTGCCATGTGAGGTGCTTGGGAATTCCATCACTAGCATTCTTTAGCAACTGTCGTGTCCACCATAATGCCCACTCATGGCAGGGTTTTTTTGAGGGGGGGCACTTAGGGGATCTCCTACAGTACTACATTAAACTGATGCAGGAGTGTTCTGTTGCTGTTCACACTTGATTTAATATTTTCCACCGGGATATTGACATTTGTTGCACCTGAGAAGAGGGAGAGGAAATCTTAGAGACTGTTTGGTTTTAAAAGTTAAGCATAGCGGTGTCCAGGCCCTGTGAATTTCTGGATCTGACTCCACTGCAGATCTAGAAGTGAGAAAAAACACATGGTGTCTTTTTTTACATGATTATAGAAGAGTAGCATAAAAATGTAGCTTTTAGCAATGGCACAGAGAGAGCCAAAATGTTTCTGCTCCATGCAGTTTTCTGCATTGGAACAAATCTAACTAAATTGTAGGCTTAGCTGAGATAAGGCCAAACGTGTATTTGTGTGTGGTGGCTAACCAGTGTTAGTCTCATCCCTCCAGGAATAAAATAAGGCCTTATTAAAAGATGTTAGAGGCTTAATTCCAAACTACTTTGGTTTTTTAAGTGATCAGTATCTAAATACTGATGTTTCTCACTACTGTCCTTATTTGCAAAAATAGGGCGTAATATTTCCTTCACACCTGTGCTGTCCCATCAAAATCAACAAAGTCTCTCAAGAATAAATGAGAACAGAATTTGTTATGCCCTGCAGAAGAGGCTATAGTTGGATATTCTGCTCACAGATTTTTAATGCCAAAATTGGCACTTAGATCCCCATGTTCCGGGAATTTGGTTACATTGATAGCCTGTGCAGCGTCACACTGTGCAGAAGATGGGAGTCTGGTAGCTAAAGTGCTTTGAAACTGACAAGCTTCTTAAGTCTGGCGATGGGATGACAAAGGCAAAACCTGCGAGTGGATTTCAGAGAAGCATTCAGATTGTGGGGTGCGCTAGCTCCTTACAAATCTAAACATGGAGGTGGGGAGAGAAGAAGGTTCACGGGGAGCCAAGTCGGCCTGGTAAAATCCGACTGGCTCAGAGTGAGAGATTCTCTTGGATAGGCAAGTAAGCTATTGGCATTTGCATCATGATTCGGATGGGCAAGAAGGGCTTATGTCTAGGTTAGTAAATTTTCAGGTCAGTGCTGTAAGGCAGAATGTAGTAAAGCATGTTTTAGATGGCACTGTTCTTCGGTTGTGAAGTACAGGTTGGACCTCCCTGCTCCGTAACCCTCGGGACCTGACTGGCTCCAAATGAGGGAGTTTGCTGGACCAGGGATGTTGATGCCGGCTGGACCCTTTCCGGGGGTGGCCTGGCCGGAGAGGTTCAACCTGTTTGGCACAAATTGACTTGTCTGGCCTAGGTGGAAATTTGCATTTGACATCTTTCAAGTGGTCAGCATTTGGGGCAGGTCTTGGTAAGACAATGGTCTAGTACCGTGGTCACCAACCAGTAGATCGCGATCTACCGGTAGATCTCAGGGGCTCTGAGAGTAGCTCTTGAGCCCTCTGAACTGCCCGCCTGCGCAGTACATTTACATTAGATTTCCTCATTTGAGGAGCAGCTACTCACCGAGCAACAACACAGGTGAGCAGCTGCAAGGAATGGTGGGAGCTGGGAGGGCTGAAACACCCCAGCCAGCTGACTGTGGCTTTCAGCTGAAAGAGGCTGCCCCGTCCTCCAGCTGATAGGTGGCTTCTCCTCTGCGCCTGCCCATGTGGAGCTTGGTGCACCCTGGCTGAGTGCCATGGCCAGCTGGCCGGGCAGCCACTTCTCTTCCCTCCAGCCCGGCTGCCCTGCGCTCAGCCCAGGGAGGCTGCGTCTAGCTCCACCTGTGCTGGAGCAAGCTTCGCAGGCTGAGCGCAGGATCACAGATGCCTATCTGATGGACTGTATACGACTAGCAATCTCAGGCTACAACCCAGACTTCAAGACATTGGCAGATACTGTTCAGTCAGTGTCACACTGAGACTTTATTGGAAGAAAAAAATATATAATTCTCAATACTTGATTTTAGATTTACAAAATAGCACAGAACAAAATGTATAATTGTAAATGTTTCATTTGACATTTAAATAGCATGAATTAAAAACAGACCATTTATTTCATAACTATAAACGTGATTTTAATTTTATATACTGAATAATTTAAAAATAAACTGATTAACAGAGTGTATAAGGGCAGGGGATAGCAAGTGATGGACAGGAGAATAGAGAGGGTGGGGCTTCAAGGAAGGGGCGGGGCGGTAGATCTTCCTGTTCTGAGACTTAAAAAGTGATCTTGGGTGTAAAAAGGTTGGAGACTACTGGTCTAGTATTACCTTGCTGCATGCAATACAGGGAACTACCCCTGTAGACACTCTTATTAGAATTTGGTTGCACACTTAAGATCAAAACTTGCACACAGGCCAAGAGTCAGGCTTGATTTGCCTAGAAAACACTCAAGTGGCAGCCATGTATTTCTGACGGCCTTGCATGAAACTCAGCTTCTGCAAACCAAGCTTTAAGCAGGCTCGTTTCTTCATTTGTTGTGGTGGGACAAAAAACCTGCTTCCTGTGAGGTTGTAGGCCGGAGGGGCTACTTGCCGGAGGCTTTCTGAACAGCAGTTCGTGGTCAGCGTTGGCTGTGCTCAGATACCAGAATGTGGCTGAGCGCTCCAAAAATAGTACTTCTGAGTATAAAGAAAGGAATCAAGTTCGAGAATGTTTTTAACTCTGGAGTTACTGTTGCAAGACCGCCACTTGCAGTAAGCGCTAGCTACTAAAAGAAAGAGGAAGAGAGACTGCTGAGTTTCAGTTTCCCCATCTGCCATGCATAGACTTGGATCTTGAGCCAAGTTGCAGCTACTTTGCCTTGTGAATTGGTGACAATACCCACCTTTGCAAAACCCTTCAGGATCGTTCAGTGGAAGATGCTGTCAAAGGCTAATTCTTACAGGACAGTGCCGGGACATGGCTACATTTGTTAGGCCATATACCAGGTACATTTTGGAAAGGAAATTTTGACTCAGCTTGGAGGAGTCCTCAGAGGTACATTTTAAGCCATGTTCCCATATAGCTAAATGGGCTTAGAGGGCAGCTTTTCCGCAGTTCACCAGGTCTGACGGTCTCGGGAAGGCTGGGTACCACGTGTAGCACTTGAAATGAGCGTCAATAGAGTTGACTGGTCTTGCATTCTACATGTAACCTGTAACTGTGTGGCTGTTCCATGCTTCACCTAAGGCATCTTGCAGTAATGGCCAACCAAGGGGAAGAGTGATTTCATCGTAGCATTGTATCCGTTTGAAACAGGCTGCACAGCTCACGTTGGAGTAGATTTGCTCTGACTTTCCTCCTGAAATGAACTTAATGATCAGTTTAGAGACTTGAGTTTTGTGTCGTGGTGGTCGAAACCTCTCTAGTCTGGCACCCTCAGGAACTGACTGGTGCCGAACCAAAGAATTTACCAGACCACAGGAGGCTGGAATTGTCTAGCAGCATGACCAATCCTTCCGCTGCTTCCTGGGCTTTTAGAAGACATTAAGGGATAAATTAGAGCTAAATAACAGCACAGAGCAGTGAGAGCCAGGACTGGTGGCTGTAAACAAACTTTATGGGCGTGTAGGAAAATTGGCCACACCTGTAAATGGACATCCGGCTCACTGAAATCGTGCCGGACCATGGGTGTAGCCGGAGCAGAGAGTGCCGACTAGAGAAACTCAACCTGCACTTTCTGGTTTTCTAAATCAGTTTTGGCTTAGTATTTGTGTGTGTTTCCTGTCCACCAAACTGCACTGCAGGTAGAGGGACTGGCTTTTCAGAAGATCGAGCCGCACGGTTTTTCCAGAGCTGAGGAAGACTTGCTGCCTCCTGTATTCATTAGCTCTTGCTCTTTCTCAATAGGAAACCCCGACTGACAAGAACTCAAAGTGCCTTTTCTCCGGTTGCTTTCAGCCCTCTCTTCACAGGTAAGGCTAGAAAGATGAAGTGACACACTTGTACTGCACACACCTTGGCTTGCTGCTCTTTAGATTTAATTACAGGGAATGAAGATTTCCTCTTCCATTCATCTACTGAGTGCTGTGCGGTTCACTAGGACTGACAGTCTCACAGGCCCCTGAAACCAGCACCAGTGTAAGGGTTGTCTGTCCTGGGACGTTAAAGAGGATAAAGGTCGGGGGTGAATTTAAAGCTCAGAATCTGTACCTTATTAAATGTGTGTGGGGGACCCTCGACAGAAGCAAGCCAGTGTAGCCAAGTCCCGAGGAACGCAGCTCCTTGTTCTGATTCACATTTTTCATGTTTACTGTTGAAAGGGCACCAGCATCCAGAAGTGTGACCTTAGCAGCGGGATGGGCAAGAGGCAGGGAGCAGCTCACACTTTAAAAAGCTAGCTGTTTTCTGTTCCAGACAGCTTGGAAAAGAGGAAGGAGATTTCTCATGCTGTTCCCGCCCTACCCAGCAAAATCTTAGTTCCTATTGACCAATCTCTGTTTCCAGCCGATAGAAACTGAGAATTTTTGCTGGGAACAGGGGCAGCGTAGGAAGCCTTCTCCCCCTCCCTCCCCCCTCCCCCCCCCCCCCGTTTAAAAATCCAGAGACTTAAGATTGCCAGCTGTAATTTATGGTGAATAAGGGTTCAACTTTTGCTTATCCGGAGTTCTGTTAAGTGGACCTTTTTTCTTCTGTGTTTTTAATCTAGTACTGGGCTGAGGTTCCTGGGTGTGCAACAGTGCAAATATTACATCTTGAAGCAGTTTGAGAGAGTTAGCCGTTGAGAGTCAGAATTGAAATCTGAGGAAGCGGGCTGTACAGCTGGCTCTGAGGTTAATTCAAATGACGATTGAGTTCCTGTATTAAGAGATTTAGCTAGCCCCCAAGATATGGATTTGATTTACTTCGGCAGAATTGTTCGCCTGGGATTTATAACTACACAGCTGCTTAGAATCCTCTTCAGAATCGATCAGGCTTGGTTATTTTTAGTATTTGATGCAAGTCCAATCCGATAGTCTCACTATCTTGTAGATTTGATAATTGGATTGCTTTAGTCTTCAGCTTGGTATTAGGAGGGTTGCTTTGATACTCTTGAATAAAATCAAGGAAGCTGCTTTAGTATGATCATTTAAAAAAATCACACGGCTCTTACTAGCCATGCAGGTCCAGAAACTTTCAGCACCTGGGTCAGTGCTAGCTAAGTAACCTAAAAACCTGACCAGTTCTGTGTTAGGTATATCTCCATTGGTATATATAGGGCTTGGCAATCTAGTGAATCTACTCACCTATGGTGAGTAGATTTCAGCCCGGCGCCCTGTTTACCAGTGGCATGTGCGTGCGCAATGCGGCTCTTGCGCGTGTGCAGTGTGGGCAAGCAGCTTTGGCCACAGTTCGTCAAGCCCTGGTGGTTTATATATATATATATAAATAACAAAGGTCGTCCAGTCCAGTCCCTCCCCTCCCAGCAGGACCAAGTACCCTCCCTGTCAGATTTGCCCCAGATCTCTAAATGACACCCTCAAGAATTGAACTCTCAACCCTGGGTTTAGCAGGCCAGTGCTCAAACCACTGAGCTATTCCCCCCGCAACCCTGGGTTCAGGCAGGCCCCCAAACGTGAGAGAGACTGTGCAGCATTAAACGGGGGTTGAACCCCAAATCACTTGATCCTAGACTATTGGCTGGCACTCCCCTTGGAATCAACAGGCACGTTGTCTGTAAGACTTCTGGCCGGGGGTGGGCAAGTAAGGTGGCAGAGGGCCACACGGTCCTGTAAAAGCCTTTGGCATGCTGGGGTATGTGACCTGGGTTTGGGTCCTGCGTGTAGGTGGTGGAAGCCCTTTGCAGGGGGAGGTATTAGAGACTGAGCCAGTGCCACCCTCGCCTTGGAATGGTGACTCCTGTGCGGTGGGGCGGTGGCACCCCGCTCTGGCCCGTAAGCTCTTACCACAGCATCACCTGACCCATGTATCTGTGTAAAGGAGATCCTCCCACAAGATGCCTCCTCCTGCCCCCTTCTTGGCTACGGCGTTTCTAGAAGGCCGGCTCCGTGCTGGGCTGGGCCAAACCAAACGATCTGGCCAGCTGTTCCCAGCCTCTGTGCTGCTAGTTGCCCTTCCCTGGTTTGTTGCCTCTTTTGTTCACCAAGAAGGCTGGTGGTGCTTGGGTGCCTACAATAGGGAATCCTGGAGAAAAGGAGGTAGGTTCCGAAGTTACAATAGGAAAAGAACAAAGAAATAACTGTTCTCTGAGTAGTTGTCACTGGCTGTCACGCTGGAGGGGCGTAACAAGTAGGATCAGTTTTGGGACTAGGTCTTCTCCGTATCTTCAGTGATTTAGATAAAGACGCAGAGCAGGGGCGGGGAACCTTTTTTCAGCTGGGGCCACTGACCCACATAAAAACAGTCAGGGGCTATGCCCAATTGAAAAACAAACTTCGCTACTCATCTGCTCCCAAGGAGGGAAATGAACCAAACAAACTCAGAGGCTGGACCGACGCTGGCGGTGGTGGGGAAGCTCAGGGCTGCTGGCCCACGGCGTGCAGACTTGATGTGGGCTGGATTTGGCCCATGGGCAATAGTTTCCCCACCCCTTGCATAGTGAGTACATGTACAAAGTTTGTGGATGATACCAAGCTAGGAGGGGGTTCCAAGTGCCTTGGAGGGTGGGCGTCATAATTTAAAATGATCTGGAGAAATGGTCTGAAGTAAACAGGATGCAATTGAATAAGGACAAATGCAAAGTGTTTCTGCCTGAGTGGATGAATCCGTTTCTCTCAGAGCATGGGAAGCGACTGCCTAGGAAGGAGCCCTGCAGAAAGGGAACCCAGGGGTCAGAGTGGACCACAAGTGAAACACGAGTCCACAGGGTGACACTGATGCAAAGAGGGAAGACTGAAAGAATTGGGCTTGTTTTGCTGAAAAAAAGAGAAGACTGAGAGGGGGCAGGAGAGCAGTTTTCAAGGAACTAAAAGGGTGCCCTAAAGAGGAGGGAGGAAAATTGTTCTCCCTGGCCTCAGAGGACAGGCCAAGAAGCAAGGGGCTTAAACTGCAGCCAGGGAAGTTGAGGTTGGACATTAGGAAAAACTTCCTGCCTGTCTGGGGGGGTTAAACACTGGAATAAATTGCCTGGGGGGTTGTGGACTCTCCATCTCTGGATATCTAAGAGCAGGTGAGACATCTGTCAGGGATGGTCCATCTTGGGGTGGGCAGTAAAATGGCAGTGGTCCGCCAGTGGTGGGCCACTACATACTTACCTGGACCGCTGGAGGTACAGTGCTTGCACAGATCGCTGTTCCTGGCAGGGAATGGCGTGGACCAGGACATGGCGTCCTGCAGCTCCCATTGGCTGGGAGGAGCAATCTGCACCAGCAGGAGCTGTGGCGCCCGTACCTGCGGCGGCCCAGGTAAACACAGTGGTGACAGCCCACCAGGGGCTAACCTGGGAAGCCGAATCCGGCCTGCGGGCCGATATTTGCCCACTGCTGATCTAGGTGCTGCTTGGTCCTTCCACGAGCACACGATGGGACTAGACATAACGCCCTCTCGAGGTTCCTTCTGATTCTGTGATCTGGCCAGAGGTTCCCATGCATGCCATTGGCCTTTTAAACCACTTTGTGAGCTATAGAACGTCAGGGGACCCTTTGTAATGCTTTGGTCAGCATCCACATCTAAAATCGGAAGCACCCAGTGAAGCCTATGGAGGGAGAACGTGGCCAAAGAACTGCCCCTGCCGTATTGCCGACTGTCTTCCTCTTGGGGTGGCTGGCGAGGCGATACCTTTCATAGCCAAACACACAAATGCACTGTCACGTCCAAAATGTGACCCTTCCGTCAGCCTTGGGCGCTTGGCGTCTTTCCATGGGTGTCCAGCATGGCCCAGGAGAGTACACGAGATGCGCACATTGGCAGCACTGGTTTGTTCAGTGCAGCAAGTGAAGTGTTGAAAAACCGGAAACCCCTCCGATTCCTTGCTCGGAACGTGCTTCTGCCGCCGATACCTCAGATGCCCACCCACACACTGCCTGTCCTGTCAGCCTTGAAACCGCCCCTCTTAGTCGCCTGCAGACTGGCTGGCTCCTATGGAAAGGCTCTGCGTGCCCATTGGAGGTTGTGTTCGCTAGCTTGTGCCGTTTGCTCGCACTTGACTGTTGTTTGGAGCCTGACCCTTGAGCTGCTGTGGCCAAGTTAAAATCCGGGCAGAGGGGAAATTCAGCTTGGGAGCGTTTAATATGAGACTGAAGCAGAGGCCTGTGGCCTGCATGGAAACTGGCCTCCAAACCTCCCTCAAGCCACCGCCTTGCAGCGTGACAGTCTCTTCCCCATGCCTGCTCTGGAGCAGGGGCAATCTCTCACTCGTCTCTCTCCATGAATCTCTCAGGGGAAACTGTGTCACTCGTGGATGTGGACATCTCCCAGCGAGGACTGACCTCCCCTCATCCTCCGACGCCTCCGCCTCCGCCCCGGAGAAGCCTCAGCCTTCTAGGTACTCTGCGCCCCTCGCCCTGTCCTTCCTTCCTGGCCCTGTGTCTGGGTTGGACTTGGTAGGGCTTCAATTCTTGTCCCGTTTTGGAGTACAGTGCACAGGGTTCCTTCCCATTTTCACTTCCCATGCAAAGAATTTTTCCAAGGCCTCTCCAGGGAGGGTTATTGTAGGACACTGAGGCGGGCCCTTTCTCCTGGGTTTAACATGCTCGCTCTGCAGCGCTCCCCGGCTTCTGAGACGGCAATGCAAACTTGGGCGCCGCGGACGTGACTGCATGCTGGGTGGGGCCGTTAGACCTCCCAAAGCCTGCACTGATATTCTTAATCATCTGTAGCCAGCCCCGTGCCCCCTAAATACCCAGTTTAGAAATGGACAATCTTGATTTGCAGGGTGGGGTGCACGCCTGCAGGGAGGTTGCACCAACGTCCGCTCTTCGGAGAAGCCAGCGGAAGGCTGAATTGCTGGTGCATGCGCTGTCTCTTCCCCTCCCGCCCGGCACCGCAAGCAGAGCCGAATGCTGGGCTTGCTTTTGCGCCCTTGGCAGCTTGCTTCCTTCCCTATTTTCTCAACCTCTCTTGCTTCTGTTCTCTTCTAGATGATATCTGTGGAACGCTGCCTACGTCCGTTCTAGTGGGTCCGATGGGGTCCTCCCTGCAGTCTTTCCCTCTGCCTCCGCCGCCTCCACCCCACGCTCCAGGTCAGCTTAGGCTTAGCGGCAAGGCTGCTTTGGCCTGGCAAACGTATGGCCGTACTTCGGGCTGTATCGCCCGGGAGCGCGATAGCAAGGCCCGGGCGCTGCCCCTTTGACTGGGCCAGATAAGGCAGGGCGGAGCGGAGACATGCTTGAGTCAGGCCTCTAGGCTCCTTGTGAAATGATTTGTACGTGGACTGTGGCTGGCGGCGTTGCTCAGTGTCCTCGCTTCCCTCTTGCATCGGGCCCCCTCCCCTCTTCTCCATTTCCTCTCTGCGCTTCAGCAGAATTGGCATGTGCACAGAGCCAGCCGCTTCTAGCGTTGGGGCAGTTCTGGGAGTAGGTCTCGGTGCTGGCCCCCTGGGCTCATGGACATCTGGCTTTGTGGAGCTGGGTGGCATCACGCACAGGGCTCTGTCCCTTCGCCTCCAGTCTCCTGTCTTCCTGGTTCTAACTTTAGGCTGTTCAATTTTTGGAGCCTAGACTGCATGGACGGCCTCCCTTTGCAATCCGTTTTTCAAGCAGCCCTGTGTCTGTGGTCAGCCCTCGGAGGGGCTGCCAGTGAAGACAATGAATTGGTTGCCTTGGAGTTGCTAGCCAGGTTTTCCAGCTCGGGGCTCCTTCCCAAGGACGCTGTCCGGCCATCAAGGCAGCTGCTTTTCTCCTGCCGTGGCTTCTCTGTGCCTGCCTGGCCCTCTAGAACCCGGGGCCTGCTTGGGGAGGGCGGCTTGTGTTCTTTGCAGCATTGCTTGTAAATAGGTGACCGCTGTCTGCCGTGGCGGTTGTTTCCCTGCAGATGCGTTTCCCCGCATTGTCCCGTTCAGAGCGATGGAGGCAGCGAACGGCCAGACCACCCAGCATCTTCCGTGTCCTCTCTACCGACCAGACTCGAGCAGCTTTGCAGCGAGCCTGCGAGAACTGGAAAAGGTAAGGGCTTCTGTGGCTGCTCTTGCGAGGCCTCCAAAGGTTCTCGGTTGCTGGACCGTCTGTGGGTTAACTCAGAGAGCTGCCCTGTTGGGCTTTCAAGCTTCCCCCGAATGGGTTTGGAAGCATGAGACAGGGATAAGAGAAGGGAAGCTGTATTCCCCTAATTACAGCCCCGCCAGTGACAAATTCTCCCCTTGTATAGTCACCCCAGCTTGAGAAACACGTGGATGGAATTGGAAGGGGCGTGTGTGAGATGTTCTCTTTATTTCGGAAGCTTGCATGTGTAAAGACACATTGTGTATGTGTGCTGGAATGATGCTCCTGTTTGCTCTAAGAAATTGACTCGGTGCTGCCAGTGATCACCAGCCATGTGACTAGTGACGAAACTGGTTTATCTGCTAGTATAGCTAGAGCAGAAGAGTTTAATGCTGTTTACTTGCTCTGAACTGTCTGAGCTTGCTCTTAAACTCCTCCCCAGAGCAGGTGATGGGGGGGCACGTGGCTGATAGCCTTTGTTGGCGGGGGAGTTAACCGCAGTATATACCAGTATGATCAACTGCAGCTCCTGGAGTGAAATACTTTCCTTGCAGAGGAAATGTTGTAGAGCGATGTCTGCCAACAGCTACAGACATGCCACACTGTTCATTCTTCCTTGCTGTCCGCTGCAGCGTGGGTGGCTCCGGAGCTGGCAGGGGCCCGGGCTGCTCAGTCCCAGCTCGAGCCGGCTCCTGGAGCGACTCCCGCTGCAACTCTGCAGAGCGGCCCTGTCGACTGATCGTATCGATGATACGATTAGCCCGATAACCGCCTTCTAACATCCTCGTCTGAATCCCTTGATGGTTAAGCCAATTAGTAAAGAGTGTTAATGGGCAAGTGCCTCTCCTCACTTATCAGTCTGAAGGCCTCTTCGCCCTCTCTCCTGGCAGTGTGGTTGGTACTGGGGACCGATGAACTGGGAAGATGCCGAGATGAAGCTCAAGGGGAAACCAGACGGATCCTTCCTGGTACGCGACAGTTCCGACCCGCGTTACATCCTGAGCTTAAGCTTCCGGTCCCAAGGGATCACCCACCACACCAGAATGGAGCACTACCGAGGTAAGAGCAGCCCGGTTCTGGGAATGGTTTCCCTCCCTGGGTCCCAGCCCTGTCCTGATCGGCTAATCAGCTCCGCGCTGTAACTCCGTCCCTAGGCGCCCGGAACGAGCTGCGCTTTGTACATTGTCCTGCCTGCAAAGCAGACCCTGCATTCCGCCAGCCTGGGCTCTGCTTCTATGCCGAACTGCAGCCCTCGGCGGGTCAGTACTGGGTTGGTCACAGAGGCGCTAACGAAGGCCCTAAGTCAGTGGTTCTCCAGGTGTGGTTCGTGGCTCGCTAGTGGTCCAACAGTGTTGCAGGTGGGCTTGAGGCTTGCCCCTCTGCAATGGGGAGCCAGAGCTGGTGCTCCCGCCCTGCCCCTCCTCTTCTCCTCCCTGCAAGGTCGGAGCACCGGCTTCCCACTACAGGCAGGTCAGCCTTGGGGTTGGATCTGGCTTGGGGGGAAGGAAGCGGCTCTGTGCACTGCCCCTCTCCCTCTCCCTCCTGAGGGAAACTGCTCACGTGGAGGCCTTCCCCGTTGCTCCCATTGGCCGGGAGTCTGGCCGTGGGAGCAGTGGGGGGGCGGTGCCCGGGAATGGCGGGAGGCATGGAGCCAGGTAAGCGCCCTACTCCTGTCATCCACCCCCTCGTGCTGAGACACCCCACAGCCTGCTCCTGCACCCACCTTGTCCTGGGCAGATGGCTGGTGGTGCCCAGAAAAGTCTGCGTTGAGCCGGGGGCTCCATGGGCTGAGAGGTTTGAGAGCTGCTGCCCTCGGTGTAAATATTTGGACCTACTTTGCCAGCGTAAGGCTGTGAAACGCCCCCCCCCCCCCTTCTGCTCTCAGCAGCGAAGGCTAAATACGGAGCCATTCGCCCACGCGTTGTCATAGCACCCAGTCCCGCCTCGGCTGCGGCCGGCTCTGCAGACAAGCTCGTCACAGGCTTAGTGGCCACGGGAGGCTCTTGGGTGGCAAATGCTCCATTGGTCCATTTCTCAGTGAAGGAGGAGGAGGAGGAGGGGGATGGGAGGGCCCTTCTCAGAGGAGTTCAGAGCAATGTAACAGATTCCCTGTTCCCTCTTCTCCCCTCCTCCCCCCGCCCGCTCTGCAGGCTTCACTTTGGGAAAGCTTAGTAGGAAGGAGCTAATGGACTTGCAAAGCTGCTGTGTAAGACAATACAAAAAGCGTATTGATTCCTTAATAGAGCTTGGAAGCCAGGCGGGACCGTTGTGACCATCAAACCTGACCTGTGTGGGAGACCTAGCTCAGGGTGCAGCTGCTGTATCTTGTTCTTATGGGGCAGTTGATGGAACAGTTCAGTTCTGGCGATTGAAGACTGGCAAAACTTTGGGGCTGTTGAGTCGTAATCGTTATCGCCTCCCGTTTACCAGGTGACAGGAGTGTCCCGGCTAAGTGCCTTGGCCTTTGGTCACTTCCTCATTAACTGAGTCGAGGGCAGATCAGCGTGCGTGTGTCTGGCTCGTACAAACTGTCAGCCTCCCTGCAGAAGTTTTAACTTTGATCGTGTGGCTTTTCTATTCTGAGAAGTCTTTGTGTGTTGCTCACACCAGCTTCCTGCCTCATGTGGCATCTTGCTTGAAGGATACTTCTCCCCCCATTTCCCCCTCCGCATTTGCCGTTCACATGTGGTTTTCTGTCTTGGCACTGTGCACAAAATGTTCCGGAGGGTAGCACGTACCTGAGAGACTCAGATGTTTTGAGGAGGTACCGTCTTACAAACCCTGCAGTCTGTAGCTACTTGTCCAAGTACCAGAGTACTTGGTCACCTCAGTAGATACCAACTTCTAAAGACATGCCTGCAAAAAGTTTCCCTCTGAGCTTGCCTAGCTCACTTCCCCTTTAGACAGTGTCTCTTGCCATAAAGCTGGAATGGGTGGGTGCAGGTTGTAATGTGGAATTTGAGGCCCTCTTGCCAAAAGTTCTTGTACAGTGTGATCCTCTCCTTCCAGGAGCAAGAGTTGGAGCAAGTCTTCTTCACTGCCTCTCAAACTTAATTCTTGTACTTCTGTAAGGCTAGTGACCCTTCCTTGGCGGCTCCTCCGCTGTGAGGCCGTACCATCACAGCTGGGTGTGTGTCGGGTTGAACCCCCCTCTCCTGACTGTTCTTCGAGGTGCTTAGATGCTGGCTCCTCAGAGCACACCTAGTGTGCGCTTAGCTATTGATTTTTAAGTGGGATTCCTCCTGGTTAATGTTAAGCATGTGCTTAGCTGCTCTGCTGGATGGGGGCCATCATTTATAAACTGCTTGAGGTGTGGCCCATTAATAAAACTTTCAGAAGTGAGACATGGAGGAGCCTAAGTTGGATTGAAAGTCGATGGGATTTTGAAGTCGATTAGGCGCTTTGGAGAGGTCCCTGCGTCTCTGTAGGGTGTGCAGCATCATGAGACCTGGAGCTGGGCCCAAGTGGAATATAAAAGACGACGTTCAGAGCTGCCTGTTCTCCCTGACACCCCAGTCCTCTCCAGTCGTTCCCAGGACTTGCTCTGCAGAAAGACCCTAGTGCTCCTGTTGGTCTAATTCATTCGGCACTTGCATTAGGGGTGACTGGCTACTGCACGGTTCTGAAAACTGCAGAGCTGAGCGCTTTGCTACAGGGTGAAAGTGGCTGAGCTAGAGGAATGGTGCAGAAAGACCTGTTTGACCTTCAGATTTCCGGCGGGGGAGAAGTACCGGGGGACGCTTGCTTGTGCCTAAGGAATGTAGCATACATGCAGGCAAAAGCATCCTATGTCCCGAGCAGCATGCGGGCAGAACTGGGCCAGTATTCTCTGATCTTCCTGCAGCAGGTAGATCTTACAGCCTGGGGTTTATACGCCACAGTAGCTATTCCTGACTCATGGCCTGGGTAGGCCTGCAGGGCCGGAACTGGCACTGGGATAGCTATGTGCGTTTAGCTACGCCTCGGCCAGTCCCTACTGTAGGGCTACTCAACACGTGGCCTGCCGTGCAGTTTGGGTTTACATGGGGCTCAACACACGGGCTGTGGGTGGGATCCTTTGAACGTGGCCTCCCCTGGGAACACGCTCCACAACGGGAAGGCGTCTCCCAGGTGGGGTGAGCACTGCAAGATGCAAGTGGACGGGCTGGCTGGCAGAGATGGGTGCAGGGTGTCGGCATTTCTAGCCCCCAAGGAGGAGGTGCCAGGAGCCCTGGGGCATTGTGGGAAGTGCTGGCTGCTTAGCCTTGTGGGCAGAGCCTGAGAGGTGCTGACTGGCTCTCACTGGCCTTGTTCGGGTCCGGTGCCGTGGCTTAAGGCTTAATCTTTGTATTCATGCCCGTCGGTGTAAAAGATGCTATTTGCATAGATTTGCATACATATTTGCATGTATGGGCAACCCCGCTTAAGTTGTGGCCCTCTGCATGTTCTGTGAGTATCACTGTGGCCCCCAGGGCTTCCAGAGCTGGGTAGCCCTGTGCTAATGTAAGTGCTCTGTGCGTGTCTGTAACGCAGCGGTTACCTATCACTTCCTGCAAGCCCCGCTCAGTGCAGGAGTCCTGCAGTGCTCCCTGGGGGTGCCTCTCTCCGCCCTGGGGCACAGCTCCTGTGTCGAGGGGGCTCCTGGCAGCATTGCCGTGGCTGTTCCGGTGGAGCTGTTCCATACGGTGCCCTCCTGAGCTACTTCGAAGTCCGTGCGTCCTTTTCCATTGCTGGAGGCTGCTCTGGCCACACGCAGCAGGCTGAGGGGAGGAGCAGACCTGCCTATAACACTCCTGCAAGCGGGGGCTGCCTCTCGGTGGGGGAGGAGAGTTCTCTTGGATGGCTTCTAAGGCTCAGACTAACCCACTGAGAGGTCTTCGAGCAGCTTAGATGGGGGAGGGGTTGTGTCTCTAGCTCTTCCCAGCCCTAGCCTCAGGCAGAAATTGTATCCCAGGCCAGCATGGGAGGAACCACCACCCTGTGTCCCTTAACCCCGCCTCTAGGTAGATGGGGCGGGGTTGGATTGAAGCATCTGGACCCTGGGCCACACCAGGCCCGCTTGGAGGGCAGGCCACAGTGTCTAGAGACCGACTCCACTGCTGGGATTGGTCTGCTTGTGTGGGCTCTGCTCCTGCATCAGCCACACTTACGTGCTGGGCTGGGGTGTCAGAATCCTTTAGCGAGAAGCACTGAGAGGCCATGGGGCAGCCCCACAGAGCTGTTGCTGAAGGGTCTCTGTAGATTGATGGGGGCATCGCTGCAGCCGACACGCTTAGGTCACAGTTTTGGTTTTTCTTTACAAGGGCAGGAGCCAGAGGCATCTGTAAGCACCAGGGTCATTGTCGGTGGGAGCTGGTGTCTAGCCAGCTGTGTGAGGGCGGTTCAGTCCCTGGCCTGTCTGAATAGGCCAGCGCTGTGGTGCATGTCGCCTAGCCGAAGAGCACGAGCGAGCAGCACGGATGACAGAGTCTCTCCCTCTAACGAGAATTGTTTCCTGTTGGCAGGAACCTTCAGTCTCTGGTGTCACCCCAAATTTGAGGACCGCTGCCAGTCCGTGGTGGAGTTCATAAAGAGAGCCATCATGCACTCCAAGAACGGGAAGTTCCTTTACTTCCTGCGCTCCAGAGTTCCAGGTGAGTCCTGCACCCACAACTACTTACAGCTTTGTGTGTGTGGCGGGGGGTGAGATCTGTGATCTGGTGGGGCACGCGCTCGAGCCCTGCTCGTGGGGCTCTGGTTTAGCACGCTGTGACCAACGCTGTCTCAAGTGTGCTTGCACAGCGGCTTTTAGACCGGCATCTGGCAGGCACGTCTGTCTCCCTCAGCTGCTTGTGCTAACAACCGTCTTCCCCCGGGTGGGAGCACGTACCGCAGCTCCCACCTCTGGGGTGCATGACTTACTGGGGGATTTCTCACGTTGGCCACTTGACGCGCATGACGTTGGTGTCTGCTCCGGTCCTTTGGGTACCTGCACTAAACGCCTGTGTGCTGTTCTAGTGCTGAGAAGACCCGGCTGTGGGTTGCTCGTTGCAGATGTGGCTGTGCGCACTAGACAACAGGCCCAGCCCCTCAGCACAGACTCCCTAGTGCTCCATCATGCCATGTGCTGGCTGGTAGCCAGTTAAAACTTCACTGTTTCTCCTAGTCTGTGCTGTTTGCTGCTTCTCGTGGGCGGCTCCGCGCTCCCCAGTTCTCCCCTGGGGCCGGCTGAGCAGAGCCGCATTAAGCTAGGCACGTGCATGGGAGGGTTTCCAAGTGACAAACTCCACGTGAGCCTCATGCAGTCGCTCCTGTCGCTCAAGTCCCGTGGGGAGCGGCAGGGCTGGAACGCACCCGCCGGCAGCGCTTGCCACAAGGAAGGAGAATGAGTGAGGCTTTCAGTCCATGTTTGATTGAGGATTGGTAGGGAACCGGCTTCCTCCCCTCCCCTCCCCCAAGTCAAGCTGGTTCCGCGTACGCACGATTCCCTGTAACAGCAAAGCGAGTTCTGCTATCAGACTACGTTCGTGCGCTGGGACAGCCTGTCATCGGCTCCTTCTGTACCCCGGAGCCAGAAGCTGACGGGATAAATCCAGCAGGAAAGGAAGACCGGACCGCTAGTGCCAGTGATGGTTAGGGGCTGTAATGGGGTGCGGCGGTTTGAGCGGGGGTGCACAGCAACTCCTGAATGAAATGGCTGGAGCATGAGGAATCCGCCCAGACAGCCAGACTCAGGCAGAAAGGTGCAAAGGGAGGCAGGGCCTGGGAAGGTGTCAAGAGGGTGATGAGAGAGCAGGGGTGGGCAATTTATTTTTGAGGGGGACCGCTCCAAGATTTTGCAAAGTGGTCGAGAGCCGCACTCTTCCAGGATGTTACTGGAGGAATTCCAGGGTCTGGGATGGAGGTTGGGGGAGGGGATTGGGGTGCAGGAGGGAGTTGTGACCTAGGGCAGGGGACTGGGGTGCAGGGGTTTGGGATGCGACCTAGGGTAGGAGGGGATTGTGATCTGGGGCAGGAGATTAGGGTGCCAGATGTGGGAGGGAGTATGGGTGCAGGAGGGGGCAGAGGGTTGGGGAAAAGGAGGGGCTGGGGTGCCAGAGGCAGGCTCTGGCTGAGAGGCAATTTTACCAGCAGAAACCTGAGGCAGGCAGACTGCTGTAGGCTGCTCCACACTGGGTGGGGGAGTGGGGGGGAGGAGGCTTCGTACACTGCCCCTGCTCCCGGTAAAAAATCGCAGCTTTTATTGGCCAGAAACTGATAGATTGGCCAATGGGAGCTAAGAGATTTTGCCGGGGGGTGGGAACTGCATGAGAAGTCTCCCTCCCCAGCAGTCCAGAATAGAGACCAGCTGGCTTTTAAAGTGGGAGCTTCTCTCTGCCTTAGGGTTCTGGTGAGATGGCCCCGGGCCGTTCCAGCGGCTTGGCAGGCTGGTTCTGGCGCTGGCAGGCTGTTCCCATGATAAAAGGTGACAAGGCGTGGCTTTCCTGCCTGTCAGTCCTGAGTCCTTGTTAGGCCTGACCGGTGCCCATTGCGCTAAGCCCTCGGCCTAGGCAAGGCCCTTCCCTGGGGGTGTAGTGATTTCCTGGGCACGTCAGTGTTTGGTGGAACTGGGTAAAAACCAAAGGGGGCAGAAGGGAGGGGCGCTCAGTACTCCTGGGAGCCGGTGTCGGGTGCGCACGATGCAGCGGCTGGGTGGCCTCAGCTGGCTCCTTGCCCCCTTGCTGCCCTGCCGTTCAGAGGATGCAGGTTGTCAGGGGGCTGCCCACCAGAAGCACTGGCCCCCATTGGACCAGAGGGACCTGTCAGAGTGGCCCCAGGTGCTTCCAGGGGCTCAGCAGCCTCTGTGTGGGCGACCTCAGCTGCCGGGACCTCGCTCCCTGCCCATCTTGCTCCCTCGGGCGCGTAGCCCCATCAGCTTCCCCTGCTGACCCTTCCGCCTGGCCCCCGGTGCTTCCCAGGGCTGGGGTTGGCAGAGGAGCCAATGCTCACAGGGTACCACAGTCTGCTGACGTCAGCCCTTCCACAGCCTGGGGACGAGCGGGGGGATTTGAACCCACCACCTTGCAGTCCCCAGTGCTTTCCAGGGCTGGAGCCGGCTGTGGACCCAGTGCAACGGGGTGACAGCCGTTGTTCCCCTGCTCTCCCCACCCCAGCCCTTCAGCCTGGCCCCATGCGCTTCCTCTGCAGGCCTGCACATGCCCACCCACAAACCCCCAGGTCCTGAAAGCTAAAATCCAGCCCCAGGTGAGAATGAGGAAACCCCCAATTCTGGCTTCTCCCAAACCTGGGAGTTCTTTGGGGTATTTGCTGATGTTCTCCAGAGGGCCTTGTACATAATGCTAAGGTAGCCCCAACCCTAAAGAAATTAGTCTGGACGGCTCAGACTAGGGTGTGAGATGCTACAGGTTGCCCGGGGGGCAGGGCGAAGGTTTTTAAAGCAACGTAGCCCTGACACATACACGAGTGACCCTTCTCCCCAGAGCTGGCGTAGGAATAGTCACTTCATGGCGCTGTTTCCTCTGGATCGCTGGGCTGCAGCCCCGAATCCGAATGGGCCGTGTGGCCAGTTGGGATTTCTGACCCTTTGAGAACAAAGCGCCGCTGCCTGGCGTGGGCTCCCCGAGCCAGTGCCTTCGATCCAGCGCTCCTCGGCACGCTCGGGTGCTCCAGGTTGCTGCGGAAATGCTGCTAACCTCTTGGTGTGGGGGTGTCCAGTGAGTCTCTGGCGCCAGCAGCGAGGCAGATGGCTAGCGCAGCATGCAAATCTCTCGCTGCGTCCCCGGCTGAGCTCTCAGAGGCTTAGCCCTCCCTCCGTTGAGTCCCGCGCTTCGCTTTCTCCGGAGCTGGCTCCCAGCCCCCTGAGCTGCCGGGAGCAGTTGCAAGCCCATCTTAGCGTGAAGAGCTTTTGCCTTTTCTTTTCACTCTGCTCCGCTGGCCTGCGAGGCTTCCGTCAGCAAACTCCCTGCCCGCCGGAGGGGGTAGAGTGGGACGAGGACGGATCCCTTCTGAGAGGACAGATGAAAATCCAGGCCTGCTGCTGCTGATCTCCACGCCCAGGCTTAGGTCGCTGCCCTGAGCTCGGGCGTGTTCTCACAAGCGGGAGGTCAGCCCGGGAGGGGGAAGCAGATGGATCTCGCTTGCAGCCGTTCCAGGCTGTTCTGAGCACTTCCTGCCTCCAGGGCTTGACTGTGGTGCAGTCGCTGTGCCCAGCTTCCTGACTTCAGGAATGAACAATTGCCCCCCGGGAGCCTCCCTCCCCAGAGCGGGCACCGCTGCTCCAGGGTTACAAACCCGCCCGTTGGCTCCCAGGCTTCCCCTCCTCCTCGGCTGTTGTAAACGTGACGGTTTTCAAAGCCCTGGCGCTGTTGCTCAAAGGGAGGCTTTGGCTCCTGCCAGTTCCCGGATGGCTCAGCCAGAAATGTGCGCAGGGCTGGATGGGGCAGAACTGCAGGGGCATCAGAGGGGACCAGCGGGAAGCGACAGCTCGCTGCGGGGCCGGTTTGCTCCCTCCTGGCGTTGGTAAATAACTTGGCTGTGCTCCCTTGTCCCCGGATGCTTTGTTCGAAGGTCTCCCTCCGACGCCCGTCCAGCTGCTGTATCCGGTCTCCAGGTTCAGCAACGTCAAATCCCTCCAGCACCTTTGCCGGTTCCGGATCAGGCAGCTTGTCCGCGTAGACCACATTCCAGAGCTCCCGCTGCCCAAGTATGTTCTCCTGACCGGGCTGGGGCGGGGGGAACTTCTCGGGCGCTGGATCTAGAGTCTAGAGGGCAAATCTTAGCATCCTTGCCCCTTCCCTTTCCCTCCATTGGCCTGTTGGGACCGCCCATCCCAGCTGTAGCATGGGGCAGTGTGTGTGGGGGATCGTGAATAGCTGGGAAAGGGAGGGACATCAGGAGGGAGCAGCCATCCGCTGGCCAGGGCGAGGCGTCTGTGGCGCGGGGGCGGCCGGTAGCAGTGGAGAGGCAGGAAGAATCGTCCTCTAACGATCTGTGCCTGCCCCTGCTCTTTCCAGGCCTCTGATCTCCTACATCCGGAAGTTTTATTACTACGACCCCCAGGAGGAGGTGTACCTGTCGCTGAAGGAAGCTCAGCTGATTTCCAAACAGAAGCAGGACGCTGAACCCTTGACGTAGCCAGGCTGCCTTGCTCACGTTGTCGCTGTCACGGACGGTAAAACCCACTTGGCTGTCGTGCCGTGCTGGGGTGGGAGGCTCCTTGCTCTCCTGCCCTCGCGGGGATATCCCTGCTAGGTGACCAGGGCTCATTCTTGCTGGCCTGGCGTTATCTGCAGGGCAGTTCCTTCCCATCTCCTGAGTCATGGGCAGGCAGATGAGAACACGCTGGGGTGGGCTATCTCTGGGGGGGCCTGGGGAATACCAGCAGCTTTGGGGGTGGGGAGTCCCGAGCAAGCGGAGCCTAGGGCCTGCCCAGCTGCTGAGGCAGCACACGGTGAGCTCCTAACTAGTGGGGAACCAGGGATGTAAAATCCAGTTGAATTGTCTGACTGGTGGAACTTGCTATTCAACCAATGAAAAGGGGGGCACGCGGGGGTGGGGGCTCCAACCCAGCGGCCCTGCTGTGCTCAGGCCGGATTCTTCCTCCGGGCTGGAGCTCGCCTGCCTGCAGGGCAGCTGGGCCTGCTGCGGATGGGCTGTCCCGGCTGGGCTGGAACAGCCCCTGTCCCACAGCGGGCGGGGGGCTACTCCAGCCTCCACCAGTTAACCGGAGCTGGGAAGCCTCACCCATTCGCGTCCCTAGCGGGGCTCTGAGTGGCGTGGGGCTTGATGCCGCCTGCGTAGCTTTTCCCTCCCATGCGAGCTCAGGGCGAAGGCCGGGAGGGAAATCCCTGCTGAGCAGGGAGCGGTTTTCTGCGGTTCAGGGGGGTGCAGCGGGGAGCTTCGGGAGACGCCCCTTCCCCTACAGGACTCTCTTCGGGCAGCTGACACAGCCAACTGCTGGGAGAATCGATTAGCTGGGGAATGAATTGATCTCAGCTTGTTCTCCCCGTACCTGAGTGGACTGGCCGCCGCTAATGTATCCGCCTGCACGCTCCTTGGCACGCGGCTGTCCACCGAGAGATTCTGATGACTCTTAAATGGTATTAAAGTGGGCTGCTGGGTGGGGAGCTCACCAAAGAGCTGAACCAGAGACCGTGATGAGGGTCGGCTTCCCTAGTTCAGTGAAACGGCAGCCGTGCCGCCCTGGCTGCCTCTGCACGTGGGCTGACGGGGCTGGGGCCCGGGGTCAGAGCTCAGCACCCCACACTGTCAGGAGTGAGAGGCGACGCCACCTTTCCCCTTCCCCTTTCTGAACGTAGAGGGGACAGGCTCCTGGCTCTGATTCCGGGCCAGCTCTCCAGGAGGTGCAGGGCAGACCTGGGGGTTGGTTGCTTTGTGCCGCCTTTGGGTGGTCCAGGTTCTGGGCTGTTCTAAGGTTCGATTCAGCTCAGGCCTAGAGCTGAGCAATAGCCCGTCCCGGTGCGTCGTGGACTGTAACTCTGTCAGAGCGATGTCTGACCTGCGGGGGCTGTGCTGGCTCATGAGCAGCCCTTAGACATGGCCAGGGCAGAGTGACAGTAGAACGGATCCGCACGGCGCTTCGTGAGAGAGGCCAAGTTACACTTGATAAGAGGCTGCGGAGCCCATGGACACGTGGGGGAAATGAAGAGCAGAGCCTAATGCTTCTCAGTAGGGTTCCTCTTGTGCCTCTGATGGATGCCAGAGAGCTAACTGCCATTGTAGCCCCTTCCCCCCCCCCCCCCCCCCCCGGCTTCTCAGCCTTTAACTTCCTGAGGGCCGAGTGTGCCTTTGAATTGGCTCAGGGTTTTGAGGCCATCAAACCTAGCCTAGGTGGTTTAGGCCTCCACACATAGTGAGGCAGATGCTGGGCCTTGTTTCCGGGTGGGGTGATGACTGTAATCATTTCCAGATCACTGGGTGGGAGTTGAGGCTAACACTGGGGAAGAACAAGTTACGAATTTACTGAGGCCTGGGCTGTACTTACTGGAAAGTCCAATTAAGATACACCCCTCCAGCTGTGTTAATTAAGTAGCTGGAGTCGACTTCCCTTACTCCTCCTTCGCAAATCGAGGAGTCCCTGCCTTGGTGGGGGCGCCCTTAGCGTTTGACTTAGGGGGTCTTTACTAGACTCGCTAAATCAAACTCCGGAAGATCGACCACTGCAGTTGACCTTTGCAGTCGTGAAGACTTAGTCTGAGATAAATTCGATGTCTTTCATCAGTCCCTGCTGCCTTGATGACAACTAACATACTTAATGGGCTAGATCTCTGAGCCATTTGCTATTATCTTTGAGAACTAATGGGGGACAGGAGACGTCCCAGAACAGCAAAAGGGCAAATGTAGTGCCCGTCTATAAAAAAGGAAATAAGTACAATCCAGGGACGTATAGACCGGTCAGTGTACCTTTAGTACCGGGAAAGGTAATGCTTACAACCTGATCTCCACCTAGAAAGATAATCATAGAACACTAGAACTGGAAGAGACCTTGAGAGGTCATAGAGTCCAGTCCCCTGCCCTCAGGGCAGGACCAATCTCCAGCTAGACCATCCCTGACAGGTGTCTGTCCAACCTGCTCTTCAATATCTCCAGGGATGGAGATTCCACAACCTCCCTTGGCAATCTATTCCAGCGTTTAACCACCCTAACAGGTAGGAAGTTTTTCCTAATGTCCAACCTAACCCCCCCTTGCTGCAATTTTACTCTCTCCTCCTTGTTAACACCCTTTTAGATATTTGAAAGCTGCTATCATGTCCCCTCTCAGTCTTCTTTTCTGAACTAAACAAGCCCAATTCTTGCAGTCTTTTCTCACAGCTCATGTTCTCTAGATCTTCTCTAGACCACCTCCAATTTCTCCACATGTCTCCAGTTCTGGGCACCGCATTTCAGGAAACAGTACTCCAGTTGAGGCCTAATCAGCGCAGAGTAGAGCGGAAGAATGACTTTGCATGTCTTGCTTACAACACTCCTGTTAATGCAAACCGGAATTATGTTTGCTTTTTTTGCAATTGTCACACAGTTGACTCATGTTTAACTTGTGGTAAATAAAGTAGTAAGTAACAGTCAGCAAGGATTTCTCAAGAACAAATGTCAAACCAACTTAATACCCTTTTTGGACAGGGTAATGAGCCTTCTGGGTATGGAAGAAGCAGCAGGTGTGATATAGAGCGATTTTTAGTAAGGCGTTTGATAGGTCTCACGTGATCTTGTAAGCACACTAGGGGATGGATAATGGCAGAGACTACACTGACTAAGTTAGCAGATGATGCCAAGCTGAGCAGGGATGTGAGCACTTCAGAAGACAGGATTAAAAGTCCTAATATTGGCAAGTTCTAGAAGAGTGGTCTAAGCTAAGGAAAATTCCTTAAGGACAAATGTTTGTGCAATGAATTGTAGCACTTTGCACAAGTGGGAGGTGGCTGTGTAGGAAGGAGAACTGCAGAGAAGGTTCTGGTCGTCGTGGATTGCAGACTAGTCACCGATGTGATACTTTTTGCCAAAAAAGAGTGAACTTTCATTCTGGGATGTATTGGCACCAAGGTGGTGAGACACGAGATGTAATTCTTCCTCTGTGTGGTATGAGAGAGGCCTCATCTGGAGTAGTTGTGGGCACGGCGCTTGGGGAAAGATGTGGACAAATCAAAGAAAGTCCAGAGGAGGGCAACAAAACTGGTACAAGGGCCAGAAAACACGACCTTGAGGAAAGATGGGGGAAAATTGCTTTTGCTTAGTCTAGAGAAGAGAAGCGTATAGGGAGACCGTATTACTTTAAGAAGTGGTTGCAAAGAGGAAAGTGAGATTGTTGTCCTGTCCTCAGTGGCTAAGGAGAAGCATTGGGCTTAAATTGGAGCAAGGGAAATGTAGGTTGGACATTAGGAAAAGTCTCCTGACTGTAAGGGTAGGGAAGCTTTGGAACAATTCCCTAGGGGGCTTATGGAGTCTGTCACTGTCTTTTCCGCTCTTACACTTCCAAGCAGGAGTCGGGTGGTTCAGATGATACGTAGTCCTGCCTCCATTTGGGGGACTGGACTAGATGACTTGTCACAGGCCCTGCCAGACTGAGATTTCTGCAGTACCGTGCTGACACTTCCTGCAGTGAGAAGCAGGAGCGCCCTGTTTCCCCCCGCAGAGTCGTGGGTATTAGACCAGGGTGGGCACGATATGGCCTATGGGCATCTATCCAGCCCTCAGCTGCCCTGCCGTGCCCCCATCCCCGTGTCAATCGAGACCTGGGGGTGGGGGAGTGTGCGGTGTCATTCGCTCTTTAAAAAGGCTGGCAGTTCCCCCTGGCAGGGGTGGGGCCGAGAGACTTCTCACACTCCCGAGCCCCCGATTGGTCTGGGGTTGGGGAGCAAGTGAGGTCTCCTTCCTCCACTGGGGCACATGGTGCCTAGAGGAAATCACCCCTCCCACCTGAGGCCCCGCCCCTTCTGCCTGAGGCCCTGCCCTTTTGGGGGCGGAGCCGGCCCACAGCCACTACCCACAATCCATGAAGTGGCCCCCCTGCAAAAATGATTGCCCAGCCCTGTGGTAAACGCTCCTGCACAAGGGCTGCAGGACCCCAGCGGCCCCCGAACTCTGACAGGCTCCTATCCTGCCTCTTCTGTCTGTTGCCCTGCCAGCTCCGCCCGCTCCGGGCTGGGTGTTGCATGCCGGTGGTGGTATTCTTCTTGTCTGCCGGGCGAACAGCGTAAAAGCTCAGCAGCAGGAGCGGAGAGAATTGCTGGCTCCACCGTTGCCCCCCGAGGGAGCCGTTCGGAGTGCTTGGCCGCCTGCTCCGTTCTCTGCTTTCAAGTGGATCTTTCCAGCCGAGAGGCATTTTCCGGCTGCTTCCTGTGTAGAATTGCAAACACTGAGGCTGCTGCCACGTGGGGGCAGATTCTGTCTCATGGGGGGACAGTTGCCTGGCCTCGTCTAGGAGTTCTGGCCCCTTCTGCTTGCTGAGACACGAGGTATTCAAGAAGCTGCAAGTTGGACCCATGTCCCCGGCGGGGGCTGTCCTCTGCTGTCTAACCCCATGGCCGGTAGAGTTTACCCCGTGGTGCACAAGTTTTTCGTTCCTGATTCTAAGCTTGTGTTGTAAAAGAGCCTCCAGCCCTTGCTAGAGGATGTTGTGAAGACTAGGACTTTAAAAAAGAGCTAGATACATTCATGGACGTTAGGGCCATCAATGGCTGATAGCCAGGATGGGTAGGGAGGGTGCCCCCGGCCTCTGTGTGTCTGGGAATGGGTCACGGGGAGGGATCCCGTGAGGATTCCCTGTTCTGTTCCCTCCCTCCGGGGCACCTGGCATTGGCCACTGTCGGCCGACAGGACACTGGGCTGGATGGACCTTTTGTCTGACTCCGTCTGGCCGTTCTGTTCACCTTCCCCCATGGAGCCTTTCTGGCTACTGTAGAGCCACCCTAGAGCTCCCCTGAGCCCAGGGTCTCTACATTCAGCGGGTCCGGCCTAAGCTGTCCGGCTTCTTGTAGGTCACATGCCTGCAGTTAGTCATGTGACTGACCTCCGCTCCCTGCTGCGAAGGGCCCGTGGTCAGGACCGGTTTCTTGTAGTGCCTGCATGTGCCTCAGAACCCGGTGCCCTGTTACAGCCAGGCATGGATCCTTTGGGTGCCTCTCGTGGGCCTGAGAAGGGGGGGGGGGCTCACTATGGGAACGGCTTCTTTGCCCTTGGGAAACCATCGCGAGCGTTGTAGAGGCCCTGAGAGACACTCGCCAGGACGCCCTGCGTGAATCCCCGTGTGTGAATGGACACGTGGCTCCTTAGCCAGGTTAGAAGGTGCTGGCTAAGGGCTTCTCTCACTGCCCCGGCAAAGTAGATACGGCACGTGCTCAGACTAAAGCAATCGCTTCTGAGAGGCGAGAGCTAGCTTGGTCCCTTTCTCCTCTCCCAAGACAAAAGGAGAGCTGGAGATGAGATGGGCTGATGGGGGAGTTCCTAGCTGGGAGCTTCTTGTAAGGCAGCTCGGGAAACAGTTATTTGCAATCTCCTTGAAGCCAAGAGCCAGGCTTGTAGGCGCAAGCTGTCATACCGGGATTCCCCTGGTGAGCAGAATGAGCCAGGAACGGTCTCCGATTTTACCAAGGATTGGGGTCCTGCCCCTCTGATTGGGGGAGTCTTGTTTGCTCTCTTGCTTACTCCTCTGCAGTGCTAGATCTGTTCCCGTGGATGCTCCTGTGCTCCCCTTTGCGCTCCTGTACCCCAGCCCAGCTCCCCTTGGGAGTCTCTGGATACGTCTACACAGCAAGACTAAACTTGAAAGAAGCGATGCTAATTGCATAGCTTAGGCCGAAATTGGGCCTGTCTACTCAGCGCTTATTTCGAAGGAGAGCCCTCTTCCTCCGGCTTCCCTTACTCCTCGTACAAGGAATCATAGAATCATAGAACTGGAAGAGACCTCAGAAGGTCATCAAGTCCAGCCCCCTGCTCTAGGCAGGACCAATCCCAAGGAGGTTTACGGAAGTCGGTGTAAGAAGCCCGTTCTTTCGAAATAATGGGCTTGCTGTGTAGACGTGCGCTACGTTATTGCGGAACAACATCCGTTATTCCGAAATAATGCTGCTGTGTAGACGTCCCCTCTGATCTGCATTGGATTCTTCCATGTAAAACAGACTGACTAATTCTCTTACTCTCCCTCTCTCCGATTAGGAATTGGCTTGCTGAGATCCTGCAGCAAGGAGCCCAAGCAAAGCTGCGGCAGACGGAGGCCGAGAAGGGTGAGCCCTGCCTCTTCAGTGACTTCTGCTTGCCATCTCTTTTGTCCTCGGAGGAGGATTCGGGGTTCCTGAGAAGCACAGCAGACTGGCAATTGGAGCGGCAGCTCCTGGCTTCGGGTAGGGCCTTGGCCAGCAAGCGCCCGGGATCCCAGACTCCACGCAGAACGGAGAACGTCATGGCACTATTTACGTTTTACGTTTTTATCTTTGATGTTTCCATTTCTCAGCATGGGAAATATTGTCGTGGGAGCGGCTGGATTGCGTCGCCCCGCAGATGCCAGGGTGAGGGAAGAGAGGGATCTTGCAGCAAGATCACCCCATCCAGCCGTCCTTGTAGAACTGCTCTTTGGCTACCACCCTTTGTGGCTGCGGCCAAAGAGCTGCTGGGAAGCAAACTGAGCCAGATTCATGTGCAGCTATGTAGAATAATTGGCAGGGGAGGTGCTAGCGCTCTAAGCAGTGTGCAGCTGCCCAAATCCTGTGCTTTCTAGGAGACGCTGCTAGAGTGAAACCTGGCCTCTGGGAGCAGAGCTCTGCCGCTGGATCGCAGGAGGTCCTGTGTGCTTTCACATCCTCCTCACGGAGGGCGGGCGGGGTGTGCTCCCGTCAAGGGTTCTGAAGCCTTCTGCCGGTGGAATGGTGGGTAGCACAGAGGGCCAAGAGGCTGCCGGCCCCCCAGCAGATGTTAGAAGGTCTAGCCCAAGAGGTTTTTTTCAAGCTGAAGTTCTTTAAAGTTCCTCCCAGACACTGGCAAAGCTCTCGCCGTCGTCTAAATTCCAGCCAGCCATGAGCCAAGGGTATTTCTGCCTCAGCTTTGCAGAGCCAGAGGGTCTTCTGGTTTGGCCTTGGTGCTGTGACGGAAATGGAGCCGGGTAGAATCCGCTAACTGCTACGGCTGTCGTGGGATGTGCCTCGGACTCGACAGACAGGCTCGTGGTTTTGACCCTCCTCCCGGGGTGAGGCGGGGATGAGTCAGGAGAGGAGGAGAGTCCCCCCGCGCTTGGGGCTCTGTGTTTCTAGCCTTTCGGGGAAGAACTAGAATCTGCGCTAGGAACCGGAGAGCTGCTACTGCATTTCCCACGGGGCTTCTGAGTTTTCCATAGATGGCTGGGCCGGGCCCTGGGAGTAGCGCTCTTCTCAAGACTGGTCTGTTCCCTTGTGAAATGTGGGCTCACTGCTACGGGGTTAAAACGGAGTGTCTGCCCCTTAGGGCCGAGACCTTTCTGCTGAGGGATCTCGCATCCTAACTATTGAAACTAGAAAATTCCCCTCCGGGTGACTGCAGCCGCCCCCCCCAGCCGTGTGCTGCTCAGGAAGTTGTGATGTGTGTGTCTGACGCTCTGGCTGTGGTCTGGCTTGGCAGCCGTTCTGCTGAGGGCCGAGTGGCCCGTGTTGGGTGTTGCCGTGCATTGTGCTGGTTGGATTCCCACCCTCCCTTAATAGACGATCTACCTAGTGAGGCGAGGGAGAGGCGCAGGGGGCTCTGGAAAGCTGCCTGGCTCTCTGTACAGAGCGTGTGTGGAGGGTGCTGTTGACCAGGGTGTCTCCCTTCCTAGCCCTCCGCCCCCGTCTTGTGCGATGAGCACAGCTTGGCTTCCAGATGAAACCCTCAGTCGGCGTCAGCCATCTCTAGAAATACCTCACCTGAAAGCATCCACTACTGAATCTGTGTCCGGTAGGGGGGGGACCTATTTGGGCAGGAGGTAGCAGGCAGAAATAAATACCCCCTTAGACTGGCCATGGAGGGCATGTCTTCATGGCTGCCTCCCCCACACACTTCCACGAGCAATCTTAGAGCATGGGTCAGGCTAACAGTAGCAGTGTAGATGTTCCTTCTTGGAGGCCTGTAGCTCCCTCCGCCCTCCCCTTTCTGGCCAGGCTCAGAGCCCAAGTGTGAATGTCTGTGTTGCTGTTTTTAGGCCTGTGGTGTGAGCCAGAGCCAGCTGACCTGGGCCCTGAGACGCTTAGTAGGGGTGCGGGGTAGGGGGTTGCTGTGTAGGTGAAGCTCCAAGATGATTCCCTTGTGAAATCTGGGCTCCTTCGGTCCGTAGCGCACTCTGACCCACTCACGAGCCCCCCAGAATTTCAGTCTGGAATACGCCCTGCCCCAGCCGGAGACCTGCAGTTCCCATATTGGGGCATGGGGAAGATTAAGGAGAGCGCTGCAAGTTGGAACGAGCGCACCGGAGCTTGAAAATCCAGCCGTGCCGCTTGGAGACATACAGTGGCTTGCCTCTTCGGTCTCAGTGGGAGGTGGGCTGGGTGTGAGCGCGATCCCTAGGGGCGGAGCCTCTCCTGCCCTGCTCCAGCTCGTCTTAGCCTTGGCTCGAGAAGCCACGTTCAACTTCCAGCCAGTTGGTGCCCTGGAAAAAGTCGGCTTCCTAGAGTGACTGCAAACAAGGGTCCGATGCTTCCAAAATACCTGTCCGCTCCTGTGCAGCTGCAGAATCACAGCTCATCAGCCGCCCCTCCAAGCGGGCATCTGCAGGGCTCTGGCATGGGGACTGCCACAGGGCCGGCTGTTGGACTCTGGTCCCTCGTTTTCGGCTGGTCGCGTGGAACACCTGCTGTCCGCGTGGTTCTGGAAGCCTGACCGATCTGCTGAGTTCAGAAGCGGTCAGCGCTGCTTCCCACGTGCCACCCACTCGGAGCAGGTAGACGCGAATGGTCAGATTGGTGCTAGATCTGAAGACGCAAGGGGGAAAGGTCAATAGGCTGGAGAAAAGAGAAAATGCATGTGGAATGGCCAGACATTGAAATAACCCATAGAGTGAACTACTGTTTCTAATTGGGGTTGCCTGGGGGGGAGGGGCATAAAATGCACAGATCTGCACCCCAGCATTGGCTGGTTTCATGAGAAATGCTGATCTCAAGCTATTCTGACCCCTTCCGTCCCTGGCGTGTTTCACTTCTCCACGTCCCCCTCTTTTTTTTTTTTAAGCCCCGTGCAACTACTGAGGACTTGTTCCCGCTGAGCCATTTGAGTCCTGGGCAGGTCATGTACCTAAAACATCAGGAGCAGTCCCGGAAGCAGCGGAACTTGTTTTGAAATGCTGTTGCCGTATTGAGTCTGCCGTAACCCCCCTTGAGAAGGAATGTTCCCCCATGGGGGGGGCAGTTTCTGCTGGTCCTTGAAACTTGAACGCTGTGGTGGGTGAGTGTTCTAGCCGGATGGTGGTCTGCTACCACGGGCTGTGGCTTGCCTCTTTGAGCTGCGCGAATTTCTCTGCCGGGTGCCAGGGATTCCGTGGTATGGAATGTAATCCTGTCTGCTACTGAGCCTAGGAGTGCCTCTGTCAGTAGACACTTGGGTCTTACCACCAGAGATCCCGGAAACACCTTGCGAGAATCAGAAGCTTAGCACGATTTTACTAGCCCGTCCTTTTCCATAGAGAAACAAACCCGTCCAGAAATGACTACGGGCAAGTATAATTTGTAAGGCTCAGCGTTAGCTGCCTTGAGCAATGTGAAACGCCCCCAAACTGACTTGCAGGATTCTGCATGCTACATCCTTAAATGGACTAATCTGAGGCAGGTCTTGCTTTTCGTACGCAAGGACATTGGATTGATCTGTCTCCATTCAGCACCTGCGTAGCAGCAACGCTGCTTCAGCTCCTCTGCGTGAGGGAGACAGGGTGCTACATGCCTGCCCTAGCAAGTTACCCCATCTCCTTATTTCTCTGGCGTAGCCCCGCGAAGGGGAGGTAACATCCTTCGAGCTGTTCTGCTGCCTATCACGTATCACTTGGACGGCATTCGCCGCGCTCTTGCTTGGAATGAGAAATCGACGTTTGTTCATGTTGCCAGGGGCTCACCGCTTCGTTACTTGGTTTCCGAGCTGGTAGCCCTTCCTGATGGAAGGATGGGAGCGTCCTAGACTCCAGCAGCAGGAGTGAACTTTCACCGCTCTAGTTCAGAGGCGATCCAGGTGTGAGTAGGATGAACAGAGCCTCCTCTTCAGGCGGGCGCTGTGCGTCCTTTTCTGGGTGTAGCAGGCCTGCGGATGGAGATCTCTATAGGTGACCTGTTCCTAGTCCTCATTTTATCCATCATCCCGTCCCCATGCAGCAAGGGCCTTTTCACAGTCTTATCCCTATGGGGATTCTTTGTTTTCCTGGTAGGTTACTGGGTTTATCTTGATGTCAAGGGACACTATCAATTTGATTCTCTTACCGTTACTTGGAGCATCCTGATCGCTGGTTTTTCAGGAAGTCAGTTTGCTAAGCTTATCAAGACGGTTATACTCTGGCTTTGCCCGGGATGGCAGGGCGCTGGAGGAGATGGCCCAGAGAGGCCCTTTCTACAGTTCTGTTAGAGGGAATTTGACTCTTGCCGGAGCGAAGACGATGGGTCATGAAACGGACTATCCATGAAGTGCTGTCTTAAACTTGATCCGTGATCTATCCAAGCATGCTGATTTTCCATGTGGTCGCTATAGCGACGTCACACTTTCCAGTCAAACGGGTCTTTGTTTCAAGTTGACAAGGTCCCTTTGAACGTAGGTGGTTCCCACACCACCTTTGTTCTGTTGCATGTCACCAACTTTCCGTTCCCTGCAGCAGTGCCTCTCGGGCGTGAGCTGACTTGACGTGCTCCGGGGGAATCAAAGCCACTGTGGTCCGTGCATCAGGTGCTCTGTGCTCCCACGAAGGGCTGAGATGGGCTAGCTGGTGCTTGGTCCTGCCGTGAGCGCCGGGGACTGGACTTGACGACCTCTGAAGGTCCCTTCCTGTCTGGGTTCTATGACTCTACATCCTGGCCAGGTTCTTTTCTGAAAGGATCTTCCTGTTGCAATATCCAGCCCATTGTTCAGTGCCTAGCTGTGACTTGGTGCCGGCTGTCAAACGACACAGAATCAACTTGACATCAGTGGCTTGCTTAGTGGTTGGCTTCCCCCCTGGTGCTTACCGTCCAGAATGAGGGGTGCACCGAGAGAACGTGTGTTCTTTAATCTGGCAGTAAAACCCCTGCAGAAAGCCATGTGGACAGGCTTTTGAATGGCTGTCCGCCAGTTTAGACCATTGTTCCTGGAGTAACTTCTGTTTAAAAGGCCTCTGGTTTGGCTTGTATCTTACCCTTAAAATGACTGTCGGGTCTGGCCCTCCAGTTTGGAGGTCTTGGCTGTGCATTCGGCCGTCTCTGCTGTCCGCTGACTCCAACCACGCTTCCTAGGAGGCCTTCTGAGAACCCGCAGACTGGAAATCCCTCTTTCTATCAGGTGTCACTTGTTGACAGCTGGGACCATAATCTTTATTGCCTCCTAGGGGTGTCCAGGTCAAACAGGATAGACAAGCCTGGAAGTCATCTCCAAACTAGGCAGCTGAGTCCCAAGGGGATAGTGTACTTGGCCAGATGTTAGATGTGGCTTTTGTGTCTGCCACTGACTTGCCACGTGAAACCTTGGGCAAGTCCCTTCCACGCTGTGCTCGATTCCCTCCGTTGTAAAATGGGACACAAGATGGATCCTTTTGAAGTGTTCTGAGAGGAACAACGCTGTAGGTGCTAATCAAGTAAAATGCCGGCAAACTCGCGTGCGTTCGAAAACCGAAACACACAAACTTCCAGGCCTTAATGCAAAAAAGGGGCCAGTCCCCCTCTCTGCACATCACTTTTGAAAACCAGTGACCCAAAAACACACGCTGGTGTTGCAGCCTTGGATCTCTTTAAAAAAAATGTAGCGTACGTAGGCAAATACTGGTCTTTGATTTAAGCGAAGTAGCATGCAAAATTCTTGCATCACTCAGAGGCTGGCTCTTAAGCAATCCAGATAAGGAACCTCCCTCTATGTGGAGCATGTTGTAAACCAAGTGGATGCAAATCTCTGCTGACTCTTTCCAAGCCCAGAACTCTTCACCATCCAGCAGAAATGCAGCTTTGCTTAATTTGTTGGTCTTTTTTTTTTTTTTGGCTTAATTTATTAAAATAGTTGCTGTATAATTTATTTTCATAAACTATATAAAAAAGTTACTAAATGGTAAACAGACTTGCAGGCCAATCTTGGAAAAATAGTTTTTTGATATAAACATACCAAATGCACTTGGTGTGTGTTTGGTTATTTTTGGGCGCGGGCGGGCGGGACGCAGGGGGTGTCTGTGGATCCGTTCCAGCCGGGGTTGGTCTGTATATATTGTATTCATAGGCATGTTGGCCTCTCGGATGGAAGCATTAGTAACTCTGCGGGTCTTGTCCAGGAAGCTGGTGTAAATTTCTCAGTTTTTTTTGTAAATCGTCGCTGAGGAAGACCTCTGACTTTTGTGTGTGTGACTCCTTTTTATTGTCGGTTGGAGCAAGGGGGTGTTTTGGTTGGGGGCGGGATGGGGGCATTTGAAATAAAATGTCGAGAAATTGTTTCACAGACTCTGTCTTGGGATGTTTCTGTCCTAGCCACGAGCCCCCTCCCCCTTCGGAGACTCCTCCTGCCCCGCATGCAACTTTGGCCCCCACTTGTAGAGGCTGCTTCAGGAGCTGTCAGTCACAGGCCAGTTAGGAGGGACTCCAGTGGCTCCTTGCACTCTGTATGGGACCCCAGGAAGGGCAGCGGGCCACAGTGAGTGGGGTACAACTGCCAGGAGGTGTGCCCCCTCCCCGCATGACACATGCTTCAATAACAAAGCATATGGCAGTGAGCCCCTTTCCCGCTCCTCCGTCACTGGGGGGGCTCCCCTTTCTCTGAAGCCTCGGGCGCTGGCTCTGCAGGCGGCAGCGGGCTGGCCGGGAAGTGGCTGATCTAGTCCTAGCCATGCAGGCAGCTCTTCCCTTTCCAGGGCTCCTGGTGCTCTTTGCCCCCAAGATGATGCCCTAGGGTTGGCCGCAGGCTGGGGTGCTGGCTTCATCTTCCCCTTCCAGGTACGGCCATCTGCCCCCGCTCCTGTGAAATCGCACACACCCCTCCTGGGCCTTTCTTCTCAAGCCTGCCTGTTCCACTCCTGCAGGCCGAGGTTGGGCACCAGGCTCTGTTCAAAGCTCTGCCCCCTTGTGCTCTCTGGGGTGTGTCCACGGCAGGCCTGGTGCACGGGCCTGTGCCACCTACCACAGGGCCTCCTTGAAGGCGCCCCGCCTTCCTGCTGTGGTGCAGGCTGTGCTCAGGGCACGGTTGCTGCCTTTCAGGGGGGCTGTGCCTTAAAGGAGCCGTATAAGAGAACAAGGCTGCTTCGGACCTGGACCTCTCCTCCTCCTCAGAGGTGCTAGATGGGGCGAGCGGGCAGCCCTGAGAGGAGTGTCGCACAGCAGCTCCCTTCCCTGCAGCCTGGGCCCCAGGAACACCCCGACTGCAGTGGGCTTGGCTCAGCCACACCCCGCTTTCTGGAGTCTCCGGGGCCACGGGGTGAGGAGAGCTGCCGGAGGAAGGAAAAGTGGCGGGGGAAGTGCGTGGATGTTGCCAAAGCTCTCAGGGCCGGGAGCGGGGCCCCTGAGAAGAGCACAGGTCCCAAGCCAAGCAGGGACATGCGAGGCCTTTCCCTGGCGTGGGGCTGGCCAAGTGTGACGGACCAGGCCAGGTCTGGGAACAGCTGAGGGTGTCCGCTCAGGGCCAATTGCTCAACTTTGGGGCTCCTTACAGCCCCCAGACTGGAGACCTTCCCAAATAGGCCACAAACCAGTCCCACAGAGCGCTTCAGCTGCCTGCCTGAAGCCTCACGAGCAAAACCCCTCTGACACCCCAGCAATATCCGTGCCCCAGATGGCCCTGGGCCTCATACACAGGTGGGGGGTCTTAGAACCTAATCCCACCTACCCCGAACAAGTTCTGGCTGGTTCCAAGAAACCAGCCACAGATCCCTGGTCAATTTACCCTCTGGATCTTACCCACAAATCACGCTGAGCCAATCCTTTAGCATCTACCATCTAAAGGTTTATTGCTACCAGAAAGAAAAGCCTGAGAGTAAGGTTCCTAAAGAATCATACGTTACATGCATCGAATCTCCCAGGTCTCGATGCAGGCTCTAGCAGAGATGTTACAGCTCCTGGCTTAAAAGTCCTTGTTGCGCATCCTAGGTTAGGATGGGTCCACAGTTCTTTCCGGCTCTTCGATCCCTGCACTGCTGCCTCTGGGATGAAGTGCTGAGCTGAGTACCAAGATGGAGTCAGCCACATGGCCTATTTATCCCCCCTTCCTGGTCTCCTCTTGGCTACAGCAGGTGGCCTTGTGGCGGACCGGGCCGTGTCTGGGCACAGCTGAGGGCGTCCGCTCAGGGCGAATTGCTCGAATCCGGGGCTCCTTACAGCCCCCAGACTAGTGACCTCTCCACACAGGCTGCAAACCAGTCCCACAGAGCGCTTCAGCTGCCTGCCTGAAGCCTCACGAGTAAAACCCCTCCGATATCCGTGCCCCAGATGGCCCCGGGCCTCATACACAGGTGGGGGGTCCTAGCACCCAATCCCACCTACCCCGAACAAGTTCTGTCCGGATCCAAGAAACCAGCCACAGATCCCTGGTCAATTTACCCTCTGGACCTTACCCACAAATCACGCTGGGCCAATCCTTTAGCATCTAACAACTAAAGGTTTATTAACACAAGAAAGAAAAGCCTGAGAGAGAGGTTGTTAAAGGAATAGTATGTTACATGCACCGAATCTCCCAGTCCTCGATGCAGGCTCTAGCAGAGATGTTACAGCTGCTGGTTTAAAAGTTCTTGTTGCACATCCTAGCATCAGGATGGGTTCACAGGTCTTCCAGGCTCTTCGATCCCTGCACTGCTGCCTCTGGGATGAAGTGCTGAGCTGAGAACAAAATGGCATCGACCACATGGCCTCTTTATACCCCCTTCCTGGCCTCCTCTGGTCTCAGCCGGTCACCTGGTCCTCAGCCTCTCTCTGCTGGCAGCTCTTGGGTCTCCGCCCTCCTGTTTTAGGTGTGTCCTGGGTCCATCAAGTGCCATTGTTCCACAGGGCTTCGCTACTCAGCCTGTCCATAGCCATGCTTAACCACATTCAGAGAAATATTCAGCTTCCACACAGATTACAGATTCCTACCTACACACACAGACATTCTACACTCACATAACTAGCGTACACAGGATCAGCAAACAACAAGCTCCCATTCAATACCCCACATGGCCCCCTTCTATATCATTGTTGGGGCCAGCACCCCCACCTATGGGTGCAGCCACGATCCGGCTGCTTCCCTCAAATTCCAGTAACGTGACAGGCCTATCCCTGTGTTCCCTGCTGGTAGCCCCTAGGGCTGAGTCACCACTCTTGAGGTGTGTCCTTGGCCTATAGCGGGCTATTGTTCCAGAGCTTTGCTCGTTAGCATGGCCATAGTTCAACCACATCTAGAGAAACATTTGGTCTCCACACCAAATACATGCTTCTCACTTCACATAGCGACCTTATACAATCACGTGAATAGCGTATATGGAATCAGAAGAAAGTTGCCCCTATTGGACACCTCACATAGCCCCCCGTGGTGCCACTTTTGGGGCCAACACCCCCCCATGGGTGCAGCAGTGATCTGGCTGCTCCCCTCAAAATCCAGTACCGTGACCCCACGCAGTCCCGAGGGGGGGGTGGATTTTTTCGGAAGAGCTCGGCTCCCATTTAAACACCTGGGCAGGGGCCCGGTGCCCACTGGAGGGCAGAAACCAGCCGGCTGATTCCCCGGGGCTCCCAGCATGCAGGCTGAGCCGGTCCCCTGCTGGCAGGACTCCCCCGGGCAGGCTGTGGGAGATCACGCCCAGCAGGGCTGAGGTTCCCCAAGCGCCTGCCTTGACCGGCCGGCACGGTGCACAAGTGAGGGCCCAGGATGGGTTTGGCCTGCGGGAAGCCAGCACCTAAACCAGCAGGTAGGAGTGATGGCTGGGTGGGACCAGCTGGGCTTGGTGACAGTGGCAGGGCAGGGGGTACAGCTGCTGGCATGGAGGGGGGAACGTCCATGCAGTGAGGTGGGGGAGGGGGCTTCAGCATCCCAGGGAAATGGGGCGGAGGCAGGCTGGTAGAGGAGCAGAAAGCAGAGGTGGGGCGGTGAGGGCCCGTGTGGGAGAGGCCGGGCGAAAGGCGGCTGCTGGCCACCTTGTGGGGTGACCCCGATGCGTCCAGGGAGGGGGCTGGGCCCCTGCGAGTCCCCCACATGTTGCTTTGAGAAGATGTGCCAGGTACCCGTCCAGTCAGGTCTTTCCAAAGGACCCAGCCAGGCGTGGGGGGTGGGGGCAGTTGGGTGGGTCAGTCACCCCCAGCCCCATGCAAACCCGGGAGGGAGGGAAAAGGGCTCTGGCCACCCTGCCTTCCTGGAACCGGCTCCGTCGACTTGCTGTGAGTTTGAACGTGTGGCCGGCACCCTTCTGCGCGCAGCTTTCCCGGCTGTCCTGTAGGCCGCACGGCCCCCTTCGCCCCGGCCAGCTCTGGGTTCCGGGCCCGCTGGATCCCTTTGGGCCGGCTCTGGGTTCCGGTCCCGCTGGATCCCTTTGGGCCGGCTCTGGGTTCCGGTCCCCGCTGGATCCCTTTGGGCCGGCTCTGGGTTCCGGTCCCCGCTGGATCCCTTTGGGCCGGCTCTGGGTTCCGGGCCCGCTGGATCCCTTTGGGCTGGCTCTGGGTTCCGGGCCCGCTGGATCCCTTTGGGCCGGCTCTGGGTTCCGGCCCCGCTGGATCCCTTTGGGCCGGCTCTGGGTTCCGGCCCCGCTGGATCCCTTTGGGCCGGCTCTGGGTTCCGGCCCCGCTGGATCCCTTTGGGCCGGCTCTGGGTTCCGGGCCCGCTGGATCCCTTTGGGCCGGCTCTGGGTTCCGGCCCCGCTGGATCCCTTTGGGCCGGCTCTGGGTTCCGGCCCCGCTGGATCCCTTTGGGCCGGCTCTGGGTTCCGGCCCCGCTGGATCCCTTTGGGCCGGCTCTGGGTTCCGGGCCCGCTGGATCCCTTTGGGCCGGCTCTGGGTTCCGGCCCCGCTGGTTCCCTTTGGGCCGGCTCTGGGTTCCGGGCCCGCTGGATCCCTTTGGGCCGGCTCTGGGTTCCGGGCCCGCTGGATCCCTTTGGGCCGGCTCTGGGTTCCGGGCCCCGCTGGATCCCTTTGGGCTGGCTCTGGGTTCCGGGCCCCGCTGGTTCCCTTTGGGCCGGCTCTGGGTTCCGGGCCCGCTGGATCCCTTTGGGCCGGCTCTGGGTTCTGGGCCCGCTGGATCCCTTTGGGCTGGCTCTGGGTTCCGGGCCCCGCTGGTTCCCTTTGGGCCGGCTCTGGGTTCCGGGCCCGCTGGATCCCTTTGGGCCGGCTCTGGGTTCCGGGCCCCGCTGGTTCCCTTTGGGCCGGCTCTGGGTTCCGGGCCCGCTGGATCCCTTTGGGCCGGCTCTGGGTTCCGGGCCCGCTGGATCCCTTTGGGCCGGCTCTGGGTTCCGGGCCCCGCTGGTTCCCTTTGGGCCGGCTCTGGGTTCCGGGCCCGCTGGATCCCTTTGGGCCGGCTCTGGGTTCCGGTCCCCGCTGGATCCCTTTGGGCCGGCTCTGGGTTCCGGGCCCGCTGGATCCCTTTGGGCCGGCTCTGGGTTCCGGGCCCGCTGGATCCCTTTGGGCCGGCTCTGGGTTCCGGGCCCGCTGGATCCCTTTGGGCCGGCTCTGGGCTCCGGCCCCGCTGGATCCCTTTGGGCCGGCTCTGGGTTCCGGCCCCGCTGGATCCCTTTGGGCCGGCTCTGGGTTCCGGCCCCGCTGGATCCCTTTGGGCCGGCTCTGGGTTCCGGGCCCGCTGGATCCCTTTGGGCCGGCTCTGGGTTCCGGTCCCGCTGGATCCCTTTGGGCCGGCTCTGGGTTCCGGTCCCGCTGGATCCCTTTGGGCCGGCTCTGGGTTCCGGTCCCGCTGGATCCCTTTGGGCCGGCTCTGGGTTCCGGCCCCGCTGGATCCCTTTGGGCCGGCTCTGGGTTCCGGTCCCCGCTGGATCCCTTTGGGCCGGCTCTGGGTTCCGGTGAGTGTAAATGCAGGGGGGGAGGGCAGGCGCCAGCCCAGCATGACTGTGTCCCCACCCCCATTGCGTCCCCCCCGCCCTGGGCTCTGCCCTGCTCCCAGCCGGCACAGGGCTTGTGAGCTTCCTGGATCACGGTTCTCCCACCCCACCCCGTTTAGCGAGGGCAGAGGGGTCATGACCCCTGGTGCCCCCCTACTCTAACTCCTGAGGGTGGGGGTGTCACACCTCACAGGTCAGACCCACACTTGGCCCCTCGGCTCCTGGGCGCCAGCCCCTTCTCGGGGAGTCCACTCCAGTGCAGCGACCCCCTCTTGGGGGCCCGTTCTCACCTGGGGGGTCCGCCCCGGGACGGTGCCTCTCCGGGCCTTCAGCCCGCCTGCCTGTGCCGTGAGCCCCTTTGGGGGGTCCCCTCCCTCTGGCCCCCCGGGGCCTCCCCTCCCAGAGGGAAGAGCCCCCCTGTTCTCTAGACCAGGGCACCTCCCCGCCAGCACCAAACAGGAGGGTTATGGAGCTTTGAGCAGCCACGGGAGTCGGGCCAGTCGGCCTGGGCCCCCCGCTGGCCCCCCGCCCTCCCGCCGGCCCCCCGCCCTCCCTTGAGCTAGCTGAGCTCTGCGCTCAGTCCCCAACCCCCCCCCCAGTCTCTGAGCAGAGCCTCCAGTACCCCCAGCAACAGCCCCTCCCCCGTCCATTGGCTTCTCCCCGGGTGGGTCGCCCGGGCCCCTCTTCTCCCCCGTCCCGTTCTCCCCGCGCTGGGGCCGGCTGGGTTTGGTGGCTGGGTCCCCCTGCAGCCACTTGGCTGTCTCTGGCCAGAGCAGGGCCGGGGGCACCGGCCCCCCCAGCTCCAGCTCTGGGCTGTTCTCTGCAACCACAAACTCCCTGTGTGCAACCCCCCTTTGGCCCCAACCCCCCACTTCCTCACGGGGGCACTCCACGGGGGGGGCACCGCCTGGCAGTGGGTCTGGGCAGGCGGGGGGGGGGGATTCTCTGCCAGGCCTGGTGCGCCATCTTGTGCCCCGGCTCCACCACTGCCGCTAGCGTCTGGTTGGGAGCGGGCCAGGCCTGGCGCGGCTAGACACCCCCCCCCAGCATGGGCTGTTCCCTCGGCCTCCCCTCGCTCCGCTCAGCAGCTGCTAGGAAGGAGGCTGCCGTGGGCCTAGCATGGTGGGGGGGGGGGCTCAGAGTAAAGCCCCCCCCCGTTGCCCTCTTGGCTGGGTGGGGGCTGCTCTGAGCACCCTACCGTGCTGTGCCCTGAGGTGGGGGGTACAAGGGCCTCCCCCGCCGACCTGGCTGGCTCATGCTGGCTGGGTCTCTGCAGGAGGGCAGCTGAGGGGGGGTCCCAGCAGGGCGCATGGGGAAGGGGATTTCCCTCGACTCCCCCCAAGGAGCCCTCGACTGGCACCTTGGGTGCGGCGAAGGGCATTCCAGCGCCCGGCGCCTGCCGGAACCTGCCAGGGCTGGCTCCGGCTCCGGCTCCGGCTCCGGCGTGTGGGGGTTTCCCCCGGCTGTGCCCAGCCACGCCAGAGCCACTGGGACCCAGCGGTAGCCACGGGAGGAGCGATTTCCTGCCAGGGCGCTGCTCAGGCTGCAGGCGAGGGGGGAGGGACGGGCTGCCTGCGGGTCTCTCCAGCCCAGCCGGCAAGGGCCCGGGGGCTGCGCCCTCCCTCCGGTGGGTGTGACGCCGAGGTCAGCCTGGGGCGAGGGGCGAGGGGGGGGGAATCCTCAGCGCTTGGTGGCCCCGTGGGCCCAGGCGAGGAGGCACCGGGGAGCCGCGCTGGGTGTGGTGGTAGCTGCTTGGAGGCACCGGCAGGCGGGCGGGCGGGTGCGTGCCTGGAGCAGGCGGCTCTGGGTCCCAAGCTGGCCCTGGGTTCCGGAGCCTGCGGCAGGCCCAGGGCTGTTACCCCAAGGGCGGGGGGCCAGGATGGAGCCTGCTCTGCTTTTGAAGGGGACCCCAGGGCCAGGTGCCAGAATCCCATTGACTTCTCAGGGGAGCTAGGAACTTCAATTCCTTCTGGCCCCTTTGGGAAGCCAGGCTGCCTGCTGGCTGCCAAACCCGCCTGGATCCTGCCTGCTCCCCCATCCCCTTCCCTCCACCTCCCCCCGCCCGCTTGGACCCTGATACGGAAGCGCCTTCGTGTCCCTCGTGGCTCTGGCGGGGCTGTGGGCCTGACCGGGCGCCCCCTGTCCCTCCCTTTACCCCCTCAACCGCCCCCAGGTTGCGCCCTCCCCCCCAGCCACCCCTTCCTGCACCTGACCCTCCACACAGCGGCTCCTTTCCCCCTGGGGCCCTGGGCCTGCCGCACGCTGCCTTCGCAGCCTCCAGCGGTGGCTTAGCTCCGGGCTGCTCCCGCCCCCGGCGGCGCTCAGGGCAGCCTGGGAACCCAGCTCCGCACGCCTCGGCGCTCGGCAGATCAAAGCCCGCGGCGCGACAGAATGGGGTGAGCGCGGCCGGCGCCGGAGAAGAATCCAGGCTCGTCTGCGTGATGCCTGTGGGGGGGCTGGTGCGGCAAAGGGGCTCTTCATGCCCTTCCCCGCCCCCAGCCCTTTCCCCAGCTCCGCTTGTTCCCTGCCAGCCTTGGCGCGCTCCCGGGCCGAACCAGGGCCCAGCTCCCAACACGCCCGAGGCGCAGAGAGGGAAGGGGTTAGGGCCGGGGCTGTAGGGCCCTGGCGGAGGCAGGAATAGAACCGGCAGCTGCTGGGGCTGGAAGGGCAGGTTGTTACGTAGCTGAGGGGCCGGAGCACAGCGGCTGCCCACGGCCCCGCCGCGCTAGGCGCTGCACAGCCCCAGAAGGAAACCTCCCCCCCGCCCCACAGCGCTGTTGCTTGGCAGCGCAGACAAGATCTCCAGCTTCCGGGGTGCCAAGAGAGGCCCCAGACCTGGCCCTGCCCCCCGGCACGAACGGAGGCTGGTGGCGCTAGCCGGGCGATGGAGCCGGTGAGCACCGTGTCTCCCCCCGGGCTGCTCCCTCCAGCCCACGGCCTCCCCTTATGAGTGAGGGTGGCCGAACGCGGTGGAGGGGCTGGGGCCGGGCGGGGGGGTCGTCTGCCTGCTGTTGGGGAGGTTGCCCTCTGGCCTGGCTGAGGGGTCGCGCTGCAGGGCTCTCTGGGGCCAGCAGGGGGCGAGGGGGGGCTGTTTGCACCTGGCTGTGTGCGGTGGCCGGGGCTTGCCCAGTGCCACCCTGACCGGCCGTTGCACAGTGCACGGGGCGCGTTGCTTTGCTGGAACAGAGCAGAACTGCCCCCCCAGGAGTCAGAGTAGGGGGCACCAGTGGGGGTCTGGGGTTATGACCCCCCCCCCGCCCTTGCTCAGCAGAGGGGGTACCCTGATCTCGGCAAGGTTTGGAAGCCGTGTGCTGTCTGTGAGCAGGGCAGAACCCAGGGCTGGGGGGACGCTGGGGGGGGGGGCACACAGCCATGCTGGGCTGGCATTTGCCTCCCATTTACACTCGCTAAGGAGCCAGCCCCGGGTGCCAGTCGCATCTTCCTGCTGCTTCAGTTTGTCTCGAGCGCAGCCCAAAGGGAGCCTGCGGGACTGGAACCCAGGCCTTTGCTCTAACCACTAGGCCCCACAGCTGCCTTCTGCAAAGAGCCTGCGTCTCCGTCTCCCTGTCACCCTGCGTCCCGCTCGCTGGGGCTCTAGCCCCATTGTCTGGGGGAACAAAGGGCCCCTTTGACGGAGCTGCCGGACAGTGTCTCCCAGGCTGGGAGATTTTATACAAAAATCAAATCCCGGGATTGGATTTGCTGCCTGGAGCCACGCTGGCTGGGCACAGCTCCACCCTGGCCCTGCCTCCCCACGCCCACACCCTCCTCTGCCCCCCTCTCCTGCATTGGTAGCTAAGGGGTCTCCCTGCACTTGGCCCTGCTGCTCTCTATAAGGCAGCTGTGAATGGAGCAAGCTGGCCAGGGGCCCGGCCTGCCCCATCCTCTGTGCCCCCTTCCTGTAGGATCTGGGCTCCATTCACCCACTGGGGCAGGGGCACAGCCTGGGGGGGGGGGGGGAGAGATTTGCCCTGTGCCCCTTTTGGGGCTGCTTTAGCCAATCAAAATCCCAAAGGAGCAGATTCCCCTACCCTAACCCCCCAAGCCCAAGAGGTGGGTTTTCCCTGCTTCCTTTTTACGCTAGGAATTCGGCCCTTGGGGGCAGCCGTCCGGAGCTGGTGCAAAGCGCAGCCCAGAGGAGCCCGGGTGCAGCCACTTGGACTGGTCCCGCCCACGCCAGGTGCAGCACTAGTGATCCTGCAGCTTCCCCCGCCGGCCCCGCCTCGGGCAGCCTGTCCGCTTCGCTGCCCCGAGCACACCGCAAACAGGCGGCCCCGTGGCCAGCTGGAGAACTTGGGGACCGGGAGGAGGGCTGAGCCGTGGCGCGGCGGGGAGGGACAGTTGAAAATGGGGGGTATGGTAACCATGTAGCCGCTAAAATTTTAGCAGTTGCCCATTGGCACCCCGGGAGTGGGGTGGGCAGCTGGCCCCCCTCCCAGGGAGCCGGCTGTGATGCCGTGGGCAGCTATCGTGTAACCATTTGGGTCACTAATTCTTACACCCCTCATGGGGAGGGGAAGGGCTTTTCTGCCCAGCCCATTCAACTCCAATGCCTAATGGACGTAGTGGAGAAAAGCAATTGTGGTTAAAGAACCACCGGCCCTCAGCGCCTGCTCTGTCTGCTCTGGGGATGGCCCTAAAGTCAGAAAGAAGCAGAACCAAAACGCTTTGCCCTGCCTTCCTTTGCCTGCCCTGGTGCTGCTGGCTGAGCCAGGGCTGGCTCCTAGCTGGGTGGCCCCAAAGGGGCTGGCTGCGCCTGCGACCCCTGTATTCTGTTTCCTGTTTGTGTTGCGTAGCACGTAGGTGCCCCCCCGGAGAGCCGGGATTCCCCTCGCGCTAGGCGCTGTACGGACACAGAGCAAAAAGAGGGCCCCCACCCCCGGCACGTACGATCTGTGCTGCGGGCGAGCTAGGGACCAGCAGATGTGGCCCTAAGAGCCATTTGCTTCATTCCGCTGAGCCAGCTGGGCGCTGTCTGTATCCCTGGTGGGTGGCTGGTCCCCACGCACGGGTGGGCGCAGCGCCAGCCACAGCTACCGGGGGGGGGGGGTGCATTCCTGGGGCCCCTTGTGCAGCCTGAGCGAGCAGAGGGGCAAGTCAGCTCATCGGCCTCCCGAAGAGAGGTGGGTGACATCTGCCCGCCTTTCAGAAATGCTCCACAATCTCCCCCCCACTATCCCTCTCCATCCCCAGAGCACCCGAGGGGGGTGGCTGTTAACCACAGGGGCTGTGCCCAGATGCCCCGCAGCACAACTGAGGCTCAGAGGTGGCTGGAAAAGGCCGGTGGCCCATGACTCCGGTAGGGCGAGCTGGTTTCATGCAGGTTCTCAGGGGCTGGCTGGGGAGGTGATGCTTCGGGGGCTGGCGGGGAGGAAGGCTCTCCCGCGCCGAGCTGTGCCCAGATGCCAGGCGGGCACGGGTGGGTAGGCAGAGCGTGACCGCACGGGGAGGCGTGCTGGGCCCGGGCCGAGCCTGCCGCCAAGGCGTGGCCGTGCTGTGTGCCGAGGAAGGCGGAACAGCCGTGTGGGGGGCTGGGTGCTCGGGGGGCTGGGCGCTGCTCTGTGCTCCGCGGAGGCGTGTGGGGGGCTGGGTGCTCGGGGGGCTGGGCGCTGCTCTGTGCTCCGCGGAGGCGTGTGGGGGGCTGGGTGCTCGGCTCAGGCCGGGGGCTGCTCCGCAGCTGCTGGTGCCCGCCCCGGCGGCCCAGAAGGAGCCCCTCTGCCCGCAGCCTCGCAGCCATCTGGCCTGCCCCAGATTCCAGCCGCCTTCTCCCTCCCCACGCACCTGCCATAAAGCCCCCTTTGTCAGAGGCGCGGCCCGGCCTTTCCCTGCCCTCCCCGCCGGGTGGCAACACCAACATGGCCGCCGGGCTCCCAGCGTATTTTTAACCTCTCATTAGCATCCCCCAAGCAGCCCCGGCGCCCGTTTCCTGGCGCGGTTCTCAGCCGGGAGACAAAAGCCGCATTCTTCCCGCCGGCCGCTCGGAGGCTCCCCGCTCCCGCTGCTCTCAGCCGCCCATGCCCGCCGCATAATCGCCTCCCTGTTGCACGGCAGCGCGTGGTCACCAAGCCGGAGACTGGCCTGGCAGCGTCCCTCCCCCAGCCCACACGGGCCCCTCCCCACCTGCTCTGACACGGCTAGGGCGTGGGGCTGCCAGGAAGGCCCCCGGCGTGGCCCCTGCCTTTGGGGGGCCACGCGGAGCCACTTCAGAAGGGCCGGAGCTTGGGGCAGGAGGGGAGAAGGGGCGCAGCTCCGGGGTTTCTCCGGTCTGTGGCTATGGGGCACTCCAGCAAACCCCTCCCAAGCCTGGCGTCTCAAGGCAGGGCCCCCTTAAAATTTGAACAGTCGGTGACTGTTCCTGAAAATCCTCCACCCCCGGGTTTGGGCCAGGCCAGGAGAACCGGAGCATCCCGGCTGCGGCATCCGTTCATCAAGCACCAGCGCGGGGCAGGCCGGGCTCCGGGCGGCAGGGCCGTGGCCAAGCCGAGTGAGCGGACGTGGCCCAGGATGCTCCGCTCGCCTGCGCCAGGGAGGAATTTGCGTTCTCGGGCGCTGCCCGTCCCTTGTGCCAGCTCGGGGCCGGGGAGGGCTGAGCCCTGGCGGAGAATCCCCCGCCCAACGGGCATTTCGAACGGCTCCGGGAGGCAGCCCCATGAATCGCCAAAGGCAAATGTCTCCGAGCTGCCCGCTGGGGCCTCCCCCTTCCTCAAGCGTTTGGCAGCAACGTGAACCGCACCAGGTGCACCCGGAGACTGCGCCAAGCAGCACAGAGATCCACCTTCCCCACGGTCGGGCCCGGGGCTGGATCCTTTACTGCGGCCGGGCCCCGGGTCGGGTTCAGGGGCCCGGGGGCTGGATCCTTTCCCATGGCCGGGCCCAGGGTCGGGTTCAGGGGCCCGGAGCTGGAGCCTTTCCCGCGGCCGGGCCCCGGGTCGGGTTCAGGGGCCCGGGGCTGGATCCTTTCCCATGGCCAGGCCCAGAGTCGGGTTCAGGGGCCCGGGGCTGGATCCTTTCCCGCGGCCAGGCCCAGGGTCAGGTTCAGGGGCCCGGGGCTGGATCCTTTCCCATGGCCAGGACCAGAGTCGGGTTCAGGGGCCCGGGGCTGGATCCTTTCCCGCGGCCAGGCCCCGGGTCGGGTTCAGGGGCCCGGGGCTGGATCCTTTCCCGCGGCCGGGCCCAGGGTCGGGTTCAGGGGCCCGGGGCTGGATCCTTTCCCATGGCCAGGCCCAGAGTCGGGTTCAGGGGCCCGGGGCTGGATCCTTTCCCGCGGCCAGGCCCCGGGTCGGGTTCAGGGGCCCGGGGCTGGATCCTTTCCCATGGCCAGGCCCAGAGTCGGGTTCAGGGGCCCGGGGCTGGATCCTTTCCCGTGGCCGGGCCCAGGGTTGGGTTCAGGGGCCCGGGGCTGGATCCTTTCCCGCGGTCGGGTTCAGGGGCCCGGGGCTGGATCCTTTCCCATGGCAGGGCCCAGGGTCGGGTTCAGGGGCCCGGGGCTGGATCCTTTCCCGCGGCCGGGCCCAGGGTCGGGTTCAGGGGCCCGGGGCTGGATCCTTTCCCGTGGCCGGGCCCAGGGTCGGGTTCAGGGGCCCGGGGCTGGATCCTTTCCCGCGGCTGGGCCCAGGATCGGGTTCAGGGGCCCGGGGCTGGATCCTTTCCCGCGGCTGGGCCCAGGGTCGGGTTCAGGGGCCCGGGGCTGGATCCTTTCCCGCGGTCGGGCCCAGGGTCGGGTTCAGGGGCCCGGAGCTGGATCCTTTCCCGCGGTCGGGCCCAGGGTCGGGTTCAGGGGCCGGGGCTGGATCCTTTCCCGCGGCCGGGCCCAGGGTCGGGTTCAGGGGCCCGGGGCTGGATCCTTTCCCGCGGCCGGGCCCAGGGTCGGGTTCAGGGGCCCGGGGCTGGATCCTTTCCCGCGGTCGGGCCCAGGGTCGGGTTCAGGGGCCCGGGGCTGGATCCTTTCCCATGGCCGGGCCCAGGGTCGGGTTCAGGGGCCCGGGGCTGGATCCTTTCCCGCGGCCGGGCCCCGGGTCAGGTTCAGGGGCCCGGGGCTGGATCCTTTCCCGCGGCCGGGCCCAGGGTCGGGTTCAGGGGCCCGGGGCTGGATCCTTTCCCGCGGTCGGGCCCAGGGTCGGGTTCAGGGGCCGGGGCTGGATCCTTTCCCGCGGCTGGGCCCAGGGTCGGGTTCAGGGGCCCGGGGCTGGATCCTTTCCCGCGGCTGGGCCCCGGGTCGGGTTCAGGGGCTCGGGGCTGGATCCTTTCCTGCGGCCGGGCCCAGTTCCCCTTTGCTCCTCACTCCAGTGTAGACTTTGTGGCCCGGTGTCCCCGGGGAGGGGGGAGTTAAAGTCTGGGCATCCCTGCCCAAGGAGCTGGCGCTCTCGGTACGTGGGGGTGCTGGCCAGTCGCTCACACACCAGCTGCCCGGGGCCCTCTGTGTTGACCCAAACACCCCTTTGGGCGGCTCGGGGAGGCGTTTGCCTTCCCCCTGCCGCATTCCGCCCCCCAACCCGTTCCAAGCAGCCCTCCGCTGGGGCGCGATTGTTTTCCAGAGGGGCAGCCGCTTGCTAATGTCACGCTCCGCGCCTGAAGGAAGAGCCCAGGAGCTTGCCTTCCCAGGCTGTGTTCTCACCACTCACCCACACTTCCTTCCCAAGAGGGGGGGAAGCCTCGTTGCTCCTCCCTGCGCTAACCACTAGACAGGACTATCCCAGAGCAGGGAACAGAATCCAAGAGTCCTGCCTCCCCCTCCCTGGCTCTAACCCCTGAACCATTCTCTTCCATAGACTGGAGCTGTATAAGGAAGTGCTCAGTCGTCAACTTCCTCTCTAACCACTAGGACATACTCCCACCCAGCAAAAGGAATAAACCCCAGAAGTCTTTCCACAGTCCCTGTGTCTAACCACATGGCTACACGTGTGGCTCATTCTGACTGTTCTGGGTGGGGGCATCAGCTTGTCCTAGGACTGTCCTTTGCGCTACTGACATCACCATTTTGGGGGTGGTCTGCGTTCCCTTCCCGGCTTCCCTTTCACTAGGCCGTAGTTGCTGTATCCGAAGGCCCCAGCTGAGATCAGAGCCCCACTGTGCACAGCGCTGTACAAACTGCACGGAACAATCCCTGCCCCAGACAGCTTGCAGTCCAAATAGACCCAAAGGGTGGGGAAGGGAAACCGAGGTACGGAGCTGGGTGGTGACTTGCCCGAGGTCACACGGGGAGGCAGTGACAAGGCCAGGAGCAGAGCCCAGGGCAGGCGGGGGCCCTAGCTCCCTGGACGTTGGAAGTTTCCGCCACGTTTTTGTGACCCTTGGGAATTTCCCAAGAACACAAATGTTTCTGGCAACGGCCCTCCTGCCAAGCAAATATTTACGCCGGCTCGGCCAAAGGGGTGGATGACTTCCATGCCATACACTGCAAACAAATTACTCATGGAGGATAATTGCTGGGCTCGCCGACATGAACCCAAGCGTAGATCCCCCCCCTCGTCCGCCCGCCCCGGGGTTCGGGTGGGGACAGCGGGCTCCGCAGGAAAGCCGGGGTTGCAGCTGGGATGCTTGGCTTTTATCCCTGGCTCTGCCATGGCGTCAATGCACGGCCTAGGGCTAGTCACGTGCTGGCTCCGTGCCTCGGTTTCCCCTCCTGAGAAATGGGGAGAGTGATGCTGACCCACACGCCCACCGGAGAGAGGATTATATCTCGGAGGCACGCCGGGCGATCCTTAGGGGAAAGAGCAACCCGGCCGGACAGAGAGACATCCCCCCCTTTCCACTTGCCGTGGGACTTCTCAGTGTTTTAACCTAGCGTCTCCCCTCGGCCCAAGGCAGCGACTGGCTCCCACCCTACTGGGGCTCAGGCCCCCTTCTCCGCTCTGGGGCCTTTGGCTTGGGGAGAGGCTGTTGCCTGGCTCACTCCTGGCCTCCCAGCGGCACCCCCCGGGCACGGGCAGCGGGGACGAGGGCGCCTGTCCCCGGGGAGGGTTAAACCGTTGTCTCCGCCGCCGCGGTCGCAGCCTCCGCGCCCGGGCTAGGAATTCCGCCGTGGGCAGCGTCACATGAGGGACAAGCCTCAGCTGCCAGCTGGCCAGCCCGGCCGGGCCCTGAAATAATGGTAACCCGGGGGAGGGGGGCCTATTGCTGGGGGGCAGAGCGTTTGGGGGATGGAGGAGCTGAAGAGTGGCGGGGGGGGGACATCCCAGGGCATGGATGGGGCAGGGCAGATGGGTGTGTGGATGGGGAGCCCAGGATGGAGGGGGGGGGTGCGGGCAGGGCAGCTGGGGGGGGGGGGGAATGGCTTCAGGGACATGGCCAGGGCTGTGTGGCAGGGGCTGGGCTGGGGCTGGGGGGGGGCAGAGTGGATGGGAGGGTCCGGGGTGGGCTGAGGGCTCGGGGGGGGGGGGGGGACAGGGCAGCTGGGCGGACACAGGGTGGGGCTGGCTGGGGGGGCATAGGGTGGGGCAGATGGACGGGTCCCCGGGTGGGGCTGGCGGCTGGGGGGGGGGCACGGGGTGGGGCGGATGTATGGGGCACGGGGTGGGGCTGGGGGGACAGGGGGTGGGGCTGGCGGCTGGGGGGGCACGGGGTGGGGCAGATGTATGGGGGCACAGTGTGGGCCTGGGGGGACAGAGGGTGGGGGGGCTGGTGGGAGGGTCAGGGGGTGGGGCTGGCGGCTGGGGGGGCACGGGGTGGGGCGGATGTATGGGGGCACGGGGTGGGGCTGGGGGGACAGGGGGTGGGGCTGGCGGCTGGGGGGGCACGGGGTGGGGCGGATGTATGGGGGCACGGGGTGGGGCTGGGGGGACAGGGGGTGGGGCTGGCGGGGGGGGGCTGGGGCTGGCGGGGGTGGGGCACGGGGGGCTGCTCCCTGGGGGGGCGGGGTGGGGCTCGGGCAGTGGGGGCGCAGGGGGTGGGGCTGCCGGTGCCCGGGCGGGGCGGGGGGCGGGGCGGGGGGGGGGGGGGGGGGCGGACACAGGAGCCCGGCGCGGGAGGCGCCGCTCGCAGCAGCCGCGGCAGCGGGGCCGGCTGCTGGGGGGCTGAGCAGGCGAGGCCCATGGATCGCGCCGGGGGGCCGCCCCCCGCCCTCCCCCTGCTCGGCCCGGCCTGGGGGCGCGCTGAGGGGCGCAGCATGGAGCAGGTAGGGGGCACGGCGGGGGCGGGGGCTCGCGGGCACCACAGAGCTGGGGGGCAGGGATCTAGGCATGGGGTGGGGCTCTGGGCACGGGGGGGGGGGGGTCGGTGCATGGGGTAAGGGTAGCGGTCGGGTCTGCGTGGGTGGGGGGCTGTGTATGTGAGGGGGTAGGGGCGGGCTCTGGGAATGGAGGGGGGGTCTGTGCATAGGGTGGGGTGCTGGGGGGTAGGGGCGGGCTCTGGGAATGGAGGGGGGTCTGTGCATAGGGTGGGGTGCTGGGGGGTAGGGGCGGGCTCTGGGAATGGAGGGGGGTCTGTGCATAGGGTGGGGTGCTGGGGGGTAGGGGCGGGCTCTGGGAATGGAGGGGGGGTCTGTGCATAGGGTGGGGTGCTGGGGGGTAGGGGCGGGCCCTGGGAATGGAGGGGGGGTCTGTGCATAGGGTGGAGTGCTGGGGGGTAGGGATGGGCTCTGGGAATGGAGGGGGGTCTGTGCATAGGGTGGGGTGCTGGGGTGTAGGGATGGGCTCTGGGAATGGAGGGGGGGTCTGTGCATAGGGTGGGGTGCTGGGGGGTAGGAATGGGCTCTGGGAATGGAGGGGGGGTCTGTGCATAGGGTGGGGTGCTGGGGGGTAGGGATGGGCTCTGGGAATGGAGGGGGGGTCTGTGCATAGGGTGGAGTGCTGGGGGTAGGGATGGGCTCTGGGAATGGAGGGGGGGTCTGTGCATAGGGTGGAGTGCTGGGGGGTAGGGATGGGCTCTGGGAATGGAGGGGGGTCTGTGCATAGGGTGGGGTGCTGGGGGGTATGGATGGGCTCTGGGAATGGAGGGGGGGGGTCTGTGCATAGGGTGGGGTGCTGGGGGGTATGGATGGGCTCTGGGAATGGAGGGGGGGTCTGTGCATAGGGTGGGGTGCATGCTGAGCTGTGTACACAGGGCTGGGGTGCATTGTAACCGGGGCAGGGAGGGGACACTGATCTGTCGCTCCTGTGGGCCACCCCGGGTGTCCTGGGGTCTGGTGAGGAGGCTGGTGCTGGGAGGGGAACAGGGCAGGTGGGCGCCAGAGTTTATTACAGTGATAGTAGAGAAGATGGAAAAGGGGGGGGAAGCGGGTAGAGAGAGGCGGGGGGGGGACACACCGGGGCTTGCAAAGGGCTATGGGAGGTGACGGTCTGGGGCTGTCCAAGGGGTTGTGTGACAGGTGTTGGGAGGGGCTTGTCTGGGGGGTTGCAGGGATGAATGGGAGTGGGGGGGGGGGATCCAGGTGTCCGGGAAGGAAGGCCGGGGGGGGGGGTTGCCCGCCCTGGGGTGCGGGAACAGCCCCTCCTTGCCTGCCCAGCCAGACCCCTCCGCCAGTGGAGGAGAAGGGAAGCCGGGTGCAGCGGGCGGAGCTGTCCCTGCCTGTCTGGCCTGGCCTGGCCCCCCCTGGGCCCCACGGAAGGCGGGGGTGGGAGCTGCGTCACCAGACGGGGGCGGGGTGTTGGCTCGGGGGTGCTTTGGAGTCCCTGAGTTGCTGCTTGCCTCTCCCTCCCAGCGGGGGTCAGGGAGGGGAGCAACGCTGCTTTGGGGGTCGCTCTCCCTGGCCGTGGGCAGCCGGACCCCAGGCTCTTGGGGTTGGGGTATTTCCCGCAGACGGGAATTTGGCCACCAGTTCGTGGCTGCGGTGAGGGAGGGGGTGGGGAGCTGGGGGAGGATCTCTGGGTTTCTGGCGGGAGGGGCTGTTAGAGGGGGAGCAAATGGTGGTGGGGGGGAATCCATCGCTGTTTTGACCTCTTGCCCTGTGGGGCTGCCATGGCTTGGCAGTGTGGGCAGGTGACTGGGAGCCCCCCAAATATCCTGGCTCGCATTCCCTGCCCCCAGGACTGCCTATGCCAGCAGGAAAGCAGGAGCTATCCCCGGGGGTGGTCAGGCTTGCATGTGGGGGGCACAGGGACACTCAGGCCCCTGCTTGAAGACAGGCCGTGGGGCTGGCCTCGGAGGGGCGATTGGAGCAGCTGCTGATGCTGGATTCTGGGCTCGGTGTAAACGGCGGGGTGGGGTGACTCGATTTATAACAGCACCGCTGAGAACAGAGCCTGGCCCATAACCGGCCTGACTTGGCAGAGTCCAGGGCTCGGTCCGACTCCTCTGCTGCTGTGCCACGCGGGGCTCCTGGCACCGCCAGCCATGCACCTCCAAGTGCTCGTGGTTTAAGCTGGTGTTTTGGAAGAGAAATTCCAGATCCCAATATGCTGGGCGCCTAAACCCCTTAGGCTCGCTTGAAAACGTCTGACCCAGGTCCCGTGGGTGCCCTCGGCGGTCGAGCAGCATGGCTGGAGAGCCAGGCCTGGAGAAGGGATGTGACTTGGGCAGAATTGCTCTCCAGGGGCCTGTAGCTGGGCCAAACAGGAGGCAAGTAAGAGAAGGAACATTCTGATTGTAGCAGGGCAAGGCAGGGACTGTCCATTCTGTGTTCGGACCGTGCCTAGTACACTAGACAAGATGGGCAAAGCCAGTGAGCCCCCAGCTCCGCCTCTTCTGCCAGAGGCTCCGCCCCTTCCGGCAGGCCTGGAGCCCATCCCCCAACCTTGCCCAGGGCCTGGCGAATTCTGTTGCCCACCCTGCGTGAGGGGGGGTGTCTCTTTTCTAGGGCCAACTTCTGTTGCTGAGAGAGAATCAAGCTTTCCAGCCCCACCGCGCGTCTTCCGGCGGGTCGGCTGGGCAGGGCCCGATTTGCACCTTTTAATAATGGGGACCGATAATGTCGAGGTTGGTCGTGACGCGTTTCTTTCCGTTTATCGATTTAACCTGTGAGGGGGCAGGGTCAGAAGAGAGTCAGGCTCCCGCTACGGACGGTGGACGTGGAGCTCCCAAAAGTGAAAACGTTCATAACGCAAGTTGCAGACGTCGTGTGCCAGAGCAGACCACGTAAACATCCTTGATGCTATCCCCTGGCTACTAGCCTTTTATGGACCTAACCTCCGTGAAATTATCTAGCTTCTCTTTAAACTCTGTTATAGTCCTAGCCTTCCCAGCCTCCTCTGGCAAGGAGTTCCACAGGTTGACTACGCGCTGTGTGAAGAAGAACTTTCTGTTATTAGTTTGAAACCTGCTACCCATTAACTTCATTTGGTGTCCTCTAGTTCTTCTATTTAGGGAACTAATAAATAACTTTTCTTTATTCACCCTCTCCACACCACTCCTGATTTTATAGACCTCTATCCTATCCCCCCTCAGTCTCCTCTTTTCTAAACTGAAAAGTCCCAGTCGCTTTAGCCTCTCTTCATATGGGTCAATTTCCGTTGTTATCCATGGGGCAGATTTATGTCGTGGGTTGCAGGTGCAGGGCGAAATGGAGGTTTCTTGATTAAAAATCTGATTCTTCTGAGCATATTGTAGCGGATGCACGTGGGCTCGTAGGTGAACCTGGATGGACAAAAGTTTTCCACCCGAAAACGCAGGGTTGTCTAAAAACCGCGCGGCACCGTCTCGATTCCAATTGGCTGCAAGGTGAACGTTTGAGTTTTTGAAACCGTTTTTGAGTCACGTAATGGGGTGCGTCCTTGTGTCCAAATTGCCCCCGTGTCCGTTCCGAATCGGACCCAAACCGGATTTGGAAACGTCGGAACTGGAGCCTCTGAGTCTCAGCCAGCTCGGCTCGCTAGCGGGGGCATCTCTACGCGCCTGGTGGGCTGGGACCGCCGCACCTCCCTTGTCAAACCCCGCCAGTCAGTTCTGGTGTTATCGGGAGTCAGTTTCCCTCCTGACGGAAGGGCATGATCGATGGGTCCGAATGGCCGCCCGAGCAAGGAGGGCTGTGTACATACCGCCCGCCAGTCAAAGGCCGCCATGCTCTCTCTTGTGAGCCTGATTGAGCATTTACATTGCAGCAGTGCCTGGAGGGAAATCCAGATTGGGGCCTGGTTGTGCTGAGTGCGTCCAAACATCGTTCAGACAAACCCGATTCTCTCCCCTTCTCTTTCTCCCTTTTCTGCCAGATCTTCCCTCTCTCCTCCACCGGCCTTCTATCTCCTGCTTCGAGAGGCCGAGTCCACTGACATGAGTTCTGTCTTCACCTCGCCCTGAAATGCAACCGCCTCTGGGGTGGTGTTCACGCTAGCGCTGACGAAAGAGCCGTTCAGAATGGATAGGGAAGGCTTCCTATCCAAAGCGCCCCGTGCATCCCATGGCACAGCTGCCACCGAATCTACAGCAGTGTTTTATTTAGTGCTTTTGGGTTCCCCTCCCTCCCGCACCCCAACACGTGTGTGTGTGCACACGCCCCCACACCCACACACACTCACTCTGTGGCACTGGGGGCCTAGATTGGTGAACAATTACTTGGTGGATTCATTTTGACGAGGCACAGAAAGGTGAAGTGACATGCCCACAGGTCACCTAGGAGGTGTGTGGCGGAGGAGGGTATGAAACTTGCGTCTGAGTTGTCCACAACCCAGCCTGAATGTAGGGTTCTTGCTAGGGTTTGCCTTGACCAGCTAAACACGTGTGAAAACCACCCCTGGCCTTGTGATTGTTAGCGTGTTAGTGATCCTGGGTTTAAAAAACACACTTCTTTCCCCAGTGGAGAGAAGGCCTTAGGAGCGGAAGAGTGTGTGGGAAGGGTTGTGTGTGTGTGTGTGGATCGAGAGAGAGCCTGCGTGTGTGGTACATGCATGATGCCTGCCGAGAGGCCCTCGGTACCCGTGTGTGTACGGCGTGCACAGTGCGTCGGCCTGCCGTGCGTTGGTGAAATCCCGTGTTCCTCGTGGAAGGAGACATGTCTGCGCGTGAGGCTCCGGGAAGGCATGTGAGGGTTCAGGGTGGTGAACACGTGTCCCTGCCACGTGGGACTGTGGGATCCTGCCTGCGTGGCTGGTGGGTACCAGGCTGAGATGCAGCGAGGGAGCCCGGGGGGGAGAGGGGAGCGTGGGTTTTATCATCAGAGCTGGCTGGGGGGAGCCTGGGGCTGAGCCGGCAGGGAGGGCTGCGGGCTGGTGGTGACAGGGCTCAGGGGGCGCAGCCAGGCAAACCCCGAGATCGGAGTGTCCGTGCTGGTGCTGTGCTCGGGTCCGGAAAGGGTTCGTAGGACTCCGGTTCCCTACACCTGCTGCTGCCCAGCCACACTGCCCTGGCACCGCCCCTGTGCCCTGATTCGCCGGGTTAATTTTAGGCAGTGAGCTGGAGCCGGGTGGCATGCGGCTGGCTGGCTGATTGGGCAGGCTGGGGGCGCGTGGGGCCGGGAGTGGCCCTGGCCCTCGGCCCTCCTGCGCGTCGCCGCTGGCTGATCGTCGCAAAGGCTGAAGGACTCTGGGCTGCCGGGGAGCAAACCCACGTCCCCAGGGCTCGGTGCTCCCCGCGTCCTGCCAAGTGCCCCCCCAGGGACTGGAAGGGAGGCGCCGCGAACCCTAAAATGCCTCCGTTCAGCCCAAGCGCAAAGCCTCCCCCTCTCCTTCCGGCTGCGCGGCCGTTCGCTAGCGGTGCTGGGGAGGGGGGTGCAGGAATCTCCCCCCCCGGGTGCTGTTATTGGGTTTTTATATTGCCACCCTCGCCGCGGGGCCTTTAAGAGCTTGTGGCCCCCCCGCCGAGCAGAGCCCGGTTTGTAGCCGGGTTGTCTCTTGTTTATCTCACGCTGTGGGCTGAGCTGCGCGCGCCAGGCGGGGGAGCCGGGTAACCCTTTCCCGGCTGCCGAGCCAATCGGCCGCCCCTCTCGCGGATTGGACGGGGAGAGGCTCTTGGCGGGGCGCTCGGGGGCGATCCGGCCACGCCCGGCAGTGCCTCGGGAGGGACCGGGCCTGTCGACCTCGGGCCAGCGTGCTCTGCGCCGTGCAGGATTGAACCCGGCGAGGGGGGGACTCACCAGAGCGAGGGGCCGGCTCCTGATCTCAGCCCTGCCCGGGTAAATGAGCCGCATGGAAGTCAAGGGGGCTGATTGACAGCCGCCGAGGGTCTGGCCCAGGGGAGATCTGAATCCGCAGGGCTGGATCTATATTTAGGGTTTGTTACGCTTACACTTTTACATGCACTTGCACACACGCGATGCACTCACACGGGCGTGCACGCATGTGCACTCTTACACACATGCACACAGGTGTGTGCATACACACACACATGCACGCACACGGACACAGGTGCCCATACACACGAGTGCACAGACAACGTGCATGTACACATATGCATGCACACATCCATATGGGCATGTACACACATGCACACACATATGTGCACGCGCACACACACCGTGTTTCAGGCCAATATTGTCCCGAAGTTTGTTGAAATGCATTTTGCTTATGGCAATTTACCTTAGGGCCAGGGCCAGTCCTGCAATCCTCCGGGGGGGGGGGCTAGTGAGCCCCCCTCTGGCAGGGCTCTGGGGGTGGATCTCCAAGTGTTCCCCCCCCCCATGTGTCCCCTGCACTGTCTGCAGAGCCTGCACTCCCACCCCACATGTGTCCCCCAGCCCCGCCTGCTGCCCTTGGGCGATTTAACCCCCCCGGGGCTGATGCCACCGGTAGCGCAGTGAGACTGTGCAGACCACCAAGCGTTGCCTGGGAAATGAAGGGGATCCCCCCCCCCCAGCCCAGTTCTCCCCAGCCCCCCTTCCCCCCCCCGCCACTGGCAGGCACTTGCCACCAGCCCTCGCTAGAGGGGGCCCTTTCTCTTTCTCTCCACGGAATGTGAGCGTCAGCTGTTCCCTGCCTGGCACCCAGGCCCTGCTCAGCGCTTGGGCAGCGGGGACCCCGACTCCGTCCCTCGCCGCCCGCCACGTCCTCTCCAAGGAGATGCCTCCGCCTGCGGGGAGGACAGGCCGGGGGTGGCCTTGCAGGGGCTCCTCGATTCCATTCCAGGCATTCCCGGCCCCCGCCACCCTGGGCCCAGCCCCTCCACCTCGCCAAGGGGCCGTGACAAACTCCTGGGCCTGGATCTGGACGTGGGTCCAGACGGTGCCTCTTAATTCTGCTCGGGGCTCTCGGAGCCCCCCCAGCCGCATGGGGCCCTGGGGCCCGTTCTGAGCCGCCAGAAGTGGAGCGGAGGAGGAGGGTTTACACGGCTGCGGGCTGGACCGAAGGGCCCATGACGGCGGGGTGGGGTGTGAGCTGGGCGTGTGCCCGGGAGCCATCGGAGGCGCCCCCCAGCTCTGAAGGGATGGCAGCTCCGGGGAACGCAGGCCGCTGGGTCCCACACTGGGCCTCCGTGGCAGGACAGTTCACTGGGGCGCCTCTTTGCAGCCCCCCCTCGAAAGCTGCGTCGTTCCCGAGGGCCCGGGTTGATCGGGGAGATGGGGGAGGGGCCATTACTCTCCCCCTTCCTTTGAGTCTGGAAAGGGCTCCGGGGCCCCGCCCGGCCCTGGGTGCTGCAGAAGGGCCCCAGCTGGGAACCGCCCGGAGACCGAGCGCCCAGCGATCCTGAACGAACCGCCTTGCACTGTGGTGATCTAGTCTCGCTTAGTGAGCAGCCTCCCCGCTGGGGATCCCAAAGCCTGTTTATCAAGGTGGGGGGGGGGCTTGCTGTCAGAGATGGGGAAACTGAGGCACGAAGTGGCACCGGGCCTGGCCCACTGAGTCAGTGGCTAAGCCGGGCTTAGAACCAGGCGCCCTGCACCTCTTGCTGTGAGGTCACATCTCCTCCCACAGAGGAAGGAGCATCAGAGGTTCCCAGCCCCACCCCCACCTCACCTTGCCCTGCCCTGCCCTGCCTCTCCCCCCCCCCCGCCACATGCCTTACAGAGCCAGGGCGCCCTCATTTGGAGGCTCCGGCTCTAATTACTAGGCAACGCTGCCTCCCCGCAGACATGCTAAAGCTGCTGGTTTCGCATGAACCCCACAGAGGGAGCGGGTATCAGCCTGGCCCAGCACAGCGGGGCCTGGCGCTTCCTGCCGGGTGTTCGGGGCCCTGTCCGGAGAGCCCACGTGCCCAGGTTCGGAGCAGGGAATGTGCCCGGGCTGGCTGAGGGCAGTTTGTCCATTGTGGGATTTGGCTGCGAGTCGAGGGGCAGGATGTGATTTCATTTCCCCTTGTGCAGGCCGGGCGAGGGGCCCTGGGGCTGGACTTCCCAGATGGAGAATGGGGGGGGGTCCCTGCTCCCCTGGGCTGTCCCCCTTGCCTGGGTGCGGGAAGGGCTCAGATCGGATTGTCTGGAAGAGGGTGCTGAGGGATCCTGGAAAGGGTCTCCAGGGGGTGGGGCCGGGGCTGGCATCCCCCTTCCCCCCGGCCCATCCTAGTGCCGCTGGAGGGATGGGAGCGGCTACCCAGTGCCCTCACTCTTCATCTAGAACCCCAGGGCGGGCAGAGACCGCAGGGGTCACCGAGTCCAGCCCCCTATCAAAGCAGGACCAGCCCCCACTCAAGCATCCCAGCCAGGGCTGTGTCCAGTGGGGACTTAAACACCTCGAGGGACGGAGATTCCACCCCCGCCCTAGGGAACCCAGCCCAGCGCTTCCCCACCCGCCTCGGGAAATCGTTTTTCCTAAGATCCAACCTAGACCCCGCCCCTGCAACTTAAGCCCATTGCTCCTCCTGTCACCACTGAGGACAGTAATCCAATCAAACGGGATTTTACCTGCCTGGGGGGAGAGATACCCCTCGGGGGCTGTAAGCCATTCACCACGGCAGGCCCTGGTTGGGTTACTCTCCCTCACACCTGCCTACCTGGATTGTCTCCCGTGGGTGCAGAGTTGGGGGTGGCAGGGGGCTGGCCCCAAAGCGAGGCACCACAGGAAGTGGCGTCCGTGGTTCGCAGAGCTGTTCGCTGCGATCAGGACCCTGTGGTGCCAGGTGCTGCACCTAGAGGCACCCGTCCCAGTGAGTTTACAGGGTAAATAGGCAAGACAGAGGGGGAAACTGAGGCACGGGGAAGGGATGCGGCTGGTCCACGGTCCCCCAGCAGCAGGCCGCTGGACTCAAACTCACACTGCCAGATGGTGGCCTGTCCGCGGATGCTTGCGCCTGTATTCCAGCTGCCTCCCTGAGATCGCTTGCCCCTTGCAGCCGGACACAGCATTCGTTGTCACTGAGAGAGGCTTAGCAGCCGCTGTGTTCCGCCCCAGAGGTGGCTGCATTTCAGTAGTGGGTGAGGCGCACCTGTGCGCATTCATAGTGTCTGAGGGGCTTTGGGGAGGATGAATGGGGCTTTGGAACGGTGGATGTTAATGTCAGTGGTGTGAACAGGAGCCTACTACCAGGGTAGAGAATCTCCATAACGTTCTAGCAGTACGTGGCCCATGACACACAGTAGAGCTGCTCCAGTTTCATCCAAGAGAGGGTGGTGGATGCCCAGACAGACCTCTCAGGGGGCTGTTAATGCCATTAGATGGCTGGGGGAAAGCTCACTCAGACATGAAGTGATTTCCCCTCTAATCAGTCCGAGTCAGCGTGAAGTTGGGGGTGTCGGAGGGGAACCCTGCCCCATCCGCTCTTGCAGTGAGTCTGCCAACTGGGCCTTCGGCTCTTAGTGATGCTATTAAAAACATCACCCCCGGTACCACAGTCCCCGAGTATGTGACCCCCCCCATGCCCCCCACTTACACCCATGGAAATGTCACCGCCCATCCCCCTGCTGCCACCAGCAGACCCGCCTGGCCCGGTCCCCTCCCCCTCCCTCCGGCACCGTTCAGCAGCGTTGGCTGGTGGGAAAAATCCAATCGGAGAAATCGACCCCTCCTGGGCCTGCAGCCTGTGTGGACGTGCCGGGCGCGGGAGGCGCCCAGAGCTGTGGAACGGGGGAGGGGGCAGGTTATGGCGTGGGGGGGGAGGGGGGGCGGCGAAGCAGTTTGGGGGGCGAAGTTTGGGGTGTTCCGATTGAGAACACAATGCAGCTGCTTCACCTCGTTATGACTTGAGTGGGGATGGGGATGGGGGGTGCTAATTAGAGAGGGAGAGTCCGTCTGTCTGTCCCCCAATGTCAGTCTGTCTGGGTTCTCTCACTGGGGCCCCTCACCGCTGCCTCTGAACTCCTGACCAGTGATGTGCTGAGTGTGTGTGTGTGGGGGGGAGGGGGCGTGTATCCACCACTCCTTTCCAGGCCTGCCCTCCCCCCAAACCTCTTGTCCCCAACCCCAGGCCACCCGCGGTACAGCCCTGGGGCAAACATGAGCCTGAAAATGCCTCCCTCTGCTGTGCCTGGTTCTGAGCGCCCCCTGGGAAGGGGAGCAAGAACAGGTGATCCAGTAAAAATGGGGCGGGGTGGGGGGCGGGCAGCCTGAGAGACATCCAAGAGGGGGAGACAGACAACAAGAAGAGGGGAGATGGAGGACACAGACAGGTGTATGGGGGAGACAGGGAGGATGGGGGAGCCAGGGGGATAGGGAAGACAGGGAGGACGGGGAGACGGAGTAAGGGGGAGACAGATAGGGTATGGGGGGACGGACGGAGTACAGGGGTGACAGACGGAGGATGGGAAGACAGGGAGACGGGGAGGACAAGGGAGACAGATGGGGGATGGGGGAGACAAGGGGACAGGAAGGAAGGGGGAGACAGGGAGGACGGGGAGACAGACGGGGAGGAGGGAGACGGGGACGGGGAGGAAGGGGATATGGGGGGATGTGAAACAGACACAGAACTGGGGCAAGGAGATACGGTGAGCCTGGAGCTTGCTAGCCTCCCCCCACAGCAGGACACCCCCAGGCTCGTGGGAGCCCCACGTTCTGGAGGGGCCACACGCCGGCTCCTCCCCTTCCATTGTGCTCCCGGGAGCGTGCGTGCCTGGGGAGGGGTCGCTTTCCGTCTGGCTGTGCCCTGGTGGGGAGGAAGTGACTGGTCGCTTGCATCCGACTGTTTATTCCCTGCAGCTGGCAGCTGGCGGGGCGGATTCCTGATGCCAAGGCTGGTTGCTAGGGGGGGCTTTGTGGCCAGGTTCGTTAACGAGGTCGTTAAGAGGGGACGGTCAGTAGAAATCCCCCGGCGTCCCCGTGGCTGTGCACGTGGGCCCCGTTTTCCTAGGCCCCTCAGCAGCCTGCTCCGGCGGCTGGAGCGCCGGGCGATTTTTCAGGCAGTCGCCCGCAGTCCCTGTTGTGGGGGCGCTGGCTGAACACGGCAGGGCCACATCACGCAGGGTTGGGTTCTCCAAAGCGCTCGGGCCCAAAGGGATTTAGGAGCGTCAAGGGGAGTTGGGTGCCTAACTACCTTGGTGATCCTGGCCCCCAGCTGCCACGTGGGTTTGGTTTTCTCCCAATCGCCCGGTGCCCGGATTCCGACCAGCTGTTGGCACCCGGCGTGCCTGGTTCTTTGGCGCCTCTGCCCCCGGGCTGGGATGCCCACGTGGGGGGCGAGCTCTTTCCCAGCTCTGGGTGCTGGCTGCGGGAACATCTGGCCCTTTGTGGTTAAACCCCTGACGTGCTTCCCACCGCTGCTGCCAGTGCCCACGAGGCTCCCCTCCTTGGAATTTCCGCCTCCTTGATATTTCTCAGCCCAGGAGGGGCTTTCCCCGGTTCCCGCCCTGGCATGGCTGATTCACCCCATTCCCATCTGGGCCAGGTACCATCGCCCTCCAGGCGGGTGTGTGGGAACTTTCAGAGGGGATCTTCCAACCAGCGGCCTGTCTGTTCCCACCACAGCACCAGGAAACCCTGGCATGTCCTTTTTCCCCTCCTTGGGCTGGGCGGTGAATTCCTGTCGGCTGCCATCTTCCACCCCAGAGGAGGCTGCATTTCAACATGGCTGGGTACCGAGAACTGGCAAGTCACGGTGGTTAAGATTAAGACAGTGGCCTAGAGGGGTAGGCACCGAACACACCAACAGTAACTCGCGTCTCGTACTCCTGAGGGCTTCTTCTCAAAGTACACAAGCCAGACGGAGGGAAACAGGCTCGGGGAGAAATGACTTTGCCCAGGTCAGACTGTGGATCAGTGGCTGGAGCCGGGTCGGCAGGTTTCCGGTCTAGTGCCCTTTCTCTCAGACCATCCCATCTTTCGCTCGCTCTAATTTCTGTTCTTCAGACAGAGTTTGGAAGGGGATTCCAAAAAGAGCCCCCAATAGATGCGTGTTTCGATCCTCTTATTGGCCCATGCCTCTGGGAGTTTCTTCAGGACACAAGGGGCTGGAGAGAGAGAGAAGAAAAAACCTCCTTGTAAACGGGCACGCGGGGCTTTGTAAGTGAAGTTTCCCCGTCAGTAGGTTTCTGTTGTTTTACCGTCATTCTGGTCAATGCCCAGAGGAAATTGTTGTTGATATGAACTTTCTTAATTGTATCATGGAAAATTTATATTAGACGCTTGTGTTTATGCTGCGTGGGTGTGTATATGCGTTTGAGAGAGAGGCCGAGAGTAAAATCTTGGACCGTTCGCCAGGGGGTCCAGCGAAAAGTCAAGTTAAGGAATAAAACACGCGGCCGGCTGCAGGACAGCTGCTTTGTGTGTGGCTGTTTGTTCTGCCTCCGCTCGCTGGCTGTGGATTAGTACTCAGCACTAACGGGTGGGGTTTCCCTTCGCGGATCTCAGGGTGCTTCGGAGGCATTACTCAGCTAAGCTTTAGAACCCCATGTTCCCCTGCGAGGTAGGACCGTGGTCTGCATTTTACAGAGGGGAAACTGAGGCAAAGCAGGCCAGCTCCTCAGCTGGGGTATGAACGTTGAATGCAAGTCCACTGAACCGCATGGAGCGCCGCTGCTTTGTACCAGCTGGGCCTCTGGCCTGGGGAGTGTAAGTGATGTGTCCAAGGTCACACAGTGAATCAGTGGCAGGACTGAGCGGTGACTCCCGCTTCCCTGCCCTGCTTTAGTGAGAAATATACTGGAGGACAGTGTGGCCTGGTGGTTAGAGGAGGGAGCCAGGCCTCCTGCCTTCTGTTCCTCACTGCCACTCGCCTGCTGTGTCATTGTGAGCAAGTCACTTGCCTGCGCTGTGCCTCGGTTTCCCCATCTGGGAACTAGAGGGAGACGCCCTCGGGGTCTGTAACATGTCATGGGTCAGTCGTGCCCACTGAGGTTTGGAAAGCGCGCTGAGTTCCTTGCTGCTCGTCTCCAGATGTCCTGGAGTGCGGCTTTGTGGCAGCCGTGGGGGTCCCGGGCGGTCTCTTTTATTGGAGCAACTTCTGTGGGCGAACGGGACGAGCTTCCTCCAGACAGATCTTGCGGGGCGGCCGCTCGGCAGCTGTGGATCCCCCCCCCGCCACCCCGCTGGCTTCCTCCAGATCGGTTTCCCCGCTGGAGGCTCCGGCCTCTGGCCGATGAAATCGACGCGCCGGGCTCTGGGCGCTGGCTGCAGAAAAACCGCAGGCCGGGAGAAATCCGCAGCTCTCCTCCGCGGGAATGCTGAGTTGCCATGGCAACTCTGGCCCCCCTTCTGCATTTAGAGCCTTGATCCCTCCCCCCCCCCCCGGGTTGGGGGGGGAGGAGGATGCAATGGTGCAAGGGGGGGCTGTCCGCACATGTCTTGGGTTAATCCTAGGTGGGGTGCGGGCACAAGGCAGGGCCTCAGGCCCTGGGGTCGGATGTGGCCCATGGCTTGCCTGGATCCGGCCCCTGAGGCTCAGGGCTCCCCCCCAGCATTGGGGAGCCCGTTTTGACACTCCAGCCCCCCCCACTCCCCGCGGGGCGGGGGCCCACAGAATCTATTAGCCTGCCCCCCCCCCGGTTCTGGTGTGCAAGGGGAGCGTCTCTCTCCTGGATCGGGGGTCACTCGGTGAGCGTTTGGTTTTGGGTTTTTTTGGTTCTCGTGTGTGTGGCCCCCGACTGATTATGTCGCCGGCCCGGAGTGGGGATGGCTTGGAAAAAAAGGGGGAGGCTCCTCTGAGTCTGGAGACATCTGGCATGCGGCTGGGACTGGGCAGGCGGGACTCCTGGCTTCTCTCCCCGATGCTCCCGTGGGAAGCAGGGATGGCGGGCGGGGGGGCCTGCTGCTGAGCTGGAGCGGCCCCCCTTACACCCCTCTGCCCGCAGACCGGGAGCTGCTCCAGCCCCCACCGGGTAACCGGTTAAGCAGTCCCGTCCCTAAAAAGCCGTGTGTTATTCTAACAGAAAGGACCTTGAAAATAGACAGAACCAAGTGTTCTCGTCGCGTAGCTTCCGGTACGGCGGCGAGGAGTCGGTTAAAAACGAGTCGTTTTTTTGTACAGGGGCGGGGAGCCTGTTCTGAGCCAGGGGCCACTGACCCAGAGAAAAATCAATCGGGGAATTAAGTGAGAACCCCCCACCCGCATCCTCACTGACGTGGCCCGAAGGAGAAAGACGTTCCCCTCGCACAGCGGGCCCCGGCTAGCAGGTTTGGTGGGCTCCAGCGCTGGGGGAGCCCCAAGCCTCGGGGGCCAGATTCGGGGGAGGCGGCCTGAGGTTCCCCACCCGATTTAGAGGCTTCTCATACTCGGGAGGCCCCGAGCCAGGGCCCGGGAATCCTGACCCACTGTCACAGCTCACAGGTCCTGCCCACACTTGGCTCCTTGGCTCCCTGGGTGAGGGACCCCCCTCCAGTGCGGCAGCCCCTTCTCGGGGAGCCCGCTCCGGTCCGGCAGTGAGACAGCCCCTTCTCGGGGAGCCCACTCCGGCGGCAGTGAGACAGCCCCTTCTCAGGGAGCCCACTCCGGTCCGGCAGTGAGACAGCCCCTTCTCGGGGAGCCCGCTCCGGTCCGGCAGTGAGACAGCCCCTTCTCGGGGAGCCCGCTCCGGCGGCAGTGAGACAGCCCCTTCTCGGGGAGCCCGCTCCGGTCCGGCAGTGAGACAGCCCCTTCTCGGGGAGCCCGCTCCGGTCCGGCAGTGAGACAGCCCCTTCTCGGGGAGCCCGCTCTGGCGGCAGTGAGACAGCCCCTTCTCGGGGAGCCCGCTCTGGCGGCAGTGAGACAGCCCCTTCTCGGGGAGCCCGCTCTGGCGGCAGTGAGACAGCCCCTTCTCGGGGAACCCGCTCTGGCGGCAGTGAGACAGCCCCTTCTCGGGGAGCCCGCTCCGGCGGCAGTGAGACAGCCCCTTCTCGGGGAACCCGCTCTGGCGGCAGTGAGACAGCCCCTTCTCGGGGAGCCCGCTCCGGCGGCAGTGAGACAGCCCCTTCTCGGGGAGCCCGCTCCGGTCCGGCAGTGAGACAGCCCCTTCTCGGGGAGCCCACTCCGGTCCGGCAGTGAGACAGCCCCTTCTCGGGGAGCCCGCTCCGGTCTGGCAGTGGGACAGCCCCTTCTCGGGGAGCCCGCTCCGGTCTGGCAGTGAGACAGCCCCTTCTCGGGGAGCCCGCTCCGGCGGCAGTGAGACAGCCCCTTCTCGGGGGGCCACTCCAGAATGGTGACCCTCTTGTGGGGGCCCCACGCTCACCTGGGGGGTCCGCCCCTCCGCCTCCGGGACGGCACCTTGCAGGGCCTCCAGCTGCCTGCCTGTGCCGTGAGCCCCTTGCGGGGGTCCTCTCCCTCTGGCCCCCCGGGGCCTCCCCTCCCAGAGGGAATAGCGCGCCCCTGTTCTCTAGACCGGAGCAACTCTCAGCCAGCCCCAAACAGGAGGGTTTATTGAGCTTCGAACACAGCAACGGATCTTGCACGGCCGTCTCTCCTGCAGCTGGTGAGTCCTGCCTGCTCTGCTCTCTGTCCCCCCAAAACAGCCCCCAGGCTCCCAGCAGAGCCTTCATTACCCCCAGCAGCAGCCCCTCCCTGGCCAGTGTCTTCTCTCCAGGTCACAGGGTCGCCTGGCCCCTCTCTTCTCCCCTTCCTTCGTCCAATGTTCTCCCCTCGCGGGGACCAGCTGGGCTGGTCGCTGGGGTCTCCCCTCTGCCACCCCTTGTCTGTCGTCTGGCCGGGACTGTCTGTGTCCTCTGAGCAGGGGCGAGATCACCAGGGCACCAGACGCCGCGGCTCCAGTTCTGGGCTGTTCTCTGCAACAACCAACTCCCCACCATTAAACCAGTAACATTTAGGGACTGAGGCCTCCCCGTATGTAACCCCCCTTTGAGCCCCAAAACTCCCCACTTCCTCACACCCACAGAAAAATCAGTCAGGGGCTGCACATAAGTGAGATGCAAAAAAAACCCCCAACCAAACTCTCACTGGGAAGGAGACAGATGCTCCCCATGTTCCCCCCGCACACCAGAGCCTTGTCTTGTGGGCTGCTCTGCGCGCCCCGCTTTCTGGGGAAGGTCTCCCTTTTAGTTCTGTGGTTGATTTCTCTTTGCCTGGTGAGGTCAGCGGTGGTGGCACCGGGGCTGGGGTGGGGTAGGTTATTTCTAGCACTGGCTAGCCATGGTGGATTTGACGTGGTGATGAGGCCTGCTACATAAAGTAAAACGATCTTAAAATCCACGGTTGTTAAGCACTCATAGTTCAGGCTGGATTTTTACCATGCCATCCAAGTGAGTTTGCTTTAATTGGCTGTGTCTGCCATTGGTATGGAACACCATGTGACACCCGTGTGATGTATTGACCCCATTTTACACATGGGGAACAGAGTCATGAGAGAGGTTAAGTGCCTTGCCCAGGGCCACGCAGGACGTGTGTGGCAGAGAAGGGACTTAACTCCAAGATTGCCAAGTCCCTGGCGCGCTGTGAAAACACTGGATCATCTTTCCTCTGACGTACCCCCCTCCCCCCGAGATAGGTTTTTGCTCCCCATGGCAATCGTGAGTGTGAATTGAGTTTGTCGGCGTGACTCTTTAAAAGCCGATGAAGGATTATTTTGATGCCGAGAGGGTTCACGAGAAGTTCCAGGGCAGAGGGAGGGACGTGGCGGAGCGGAGGTGACGGGGCCTGACACGTTGGCGATGCCCCGTGTTTCATGCCAGCGCCTGCAGGGTGGGTTCGTATGCAGAGGACAAAGCGGCAGGGGGCGGGGAGGTGCAGAAAGGGTTAATGGTGCCTTCCACTGCTCTCGCCCTCCTTGCTGCTTGATGTCAGGGTCTCTCTGAGGAAACGAGGCTGGGACTCCCCCTCCGGGGCTCTGCCCTGTGCCAGTCCCCTCTGCCCGGCCCCGGGGCTGGCTGCCGGTCCCTGGGCCCGCGGCGGGTATCCCAGCCTCCATCCATCCACCTGGACGTTTGTCTGTCCTGGTGTGACTCCGAGCCTGGGTCTGGCCAGGCCAGCTCCTGTCCCTCTGTCCGTTCATGCTTGTGCTGCGTTTGTCCATCTGTCCAGGCCTGTCCCTGACGTTCACCTGGTGTCTGTGTCCCGGAGTGTTTCTGGTCTGTCCATGTCTGTCCCTTTCTCCTGGTGTCCGTCCCTGTGTCTGACAGTGCCTGTCCTGGTCCTGAGGTCTGTCCGTGCCCCTCCCTGTCCCTCTGTCCTGGTGTCTGTCCCTGTGTCTGTCTGTGCCTGTCCCTGTCCCTCTGTCCTGGTGTCTGTCCCTGTGTCTGTCTGTGCCCCTCCCTGTCCCTCTGTCCTGGTGTCTGTCCCTGTGTCTGTCTGTGCCTGTCCCTGTCCCTCTGTCCTGGTGTCTGTCCCTGTGTCTGTCTGTGCCCCTCCCTGTCCCTCTGTCCTGGTGTCTGTCCCTGTGTCTGTCTGTGCCTGTCCCTGTCCCTGTGTCCTGGTGTCTGTCTGTGCCTGTCCCTGTGTCCTGGTGTCTGTCCTTGTGTCTGTCTGTGCCCCTCCCTGTCCCTCTGTCCTGGTGTCTCTCCCTGCCCCTCCCTGTCCCCGTGTCTGTCCCTGCCTGTCCCTGTCCCTCTGTCCTGGTGTCTGTCTGTGCCTGTCCCTGTGTCCTGGTGTCTGTCCTTGTGTCTGTCTGTGCCCCTCCCTGTCCCTCTGTCCTGGTGTCTGTCCCTGCCCCTCCCTGTCCCCGTGTCTGTCCCTGCCTGCCCCTGTCCGTGTGTCTCTCGGTCCGTCCCTGGCCGTGCCAGCCCCGCCCTCGGCCCGCTCGGCTCAGGGCGGGGAAGCTGCCGCGTTGGAGCCCGGAGGAGGCGGAGCCGGAGCCGGAGCCGGGGCCGCCCCAGCCCCAGCCCGTCCCCCGCGCCCGGCCGCCCGCTCGGTGCCCAGCGCCGCCGGCTCCCCGATGAATGGAGTCGCCTTCTGCCTGGTCGGGATCCCGCCGCCCCGGAGCCCCCCGGTGAGCGCGGCCGGGGGCTGGGGGGCGCTGGGGGGCGGGGGCTGGAACTGGGGGGAGGCTGGGGAGGAGGAGGGACTGCGCCTCGGGGCGCTTTGGAGGGGCGTGGGGTGGCACTGGGGGGGAGGCACGGGACGGGGAGCCGGCACTGCGGGGGTGGGGGGGGGCGGGTAGCTGGCACTGGGGGGGGGGGGCTGACATGGGGGAGGGCAGCCGGCACTGGGGGGGTGGGGGGGGACAGGCAGCCGGCACTGGGGGGGTTGGCAGGGGACAGGCAGCCGGCACTGGGGGGGTGGGGGGGGACAGGCAGCCGGCACTGGGGGGTTGGCAGGGGACAGGCAGCCGGCACTGGGGGGGTTGGCAGGGGACAGGCAGCCGGCACTGGGGGGGTGGGGGGGGACAGGCAGCCGGCACTGGGGGGGGTTGGCGGGGACAGGCAGCCGGCACTGGGGGGGTTGGCAGGGGACAGGCAGCCGGCACTGGGGGGGTGGGGGGGGACAGGCAGCCGGCACTGGGGAGGCGGGGGGCTGGCCCTACGTTTGGTGCCGGGGTGGAGAGCCGGAGCGGCCCATCGGGGCGGCACTGGCCTGCCCGCGGGGCGTTTGGCGCCTAGGAGGCTGGCTGGCATCGGTGGGGTGACCGGGGAGGGGGGTGGGCTGGTGTCTTAGCCGCTGACACTTTGTGGCTGGTTCGCTGGGGACGTTGGTACCGGGTGGTGGGGGGGGGTTCGTGCCGGCGGGGAGGTTGCCCGCGCAGTGTCCGAGGGCAGGCGGGCGGCATCTCAGCAGCCAGCTCTCCGGGGGAGGCTGGTCCGGGCTCTGTTGGTCCTTCCACTGGGTGGGGGTGGGCAGGCTGCCCAGGGAGGCTGCGCTGTGTAAAGTGCCAGTGGGGACCGTGCTGCTGTGTGGCCGCCAGGAGCCCAGCCGTGGGTCCCGCAGCCCCTGGCAATGGCGAGGTTGCCCGCCGCGGGTCTGGCAGCCTGGTCTCCGTGAGCCCGTCCGGCCGTCTCGCTCCATCCTCAGCAGGCTCGCTGAATATTTCGATCCAACGTTCTTGTCCCGAGCCTCCCCCGCCCCCCAGCCCGAGAGCCAGGAATGCCCCCACGCGCCTGGTTTCCTCTGGAACCTCCATTCGCTTTGTCTCTCCCGCTGACTCCAGCCGGGCTGGGCTGGGCTTCTTATCAGCCGGCCCCGTCTGTGTGCCAAGCCATCCGGCCCAGCTGCCTACAGTCAGACAAGTAACCCTGGAGGCCGGGCCCGAGGCCGTCCTGTTGGGCAGGATGAGTTGGGGGGTTGCTTTGAGCCGAGTCTATTTAAGCAGACTCCCCCCCTCCCCTCCCCCCCCACACGCTTTGGACTATGGAAGAGATCCCTAGCTGATCCCTGGGCAGCTCCATTGGCTTGAAAGTCTGTGCTGCTCACAGGCTGCAGTGGCTTGAAGTCGCAGAAACTCTGGCTTTGCTAGACTAGATCCGATAGCGCTCAGTGGAACGGCACCACTTTATCCTGCTTTATCTGGGCACTCTTGGAGAGGGGGGGAAAACACAACCTACAAAGTGGCGGCGTTATCTGCCATGGGGATTTCTCCCCTTTTGGACCCCCTCCTCTGCCCTCCGGCCACTCCAGACCAGATCCTGCCCCTGGTCAATTTCCCTGTGGTGTCACCGGAAGCCGAAAGTGCAGGATCGGGCCCCGCGCTCTGGGGCGGGTGGGGTGACGCTCTCGCACCATGACGCGGCAAAAGATGTTTGCTGGAAGATGCGCATTGCTCAGGTGGTTTCTGCTGGGTGTTACGTTCCAGAGGGTGTGGGGAGCAGGAGCGCACGGGGTGGAGAGAATGAGACTGCACTGTGGCAGCCACGCCTGAACAGCTGGGGAGGGGGGCACCCCAGCTTCCGCCACAGCTGGGGAGATGGGGGAGGGCTGCTTGGCAGCAGAAAGAAAATTCGGTGCCTTGGCTGCGTTTGTCCAGCGTCGCGTGGTTCCGGACGGAGCGTGGTGCCTGGAGGGGCCGTGAGCCAGGAAGCCAAACTGGCTCTTGGCATGAAGCTGGCCGAGTTTCGGGAGGTTTCAGCGGGGGCCGCGCCTCCTCGCCCCAGGGCTGAATTCGGTCTGTGCTCCTTTGGTGCAAGTTGTGCAACTCAACCAGCCTCACGGGCGGATGAACCCATGTGCCCTGCTTCGGAAAGGAAGGGCCCTGCTCCGTCACTGGGCGGGGGGGATGCCCTATGGCTTGTATTTAACCCTTTGCAAGTTTTCCTCTTTCATGGTGTACACAGGGCATCCCCGCTACAAGTTGCCATGGTGCACATCTGTTCCATGCGACAGTCGTTGACGCTTGTAGGGACGGATGCATTATAAGTCCTCCCATTCCCCACTCTTACGTTGCGCCAAAAGAAATCCCTTACCTCAATTTGCACAACCGGAAGTCAGCTGCTGGGAAAAAAATTCCCCGCTTTAAGTTGTTTCGCTATTAAGTCCAAGGTTTTTTGGAACATATCTTGGACTGATAGCGAGAATAGCCTGTAATAAGGCAGAGATTTTCCAAAGAAAATCCTAAGGGATTTAGGAGCTGAAATTCCAGCCTTGGAATTTATTTCACTATTTTTTTTGTGTGCTGTTTGTCTGCCCATGTTCCACCCAGGGAGGCAGTGTGGTCTAGTGGTCAGAGCACAGGGAACTGGACATTAGGAAGCCTTGGGTCTGTCTGAAACTGGCTCTGCCACGGGAAACCGGATAATAGGAAGCGGTGTGACTCTAGCTTTGGTCACTTAACCGCTTGCTGCCTCAGTTTCTCCCACCTGTAAAAAGGGGATCTGGATACTTGCCTGCCTTTTTCAAAAGTGCTTGGAAATCCTCAGAGAGAAAGTGCTGTGGTATTGTGAACGTCTTCGCCACAGGGCCCCCGTGTGCCCCCCCAGAATGAAAGCAGCAGGCGGCTGCTCACTGATTCTTTCGCCCGATCCTGGGGTAACAGTCTGGGGCCTGCCCTGGGAGCGCATGGATGCTTGGCCAATGTGATGTGAAATCCGTACCCCAAAATGCTCTTCACAGGCTCGCTCTTGCCTGCCCGAGAAAACTCTGCTGTTTGAAAATTCCACCCAGGGAGCTAAGGATGCGTCGTGTGTCCCGGCTCTTGGGGCCCGTTGAGAGTTTGAATTCTGGCGTTTGGGCGCTGCTTGGAGTTTTGAACCCGCCCGCCTGGAGGGCGACAGGCGGCAAGTAGCCAATGGTTTGGGAGTTTGGTGCAGAGCCGTGACTTTGAATGCGGTCTTCTGTGCTCTGTTTAATGACTTTGGGTGATGTTCAGGGTCCCCCAATCCGAAGGAAGAACAAGAATACCCGGCGTCTCCTCAGTGGACCACAAAACACTTCACAAAGAGAGGTCAAAATCATCCCTCCCTTTGGCAGTGGGGAAACTGAGGCACGCAGGAAGTGACGTGTCTTGCCCCAGGTCGCGTGGAGCCAGCTGAAAAGTCGCGTAGGCCGCCTTCCGGGCTGCGGTGTCGAGTGCGTGAAAACCAAACCAGCATTCCCAGGAGCCTCAGCCAAGGACAATAGCTGTGCGGTCGGTGCGCGTGTTGCAGCTGACGGATGCGTGAGGGCGGGTGAAATTGCTTAGAACAGAGTCTCAGCCTGGTGTGTCTCACCTGGCTGGGGGCCATTGACCGGCGCTCGCTAGCCTGGCTCTGCCTGAGAAGTTACTACGGCTCGTTGGCCTTGAACTCGGAACCACAAGAACGAGTCACGGCCTTGAACTCGGAACCACAAGAACGAGTCACGGGAGGCTCTCCTGGCCTCCTGCCTGGATACCAGAGCAGCCTTGTGTGGGACCAGTGCAATCCTGTGTGTTGTCTTGCGGAGGGGGCTGGGGGGGAGAGCACAGAGAGGGTCTTTTCTCTGCCCCTTGGCTCGCTCGGATTCTATCCGAGGGATCTGAGGCTGGGAGCCAAGTCTGCTGGGCCCACGTTGCTGGATGCGGCCTGCCAGTCTAGGGCATGGGCCTGTCCCCATTACCCCTGCACATCTGCTGCCTCCAGCAGTAAAGTGTGTGGGGGGGGAGGTGGGAACAGGGAGGCTGCAGGGGGCTAATGCGGGGAAAGTGAAACTTACAAGCAGCACCGGTGAAACTGACCAGTCTGTTTTCCCTTCCTTGTCAAGCAGAGGGAAATGAAAAACAACCCAAGCCCATGCAGCATGGAGGGAGAGGAGGGGATAGGACTTCCCTGTCTGTGATCCCGCAGCTGGGAAATGTTCTACCTGCTGCTGTTACTAATGACCTAAGGGACTTAGGTGCACACTGTTCCGTTCCCATGGACTCGGTCTGGTGTCCGTGGGGAGCCTGCTTACAATCTGTGCGGCTCTGTGGGTTGTGGGGATTCCTAGATTGTACAGCCAAGAGGACTGAAGCCTGAGGCTGCCTGTGAAAGAGATTAGATAAGAAAATATTTCTTGTTACAATCCACCTCCCCCCCCCCCCCACTTGTTTGTCCCTCTGTAGCCAGCTAGCTAGTGAGTTTCCCTTGTCGTTCCAGCTGGGGCTTTCATGCGGCGAGGGGGGAGAAATTGAAAAAGGAAACGTGGGAAGAGGTGATCGTAAAAGGGATGATGTGAAATTGATTTTTAAGCTCCTTTTCAAGAAGGAAAAAAACCGGGATTTGATTTGAAGTTGCTGATGCCCTGTTACTAAACCAAGCAGTCACCTGGGACCGAAGCAGGGATCCAATTTAAAGAGGAATAGAGATGAGATGAGGTTAAACCTGTCTGCTTAAACCGGGGCACCTCGCTCTTTCTTTATGCCGCCGGCATAAGGGTCTGACGGCGCCGGGACTTGTGAGCGACCTCCGAAAATGAGGCCACTTGTTTATGTGTCCAAGGGTGCGCTTAGGTGCCTGACACACTTCCCCCGTGTGGAAATGCTGGCCCTCTTTTTAAGCTGGCAGGTTTCTGTGATTACTCCCCAGATGGCTCTTTCTTTGGCGACATTCGGAAGGGATTCCGTCTGCTATACAGACTGGTTACGTGCAGCAATGTTAGAAAAGCTCGTCTGGTTTTGCTCGGTGGTGGTACAGAAACAAGCCCACCGCCGAGTGCCTGGAGACTGCAGGAGCTGTGCTCCGTGGAGCCGAGGGAGAGGGCACTGCGTAGGCGGGAGTGGAGAGGAGTTACGGGGGCGTCACTCTTTGGAGGGAGAAAGTGGGGGGAATATCAAAGAAAGGAAAAGTTTCGCCGGGGAAGATGACAGTCTGTGAGGAGCAGTGTCGTGATCTGGGTGAGAGGTTGCGCGCTTTGATCCTGGCTTCCTTTGGAAGGAGAAGACTCTGTCTCTCTTCCTCACGTCCTGAACCAACACCTCTTGGACAGGGGCTTTTCTGTGCTACGCAGGGATTGGTCTAGTGGAGGTCTTGTCTGCTCTGATGATGTGCCAGCTGGTCACCATCAGCAGCTGGGTGCTAACATAGTTGCAAGGGTGCCAAATGTGGACAGGCGAAGGTGCGACTTATGCAGGTGCTGATCACAGCGTGGCTTTTCCTGTCTACGCTCGTGGTTTGCACGGGGGGCTGCTCACTGTGGAAGATGCTGCTGGGACTGGCTAGAACACAGAAGTCTCCTTTGGGTTGTTCCTGGTGTGCTGACCTTGACACTGACGCCTGTTCTCCTGCCCACTGGTCTCTCCCAGACGAGGCACAGAGTTGGGGTAACCACCCCTCCTACAGAGCAACACCCACACTGACCCCATTCAGCTCTGGGAAGGCTCAGCTCTCAGAGGTCAGCACCCAGGAAACCAACCCCCAAAAGGGACCAGAACCCTAAAAAAACTGTTTTACCCCGTGTAAAAATGTACCCAGCGAAAGCGTGTAAAGTCTGCCCACCTTATCAATGCACAAGAGAGATGCACACTGGTTGTTCCTCCCAAGTAACAATTATTTACACTCAGCTTGATAATAAACAAGAGTGTTTTAATTAAATAGAAAAGTCGGGTCTAAGTGTCTGCAAGGGAAAACAGACAGATCAAAGCAAGTTACTAAATTAAAATGAACGCAAACCGCTAGCTAGGTCTAACTGATTAAGAAACTTGTTACATGCAAATTCTTACCCTAAACAGCTGTTTTTATCCCTGATAACAAGCCTCATGTCAGAGCTGATCTTTGCTCGGCCCCGGGACTACAGCTTCTTCAGAGTTGTTCTTTATCCCCTTAGAGTGGGCCAGGCAGTTTCAAAGGGCCAGCTGAAGACGGGTGGTTTCCCATTGCTTAAAGAGACTCCCCCGGGGTGGGAATCCTTTGTTCAGCACCCCCCATTCCTCTGGAAAAATACCAGGAGTCCAGTATTAGGTGGCCTGGGCTCACGTCTTTCTGAAACCCACCACAGTTTAGGCTTATAGGACAAAAACGACCATTCCCGGGTCGTTGGTTTGAGCACCGAGGCATCATGTTTCCAGGGTACCAGCAATGGCCTTCGTTAGCATGTGTAGAACTATAAACAGCTCTGCCCTTTATACATCTAATGTCCTGTACGAGAATGAAACGCCCCAAAATAGGAGACACAGATTCCGTCGACGGTGCCATTAAAATCAGTAGGTTTTGTCTCCAGCGTCTTCGAGTTACGCATATTCCTATTCATCGGCCAATTTCCATCAAGCATGGGGGTCCCTGTGATGCTGCCGAAGGCTTTTTCTGTACCAGCTGGTGCCTTCCTGCTTCTCATTGGATTTGCGTGCCGTGGAGCTTGGAGGGGTTAGGGGCTTGGAACCAGCCACGCTCTGCTGCAGGTTGGAGCCACGCTCTCTGATGGCTGTCGAGTTGCAGTGTGGACGTTGGGGCTGCGTCAGGAGACAGGGCTCTAGGACCCTTTAGCTGGAGCTCCGAGACCCTGAATCAGGTGGCACGGGTCGGCCGTGGGTGTTGGCCATAAAAACATAAGAGCGGCCAGGCTGGGTCAGACCAAAGATCCATCTCGCCCAGTGTCCTGTCTGCCCGCAGGGACCAAAGCCAGGTGCCCCAGAGGGAGTGAAGAGAACAGGGAATCATCAAATGATCCCTCCCCTGTCACCCATTCCCAGCCTTTTACAAACAGAGGCTAGAGACACCATCCCTGCCCATCTTGGCTAATAGCTATTGATGGACCTGCCCTCCATGAATGAATCTAGCTCTTTTTTGAACCCTGTGAAATTCCTGGCCTTCACACCATCCTCTGGCAAGGAGTTCCGCAGGTTGTGCGCTGCGTGAAGAAGTGTAGACATGCCCTCAAGGGGTGGCATGCGCCAGGGCTCCCCCTGGAGGCTCATCAGTAAGGTGGGGGGCGGGTTCGAGTTAGGAGAGCTGCTCAGATGATGACAACACCCCGGGGATGAAACTGAAGGGACCTTCAGGACTAGATGCCAGAGCCAAGACTGTAGCTGAGTCTGTCACCCACCCGCCTACTCGGCGAGTTGGGGACTCGCAGCACACGCTCCCCGGCGGGATGTGTGCACCCCATTGTTTCAGGCCTTCATGCTGCGGTTCTCACCCCAGGATTGCTCTCCTGGCCCCCCGCAGAATGGGGCTACGCTACTGGTTGTTCTTCGTCACCCCCAGCCAAGACGCCGGGGGCTGGCACGGAGCAAAGGGAAACACGGAGCTGGGAGGTAGGAAGAGCTTCCTGGCCACGAGGCGGTGAACTCACCTCCCGAGGGACGGGCGGGAAACCCCACTTGAGTCATTTCGAACGAGACGTGACCGATGTCCGGCGGCGGCGGCGTGGGCAGCACCGTTCCGCATGAGCACCTGGGGACGGGCCTGGGGACCGCTGGGGGCTTTCACGTCTGCCTTGGGCACTGGCAGGGGAGCCTGGCTCCAGAGAACGGGCACAATGCAGTAGCCCATTTCCTTAGTCTGCCCTGGGCAGGGATACCCGGTTGGCTTCCAGCCGGCCTCTCCCAGAGGTGCCCTGCCGGGATCTCAGAAGGGGCTGGTGTACCTGCCCTGGACAGAGTCGCCCAACACCCACCGCTTGCCGTAAGATATTTAAAAATGAGAATCAAATCCAGGCTGCTAGTTAGAGAACGTCTTCCTTCCCGCGTCAACTTCCCTCCAGGACGGAGCTCTGCGGACAGGGATCTAGGGGTCCTAGTGCACCACACGCTAAACGGGAGTCCACAGAGCGACGCTGTTGCACAAAAAGCAAACGTGATTCTGGGCAGCATGAACAGGAGAGTGGTGAGCCAGGCACGAGGAGCCATTCTCCTCCTCGACTCTGTCCTGATTAGGCCTCAGTTGGAGGATGGTGTCCAGTTCTGGGCACCACATTTCAGGGAAGATGTGGAGACATTGGAGAAGGTCCAGAGAAGAGCAACAAGAATGATGAAAGGTCGAGAGAACATGAGCTAGGAGGCAAGTGTGAAAGAATTGGGCTTGTTTAGTTTGGAAAGGAGAAGGCCGAGAGGGGGCATGAGAGCAGTTTTCAAGTATCTAAAAGGGTGTCACAAGGAGGAGGGAGAAAAATTGTTCTCCGTGGCCTCTGAGGATAGAACAAGAAGCTTAAACTGCAGCAAGGGAGGTTGAGGTTGGACATTAGGAAAAACTTCCTACCTGTCAGGGGGGTTAAACACTGGAATAAATTGCCCAGGGGGGTTGTGGAATCTCCATCGCTGGAGATATTTAAGGGCAGGTTGGACAGACACCTGCCAGGGATGGGCTACACAGTGCTGGGTCCTGCCGTGAGGGCAGGGGACTGGACTTGATGGCCTCTGGGGGTCCCTTCCAGTTTTAGGCTTCTACGATTCTATGATTTCCTGTCCTCATGTGAACAGCGAACAGCAATTCCCGCCGTCCAGAGATGCAAACAAGAGAATCTAGTTTCCTTTCCTCCTGTTTGCCCCCCATGTTCGTAGTGCGATTGGCATGGGTATCTTAACCCAGCGGCTCCCAACCGCGGACCGGTGGCGGGCTATGAACTCCTGCCTGCCAGGCCACGCCCCCCGCTGCAGATGAGCCCCGCCCACGGGGCGCTCCATTCCCCGGGCCGCGGTGTGTCTGGGGTGAACAATAGAGAGGCGGGGCGCATAAAAACAAAAGGATAACGACTTCCCAGCCCCAGCTACGGCCAAGCGGGTTCTGGCCTGAGGAAGAGCCGCCAGCCTGCGTTCGCTTTAACCCGTCTGGGCTCGTCCCTGACCCATGCGGCGCGAGGGTGGGTTGCCGCGGTGCCTCGCCTCGGTGGGGCCGTGGCGGGATGCGTCCGGGCGTGGCTGCGTACGGCTGCTCCCGCTGCGGAGCCAAGGACCCGGCCTCAGCCCCTCTTCCGCCGATGGGCTGGGATTTTGATTCTTTGTTCTTAGACCCCTGGGATCGGCAAAATGCTCCCAGTGCCACTTTCATCAAGGCCAGGGCAGGCCTGAATGAATGGCCGTGTCCCGGCACTGCTGGTGGGGGCGACCTTTGGCTGGGGTTGGCAGCCAGGCGACGGGGTGGAACCGCACACACTGTGCTGGGCCGGGGGAGGAGAGGGGAGGTTCTTGGGGCTGACAGTCCCAAGAAGGGGTTGTCACATTACCGAATTGGAGGGAGGCAGCCAGGTCGCTGCTGCACCCCTAGGTGGGGGTATTGGCCCCAGAAAATGGTATAAAAGGGAGCCATGTGGGGTATTGAATGGGAGCTTGTTGTTTGCTGATCCTGTGTATGCTATTGATGTGAGTATATAATGTCTGTGTGTGTAGGTAGGAATCTGTAATCTGTGTGGAAGCTGAATATTTCTCTGAATGGGGTTAAGCATGGCTATGGACAGGCTGAGTAGCCAGGCCCTGTGGGACAATGGCACTTAATGGGCCGAGGACACACCTAAAGAATGGGGGCTGTCACCTGAGAGCAGCCAGCAGGGAACACAGAGATTGGCCTCTGTCCAGGTGACCTGCTACATACTAGAAGAGGCCAGGAAGAAGGTATAAAGAGGCCATGTGGTCGATGCCATTTTGTCTTCAGCTCAGCACTTCATCCCAGAGGCAGCATTGCAGGGATTGAAGGGCCCGAAAGACCTGTGAACCCATCCTGATGATAGGATGTGCAAAAAGAACTTTTAAACCAGCAGCTGTAACATCTCTGCTAGAGCCTGCATCGAGGACTGGGAGATTCGGTGCATGTAATGTACTAATCTTTAACAACCTGACTCTCAGGCTTTTCTTTCTTGTGATAATAAACCTTTAGTTTTAGATTCTAAAGGATTGGCCCAGCGTGATTTGCGGGTAAGATCCAGAGGGTAAATTGACCAGGGATCTGTGGCTGGTTTCTTGGAACCAGACAGAACTTGTTCGGGGTAGGTGAGATTGGGTGCTAGGACCCCCCACCTGTGTATGAGGCCCGGGGCCATCTGGGGCACGGATATTGCTGGGGTGTCGGAGGGGTTTTGCTCGTGAGGCTTCAGGCAGGCAGCTGAAGCGCTCTGTGGGACTGGTTTGTGGCCTGTTTGGAGAGGTCACCAGTCTGGGGGCTGTAAGGAGCCCCGGATTTGAACAATTCGCCCTGAGCGGACGCCCTCAGCTGTGCCCAGACATGGCCTGGTCCGTCACAGGGGTCGCGTGAGCAGCTGGTGGAGAGGCGGGGGCGGGGTCACAGTGGTGCTTTTCATGGGACTGTGTGGGGGGAGGTCTCCGGCGGGGTGGGGAAAGGGAGGAGCCACCTGGCGGTGACAATGGCCCTATTGTGGCTCCGTAGCCCAGGGCGTGTTTTTGCTGCTGCGCCGGGCGGGTACGGGCCCGGGGATTGGGCCAGATCTGCACCGGCCGGGTTCTGTCGACGCCCCCGGGAGCAGAGCAGCTCGGGGGGGACCCAGGAGGGGAGGGAGGGTTCTGCGGGGGGCCTCCGGTTTTGATTCTAAACGCGCGTGGGCTGCAGACACGTGCTCGCGGCTAGTCCTCTGGGGAACACACGGGGAGGGCGCCATCTGCCCCGGAGAGGCCCCGCCCCTTGCCACGGATCTGCCCTTCCTCTGGCCCCGGCTCAAAGGCGAGAGGAGCTGTCGGAGCTGCCAGGGCTGAGATGAGGCCTGGAATGTCCCATTGGATCCCCGCGAGCGCCGGCCCCTAAGGCGCTTTGCACTCCCCGCCCACGCCCGGGATCCGGGCTGCGCCGAGACCGCGGCCTTGGACGTCCGGCTCCATGCGGGGCCGTTTCCTGCAGGGGGCGCTCCCTGCCCTTTCGCCCCAGGCCAGCCTGCCCTGGAGGCCCCGGGGGGGCGGGGCGATGGAGAGCGGCCGCCCGAGGGTGTGAAGAGCCATTGATCGGGCGGCAGACCGTGGGACAGCGGTGCAGGGCTGCAGCTGGAGCCTTCGTTCCGCTACAGAGAGTTTCCCTGTGACGCTCCTGCCTTGTTATCGCCGGGCCGGGGACCTTGGGCGCCAGCTGTGTGCAGCCTCGAACCTGAGCCTGGAGCCTTCACTCGGCCGAGGCGCCCCGGCTGTGTCCCAGGGACCCTGCGAGCGAACAAGGACTGTTTGCCCCCCCCCCCCCGTGTCCTTGAGAAGGGCAAGGAACGGAGTCCGCCTCCCCCTGGCCTTGCCGGGTCGGATTTCCCGCCGGCCGCGGGGTGGGGCAGAGCCCGAGGTGCCTTTCTCAGCCGTCAGAGGAAATGGCTCATTGTGAGCCCTGCTTCAGCCACCCAAAACCAGCCCTTCCCCCCCCTCCCCCCAAAAATGAGGCCAGCGTCTATTTGAGGGTTTCCACGGGAAAAAACAGGAAACGGAATCCTGGGACTCCAGGCCAGCGCAGAAGAGGGGGAGGGGTCGGAGGTTTCCTCCGTTTCTCGAAGGCCCCGTCCCGCGTCCTCTCCTGCCGAGAGAGGAACTCCCTCTGGGAGCGCAGGTTTGGCTGGAGAGAGGAGGGGGAGGGCGTGGACGAGCGAGAGGCCCTGTGCCCAGCTGGGGAGCCCAGATCTCCCTGGCCAAAAGGGACAGACCCTGAGAATCGGGCTCCCTTGGCGGGTCCTTGTTTGAAACAAGGGCTCCACTCCGATGCCTGGGAACGTGCTTTCCCGGCGCCTTTGCTGCGGCTGGCCCACAATGCACTGCACTGGCTCCCTCCACTGACATGCGGCTGCTTCTGGGGTGGAGTTCTGCAGCCAGCGCACAAGCCAGGCAGGGAGCTTTGGCCAGCCTCTCCCCCTAAGTCTCTCCCCCTAAGCCAGGGGTCGGAGCCCCTGACTCACGGAAAAATGAGTCGGGGGCCGCACACAAATGAGAAGCAAAAAAACCAACCCCCCCCCCCCCCACAAACCCTCACTGTCGGGGTCCCTGACTGAGAAGCACAAAGACCCTCCCTGTATTCCCCTCGCACCTGGGGGGCCAGGCGAGTAGATTTTGAGGGCTCCAGCCCTGTGCGGGGGTGGGGTGAGGCCTAGAGTGCCAGCGCAGGCTCCCCAGTTCTGGGTGGAGCCCTGAGCCCTGGGGGCTGGATCCAGGCAAGCCGGGGGCCTCATCTGGCTCCTAGGCCTGAGCCCCCCCCTCCCGAGCAATCAGGCTACCAGTGCCTGGCACTGACACAATGTCCAGGCACTCTGCTAAGGTGGAGGGAAGAGCCGTCGGCTCTATCACCCGGGCAGCGCCCCCGTGTCCTCCGGACGCCGGCCGGGCAATAGCGACTCCGCTTAGCCTGGAAGCTCTGACGGTCCCGAGGCCGGGCCAGGCCCAGGAAGAGCCTCCGGGCGCCTGCACCCAGTGTCCTAGAGCTGCCCAAGGAGCCCAAAGGATCTTCTAGTGGAGGTGAAGGAGAAAGGAGCGGGTCGGTCAGCTGCTGGGGGCCGGGGAGTGGACCCGCCCCCTGTCCGTCCAGCGGGTCTGACTTGGGTACAGCTCCCTCGCTTGCCAGCTGGAGCCCGGACCCGCAGCGAGAGGGATGGGTCTGCTTTCCCGCTCACGACCCAATCACCGTCCAGGAGGCCAAAATGTCATTCTGTGTCCTCGGCCCCCAGCCAAGAGGCAATCCCGTCTGAGCCCCCAAGGCTGTGGCTACCGGGGACCCCGAAGAGGGTTTTCCCCTAGAGACAGCAGGGAGTGAGGACTTGGTTCCTTCTCTGTCCACTCAGAGCGCTAGCGGGGTGGGGAACTAACAAACCCGGCGCGAGCTGCAGTATGTGCCAGCAATGGCCAGCTGGCTGGGACGTACTTCAGAGGTACAGGTTCAACTCCCAGCTCTGCCACCGCTGCAGTCCCTCCCGCAGTGACCTTGGTCAACTCATTTAGTCTCGCCCTGTCTCTGTCTCCCAGCTGTCCCATGGCGAGGCACACGGCTTTCGTCTGCGCGGTTTAGATTCTAAGCTCGCAGGGGCAGTGCCGCTCAGGGTGGGGCTGGGGGCGATACGACAGGACGTCCCGAGACGCTAGACCCATGCTGAAGCCCGTGTGGCCACGTCTGTGCTGCTGCTGGGAGCGGGTAGGTGACGTGACTGTGCCTCTCTCTGCTACCGCCACTTGCAGGACAGACCTGCCCCGAGCGTCTGAACGGTACCTGCCCGACGGGGAGATGATCTCAGGGGAGGCCTTGAGGTGCCACTGGGACGCCTCTAATCGCCCTCCTGATTGCGGACAGGCCTCGTGGCCCAGGGGTGTTGGAAGGTTGGTATTAGGGAGGTAGAAAGGGTTAAAAATCATAAACGTGTAATTGATTAAAATTCCATCGGGTACCCCGCTAAACAGGCCCTACGGGCAGCTGGCCCTGTGGGATCCCAGCTCTGCAGGATCCCGGCGCTGCTGGTCCCGGTGCTGCTGGCTCTGCAGGATCCCGGCGCTGCTGGTCCCGGTGCTGCTGGCTCTGCAGGATCCCAGCGCTGCTGGTCCCGGTGCTACTGGCTCCTGGCCCTGTGGGCTCCCAGTCCTTTGGGCTCCTGGTGCTGCTGGGTCCTGACCCTGTGGGCTCCCGGCACTGCTGGCTTTGTGGGATCGTGGCCTTGCAGACCTCCGGTGCTGCTGGCCCAGTGGGCTCCTGGCACTGCTGGGTCCCAGCACTGTGGGCTCCCAGCGCTGCTGGCCCGGTGGGCTCCTGGCCCCACGGACTCCCGGCCTTCTGGGCTCCTGGTGGTGCCAGCCCCGCCGGAGTTCAACCACGCGCAGGAGCCGATCGGCATCAGCGGGTCAGTTAACCGGTTAAGCTCTTACACCCCTCGTTGGTTTTGCTTTGCCGGGGGCATTGTCTGGCTGGGGGTGGAGAGGTGCGCTGGGAAGAATCCCCAGGGCCCAGCCTTGCATGGCCCCCCCCCCGTGGACGTGCTCCCAGCCAGCTGCAGTTTCTACTCGGCCAGGCCCCGTTCTGGCCGCCCCTGCAGCAGAGCCCGGTGGGGAGTGGCGGTCGGGCAGCGCTGCCAGTTACCACGTTGCGCTCAGCGCGGCGGAATGCCGAGCGGCACGAGGAAGTCCGTTATGAGCACGGCACCATGAGCCAGCCGCCTGCCTTCTCCCCCCGCTTCGTTCATTGGCTGTTTAAAATAGCCAGCGCTGCTTTTCCTTGCTCCGGGGGCGCAGGGGGAAACCTCGGCTTCCTCCCTCGTCCGTTACAGCGGCAGGTCAGGAAGCGTCGCCTCCGAAGGGCTGCCGGGGGGACCCACCAACCCCTGGGGCTGCGCGGCGGGGACCCCCCGATCCTGCACCCCGTCTGCAGCGAGATGAGACTCCTCCAGCCAGTAGAACAGGGAGGGGTTATTGCTTCTCCAGGATACAGCCCAGCATAGGCGTGGGGTGGGCATAAGGAGTCGGGGCTGGCAGCCCTGGACCCCTTGGGATAGGGGTCCACAGGCCCCTGACCCCTCAGTACTCAGTCTCCTCTCTTCAGGTTTTCCCAGCCAAGACTGCCTCTTCCGAAACCACAGAACACCCATCCCCCAGGTAGCCACACCCCTTCCTTTGTTCAGGTGAGACTTCCTGGGCCCCCCAGTGAGGGTCACCCACAGCCCAGGCATAGCGAGCAGCGAGTGGACAGCCCCGCCCACTACATCACAGCCCCCCAGGGTGCAGCACTAAGGACTCACGTGCATGCCCTGTAGGCTGGGCGCTTTGGCGGCCGCTCAGGAGAGAGTCCCATGCGCCCACATCCGGCAGCCTGTGTGTCTACTGGTGGTGCACACCCGCACATGCCTTGGTGCACATATAAATTTATTCCGCACATGGGTGGAAAAAAGCTAGAGGGAACATTGATGCCGTGGGGTTACTTTCCCCTCCTCGTTGTAGCTGGGGCTTTGAATGCACACAGGCAAGCTGAGAGATGTGTCCGGTGGGAAGCCAGGACGTGGCTCTTACGCCCCTCGGTAGGTTCTACCCCCTGCCCTGGATTTGGGGAGCGCGCGGCGGTAGCTAGGGGCCAGGGCTGCCTCCGTCCGGGCGGCATGGCTTGTCTAGCAACGTGCGCCAGTGTCACATCGATACGATTATGTAAGTGCCAGGCTGCAGGGCAGGCTCGCTGCGCCCAGGCAGAAGGAGCCCTGACACATGTGACTTGGCCTGGTATGTTACGGGGCAGTCGTGTCCCTGCCTGTCTGCGGGCAGGTCTCCCCTTGGGGCTCCAGAGTGGAACAGCCCCGCGGCTGCTGAACTGCCGCTACAGTGTTGAGAGAAGGGAGGTTGGAAAGAATTGTTTTCCAGCCTAGCTGCACCTACCCCAGAGGCTTAGCTGGGGCGCTTAAAGGGTGTGAATTTTTCACACCCCTTTGAGCAACGTAGCTCGTCAACCTGCATGTTACACCGCGGGATTGCTGCTGATCCGGCGAGCCTCCTGCCTGCTCCTCCCACTCCCGTTTAGCTTCCTCTCTCCGCCTGGGCTGGGCCCGGGAGCTGGGATTTCAGGCTGCAGGGCTGGCAGGATGCAACACGCTGCCCCTGGATTGGATCCGGTTTTGCTGGGCCTGCTTGGCGAGGGAGCAATGGTGTTTTCCAAAAAGGTCAGGGAAGGGGCCCCCACGCTTGGCCCGGACTCCCAGTTTCTCTCGACACCCTCCGGTGCGCTGCTGCTTTCAGACACGAAAAGGACGAAAGTGCAGCTGAGCTGATGTTGACATTCAAAGCGGCGAGGCGGCCAAGGGAAAGATTAGTTGGGTCACGATGCAGCGGAGCGGCGCCCGGAGCCAAATGGGTGACCGAGGCGCGTTGGACGAGGCGCTGTCGAGATAAAAGTTTTTCGTCTTTTAAAAGAACAAAGCCACTTCCTTCCCGGCGTTCACACCCCAGCCGGAGGTGAAAGAATGTCAGAAATCCAGTTCGCGGCCACCTTGTTTGCCTTGTGCCTTGGCCTTCGCTGCAGCTAGTCAGTTTCCCGGCGCGCCTCGTCAGTTTGGCTTCCCCCTTTCCTGCTCTGGTCGGTGGCTGGCTGGGTTTGGGTTTCCCTCAAAATCCCGTAAAGCAGGGGCGGGGACCTTTTGTGAGTCAGGGGCCACGGACCCACAGAAAAATCAGTCGGGGGCCGCACACAAGTGAGAAGCAAAAACACAAAACAAAACAACCCCCCCCCCAAACCCTCACTGACGTGGCCCCTGACTGAGCAGAAAGACCCTCCCCACATTCCCCTTGCAGCCCAGAGCCGGGGAGGGGGACTAGTAGATTCTGTGGGCTCCAGCCCCCTGGCGGGACGGTGGGGAGGCTGGAGCACCACCACGGGCTCCCCTATGCTGGAGGGGAGCCCTGAGCTTTAGGGGCTGGATCCAGGCAAGCCAGGGGCTGCATCTGGCCCCCGGGCATTAGGTTCCCCACCCCGCTGTAAAGAAAATGGGCTGGTTGCAATAGAGACACACATCTCCCCGGTCTCCGGTTGGCCCCCCAACCTCTCTAGGGGGCTCAAGGAGAGGTGAAAGATTTTAATGGGTGATGGAGACTCAGGTCCCCTCTTACCGAGGGGGGTAGTTCCCCCCAGTGTGCAGAGCCGGGCATTAGCACGGGCTTGTTATTGAGACACTGGCTTGCAACTGCAGCGGCCTGCCCGCCATTCCCAGCTTTGCCACTCACTGCCCGTAGGACCTTGGCCAAGCCACTTAACCTCTCGTGCGGTACGAAGAGCATCCGTCGTCGCTCAGACCGCCAGCTCCTCAGCACACAGCCTGGCTCTTACGGCGCGCAGCGCCCTGCCGGGGTGGGTCGCTGGTCTCCGCGCAGCGTGCGATTCGGATACAACTGGGGAGGCCGGCTACCCTGCGGTGTCTTCACTGACGCTCCCTCCTTAGCCAGGCTGAGGACTCTGGGCTGCCTGATGGCTTGTCCAGCGCCTTGCTCCCAGGGCTTCCTGCCTGTGCCTGGCCAGCCCAGGAGACGGGGCTGCGGCGTGTTTGACTGAGTCACTGTGAAGGCGGCTGTTGATTGCGTGAGCCTGTCCGGGTGAGCCGAGGAGGAAGCTGACATGCAAAACGAGCCAATCTGCAGGCTCCATTTGTGTCGGGCTAATTAGCAGAGTACGCGAGGCTAATGAATAGCCACTCGATTGCTAGTGAACCTCGGTAACAAGCTGGACCAGTGCCACGGAGCAGCCCATGCGAATTCCTGTGTTTCCTGGGGGGTTTCCCCTTGGATTTGACCCCATTTAGTTCTTGTGGGCTGGCGGGTGTTCAGGCCCCAATCCCCGCAGGATTTTCGGTGCCCGTGTCCGTGGGTTTCCTTGGCCATTGGGAAGCTAACTGCCTTTGAGGCTCCGGGCCCCGGTCCAGGGTGGGTGTGGCTGCATGGGGATGCTGCCGGGAAGAGAAGGGGTTCTCCTGGCTCTGAGGAGAGCCGCTGTTTTCGGAGAGTTTGGGTTATGGGGAGGCGCTTTGGGTGCACATGGGAAGGGGGAGCAGAGGGGGGTGGCTTGTGGCAGGGCCTGTGCCCAGAACGAGAGGCGTTGGGGGGCGTTAGAAACCCCGGTCTGCGGGACCCAGTGTCTCCGCGGCAGTGGGCCGGGGTCTCCCCGCTGTGTGACCCGGGGGGGTGGCTAGACCCGCCGCCACGCTGCAGGACAGCACCTGCCTCCGAGTCACAGCGGGACTCAGGCGCTGGCCCATCCCCCACCAGAACCGTGGGGGAAACCCCCCCGAGAATTTGCTGGTCCGAGGCAGCCGGATGTGTGGCCGGGGCCGGAGTCAAAGGGGAGGCCGAGAGCGCCTGGGCGGAGGAGGCAGCGTAGCGCCCTTGCTCCTAGCGGAGGCTCATGGGGGGATGGGTGAGCTGACCCAGCCTGCGTGGAGGTGACTGGCCAGACCCCGGGGCTGCTGTGACCCAGACGGTGCACCCTGCGCTGGGAGGCCTCCCGCTATACATAGAGCCAGGGCCGCGTGTTCGGGATGCCTTCCCGGCAGCATTCCAGGCTCTCGGCTTTCAGGCAGCTGCTCCCCGGGGACGGGGCCTGCCCTGCATGTGGATGTGTGTGTGGGCGTGCACGTGGGCATGTGTGGGATGCGCGTGGGTGTGCACACGGATGTGCCCATGGGCATGCGTGGGGTGCACGTGGATGTGTGTGTGGGTGTGCACGTGGGCATGTGTGGGATGCGCGTGGGTGTGCACACGGATGTGCCCATGGGCATGTGTGGGGTGCACGTGGATGTGCACGTGGGGGTGCACGTGGATGTGCGCGTGGGCGCGCATGGGTGTGTCAGGCTCAGAAGTGGTTGAAAATCTTCTGATGGGAGGATTTTCCTTGGCAAAGGCCGATGGGATGGAACGGAAACGTTTTGCAGGGCTTCATCCATCTTGTTGGCATTTTTTGCAGGAAACAAGTGATGTGTCGCGTTCCCGCTTCCTGTTGTGTTTTGGAAGGAGGCAAAGGGGCTGCCACGAATTGTTTGATTTTGTGACAAAATCTGGGATTTTGACTTTCCGACCTCGTTCTGAAATCGTGGCTTTCCTGCAGGACAGAAATTCCACAGCTAGTTAAGACTTTATCTCCATCTCTCTGAAGCTGGGGTGGGGGGCCGGCCACTTCCTGGTGCCACTAAAATCAGGCATCTCTCCCACTCGAGGTCGGTAACTTTTTCTCTCCTCCTGGGCAACAGAGGCCCAGTGGGGTACAGCAATGCTCCCTTTTCCATCTGTGTGCGGAATACATTTTAACATGCATTGAGATGTGCGGATGTGCACCACCCGTAGCAACAAAACCTAGCTGCGAGGGCTCTGCTAATCAGCTGGGTGGCATTTGACTCTCTCCCGAGCGGCCGCACAAGCGCACGGTTTACTGGGGTTCAGCTTTTAAGAGGGATGGCTCCCGGTCGTGGCTGGCCGAGGGAGCGTGCGAGACCAACTGCTGCTACCAGTCGCGGGTGTTCACCTCTAGTCCACGTGCGCAGTGCCTCGTTTTGGAGCTGGTTCTGTGCCTGGCTCCTCAAGGCAGGCGTGCGAGGGAGAGAGCGTGATTTCTCTCCCAGTTGTGTCTGTACACCACGTTGCACGGATTCATTCCACGGAGCTTCCCGTGTGGCTGCAGGGCTCTTCAGAAATGCAGGCGTTGTGGCGGGGGGCCCGTGGGCCCGCCCCATTCGTGACCAGACGTTCCCGGCACTCAAAGCACCATTTGAACCCGGAGCGACGTGCCCCCCGGCTGGGTCGCACCAGGGGGCAGAGCCGCTGGCCGACAGACTCCAGGGGGCAGGGAGGGAGGAGGCTCCAGCCGCATGTCGCTCGCTGACGTTCCAGCTCCTCCGTGGCCTGAAGCCCAGATGTTTTCCGGCCCCTCCGTGGACAGGCCTGGGGCAGGGTTGGGCCGTCCTGCCGTGGCAGCCACAGCGGCTTTGCTTCCGTCGCTAAGCGCGGGGGCTCTGCCCAAAACGGGGCGCGTCCGTCGCTGGCACCCGGCCAGCCCTCCTCCCCGGGCCCTCAGCCTCCCTCCTCTTTCCCTGGGCTTGGGCCAGGGCGCCCAGCACAAACTTCCCTGGCACGCACCCCTGCGATGCCCAGCGGCAGAGGGGCACATGGGCGCACGGGGGCAAGGGATGAGGACTTACAGCGCATGCCCTCCAGCCTCAACTCCCCCCTCGCCCCCGGCCACTGATCCGCCGCGCCGCCTCAACTCCCCCCTCGCCCCCAGCCACTGATCTGCTGCGCCGCCTCAACTCCCCCCTCGTCCCCAGCCACTGATCCGCTGCGCCGCCTCAACTCCCCCCTCGCCCCCGGCCACTGATCCGCCGCGCAGCCTCAACTCCCCCCTCGCCCCCGGCCACTGATCCGCCGCGCCGCCTCAACTCCCCCCTCGCCCCCGGCCACTGATCCGCTGCGCCGCCTCAACTCCCCCTCGCCCCCGGCCACTGATCCGCCGCGCCGCCTCAACTCCCCCCTCGCCCCCGGCCACTGATCCGCTGCGCCGCCTCAACTCCCCCCTCGCCCCCGGCCACTGATCCGCCGCGCCGCCTCAACTCCCCCCTCGCCCCCAGCCACTGATCTGCTGCGCCGCCTCAACTCCCCCCTCGTCCCCAGCCACTGATCCGCTGCGCCGCCTCAACTCCCCCCTCGCCCCCGGCCACTGATCCGCCGCGCAGCCTCAACTCCCCCCTCGCCCCCGGCCACTGATCCGCTGCGCCGCCTCAACTCCCCCCTCGCCCCCGGCCACTGATCCGCCGCGCCGCCTCAACTCCCCCCTCGCCCCCAGCCACTGATCCGCTGCGCCGCCTCAACTCCCCCCTCGCCCCCAGCCACTGATCCGCTGCGCCGCCTCAACTCCCCCCTCGCCCCCGGCCACTGATCCGCTGCGCAGCCTCAACTCCCCCCTCGCCCCCGGCCACTGATCCGCTGCGCAGCCTCAACTCCCCCCTCGCCCCCGGCCACTGATCCGCTGCGCCGCCTCAACTCCCCCCTCGCCCCCGGCCACTGATCCGCTGCGCCGCCTCAACTCCCCCCTCGCCCCCGGCCACTGATCCGCTGCGCAGCCTCAACTCCCCCCTCGCCCCCGGCCACTGATCCGCTGCGCCGCCTCAACTCCCCCCTCGCCCCCGGCCACTGATCCGCTGCGCAGCCTCAACTCCCCCCTCGCCCCCGGCCACTGATCCGCTGCGCCGCCTCAACTCCCCCCTCGCCCCCGGCCACTGATCCGCTGCGCCGCCTCAACTCCCCCTTGCCCCCGGCCACTGATCCGCCGCGCAGCCTCAACTCCCCCCTCGCCCCCGGCCACTGATCCGCTGCGCCGCCTCAACTCCCCCCTCGCCCCCGGCCACTGATCCGCTGCGCCGCCTCAACTCCCCCCTCGCCCCCGGCCACTGATCCGCCGCGCCGCCTCAACTCCCCCCTCGCCCCCGGCCACTGATCCGCTGCGCCGCCTCAACTCCCCCCTCGCCCCCGGCCACTGATCCGCTGCGCCGCCTCAACTCCCCCCTCGCCACCGCCCTGCCCCGGTTCTTGCTCTGACGAGGATAATCGTGGGCGACTTTCCTCGCACCAGATGCCGGGAGGCTCAGCTCGAGGGGGCGGGAACGGGGGGAGCGGTCAGGCTGGTTTTAAACGGATTAATCTCCGGGCGTCACCTTTGGGTGGCTCTGGCCCCAGTGGGCTTGGGGCAGGAGAAAAGCCGATGCTGTCGGTGTGCTGGGCCGGGTGGTGGGGAGGGGGGTTTGCTGCACCCAGGGGTTTGGCTGCCGGGGGGGGGGGGGGGGGAAGAGTAGACCCGCAGTCCGTTACCTGCCGCCCAGCAGGCACAGTTTGGAATCCAGCGATGCCGTAGCCCGTTTCCTATCACCCCCTGGCCAGGGCATTTCTCACCGTTTGCCCTGACACTCGTCTGGTTCCGTTCACTCCACTCCCACCTCCTCGTGCAAGCTCTTCCCGTGCCGGGGGAGACACGGGAGCACGAGGCTCGTGCACAAGAACCCTGCCACGTGGCCGAATTTGCACGGGCCCGGTAGGGAGGAGGTGGGTGGGACGCCCCTCCCGTCCCGTCTCAGCGGCCGCCCATCCAGGTGGGAAAGCGCTTTCCCTTATAAGGTCTGAAATCCAGTGGTGGTTTCACCATGGGCTCCATCTGCTCTGAAAATCCTATTAAGCTTTCATTTTCTGACCCTGATCTCGGCTCGCAGGGTGGGAGGGATTAGCGTTTGGCCATCTCCCCCCCCTCGCCCCCGCCGCAAATCTCCCCAGCCGTGGCTGGCCTGTTGCATCCTGCAAAATCCTTCCCAGCTGCACGTCCCTTGGTTTTCCCCTTCCTCCTCCCCATGCGGGGTATTTCCCCCGTCTTCCCCGGGAGCTGAGGTTCTTCTCATCTCCTGGCCAGCAATGGGCTACAGGCGCTGGAATCCACCAAAGCCCGGGCCACGTGCAGGATCTCGGGGCTCCCTGGAGTCAGCCCGGCCTGACGGTGGCCTCAAGCTGGCAGCTGGTGCCTGGCAAAGCTGCTCCAACTGCTGCCATGCAGGTGACCTCTGACCCGCAGGCACGATCCTGCCTCTCCTGGATATTATCCGGGTGAGTCCGAGGAAGGCGCCAGGCCTGCGTGACTCACGGGAGCACCAGGAGGTGCACGGCCCCCCGTGGCCCTGCCAGCATTTGGATGGCTACATGCCCTCTCCCTGCCCCTCTGCGTGGCCCTCCCTGCACCCCGCCCCTTGCAGGCACCAGTCGCCTGTGGTGCCCGGGGACCCTCTGCTTAGCAGGGGCCTGCCCCGGTGTCGGACTCACCCACCCGCTTTGCTTTGTGTTCGGGGGGAGGCTCTGCAGACCTGTCCTGTTGGACACAGCACAGACCGTGGGTACGCCCGCCCAGAGTCTCCGGGTACACCCGCCCAACCACCCAGAGCCCCCTGGTACGCCTGCCCGCCAGCCCAGAGCCCCCCGCCCCAGTATGCCCGCCCACCAGCCCAGAACCCCCCGGGTACACCCGCCCACCCAGAGCCCCCGGGTACACCCGCCCGACCACCCAGAGCCCCTCGGGTACACCCGCCCACCCAGAGCCCCCGGGTACGCCCGCCCACCAGCCCAGAGCCCCCTGGTTATGCCCACCCACCAGCCCATAGCCCCCCGGTTATGCCCGCCCACCCACCAGCCCAGAGCCCCCCGGGTACACCCGCCCGCCAGCCCAGAGCCCCCCTGCGGACCCTCGCATGCTAAAATAACCTACTCGACAGGGACACAGCCAGGCCGGTTGGCATGTGCCCAGGAGCAGGGGTTCCTCTAACCATGATTTGTGTCTATCGAGGCAGAGAACGTCCGGCCCAGGGGCTGGATCTGGCCCCCGAGTCTTGGGGCTGCAGCCCCCCTGCCACCATCTCCCCATGGGGCTGGAGCCCACAAAATCTACTAGCTTAGGCCCCCCAGGCTCTGGGGTTGCTCCTCACTTGGGTGCGGCCCCCGAGTGATTCTTCTGTGAGTCACCCCAAAAAGGTTCCCTGGCCCTGGCGTCTGTCTTTTCCATCCCAGCGTCTGGCCCTCTCTTGGAACCCATCTGGCTCTTGGCCCAGAGGGCGTCTAGTGGCAGTGAGTCCCGTGGGATCGCCGGGCCTGGGGTTCGATCCGTGGGGTCCCACACACTAGCCACTAGCCGCCTGTGGCCAGTTCGCTGTGCTTCCCAGCTGGTTGGCCACCCCGGGGCTAGAGGGAAGGAAGTGTGTCCTTGTCTCCGTTTTTTGTGGCCTTGCGATTTCCTGGATCCTCCCCTTATTTGGGGCGGGTGGGAAAGGACCCGCCGGAGAGCCCGGCCCCCCCCCCGGTGCCGCTCAGCGCTGTGCCACAACCGCTGCCTCTCCGCGGCTTTACCGCCCCCGTGCTCCGAGACTGGCGCTTGGAGTGGGCCGGGATGCCACGCTGCCGGCCTTCGGCCTCTGCCTCCGCTCGTGGAGACCGCGGCGGCCGAAATCTTCCTGGGGCGGAAGTGGCAGGGAGTGGCTGTCCCAGAGGGCGCTCTCAAAGAGCCCCCCCAGCCTGCTCCCTGCTGACTCGGCACTCTCCCTTGGCCTGGGATCCGGAGGGGCGTACCTCCCGGTCCGGCCTCGCTTCCTCTCTCCTTCCCAGAGCGTGACGCTCTCTTCCCGCTGGGGCCAAGGGTGAGCCATGGGCTGGCCGGGACGGGCCCAGCTGCAGCTGTCCAGGGAACAGGATGTGCGCCAAAGGGTGGCCGGGGGGCTGCTGATACCCAGGCAGGCTGGGGGGAGGGGAGAGGAGCCTCCCGGCGGGTCCCAGAAGGACGACAGTTCGAGTCTGGGGGCTGCCGGGTGGAAGCGCGCCGACCGGGTTCTGCCGCGCGGGGGAGCGAGCGCTTGGAGTGCTGCTCCCCGCCATGGGCTCCGGGAGACACGCGGGCTGCTGTCTCGGCGTCCAGGCCTGATCTGAGCTCGGGGCTGAAACTTACGACTCCTGGCTCCGGCACTGATTCTCTGGGCATCCTCAGATGATTGTGGTTGTTTGCACCGCGGGGGCACCTACGGGCAATGTTCCCTCTCAGTCCTTTCCATCCGTGGGCGGAACACATGTGGTGCTGTGCACCGCGGCCGGTGCGGATGTGCACCACCCATAGAAACGGGCTGCCGGCTGTGGGCGCTCTGCTAATCAGCCGGGCAGCATTTGAATCTCTTCTGGGTGTCCGCCCTAGTGCTTAGCTTGCAGGGAACAAACGCTGCCTACAGGCCCCTGAAGAAGAAGGATCCGGCAGGAGGCAGGCTTGCCTAGTGGTTGGAGCACCAGCCTGGGACATGAGACACGTGGGTTCAGTTCCACGGACTTGGGCACATCACTTAGTCTCTCCGGGGTTCAGTTCCTCACCGGTGCCATGAGTGCGACAGCCCTGCCCGACCCCTCAGGGCTCTTGGGAGGAGGAATACAGGGAAGATTGGCAGCTGTATGGATACTGTAGTCCTGGGGCTACAGGCTGGGGAGGATTCAAAAGCCAGACGGGGGACGGACACGGCGAGGTGGTTTGGCTGTAACGTAATAAGCCCCAGCTGCCTGCCCCGTGGCGGGGAAAGGAGGAGGCTGGAGAGACCGCATGGGGAGGGCTGGGGGACACTGGGTAAGACGGACATCGCAGAAGATGCTGGGGCTAAGTTTTCCCTTCTCCCCCCTGTTGCTGCTGCAGCAGCGCCCCTGGCAACCCCCCTCCCTCTCCTCTGTTCTGTGCCGGGTGACTTCCGAGCGCTCTGGGCCTCAGTTTCCCCATCTGTACAGTGAGGCCGATCTCGCCCGGGATAGTACGTAAGTGCAGGCATTGAATAAAGTCGTTTTCACCGTCAGATCCTGTTAGCAACATTCTCCGAACACAGGGCGGCCTTGGCCCGTGACCCGGCTGCTGGGCGTGGTCTCACTGTAAACAGTGACTCATGCTCTGAGGGCTCACCCGTGAGTAACAGCGGCCTGGGAGCCGGTGGGCCGGTAGAGGGCAGGAGCGGGCTGGTCTGGCCTCTCCGGCTCGGATTGAGCTTGGCTGCACGAGGATGAGAAAATCTGAATCCGCCTTCTGGGAGAGTGTTTTGTTGCTTCCCCTGAAAAGAGCGTCCCCAGCGGGTTCCGGTTTGCCAGGAGAAGCTGGGGGAGAAAGGAGGTGGTTTGGGATAAAATTCAGAACGGGTCCAATAAGTCGCATATAAGAATGGCCAGTCAGGGTCAGACCAAAGGTCCATCCAGCCCCGTGTCCCGTCTGCCCTCCGTGGCCAACGCCAGGTGCCCCAGAGGGAGTGAACAGAGTCCTCACGTGATCCCTCCCCTGTCGCCCATTCCCAGCGTCTGGCAAACTCAGGCTCGGGACAGCATCCCTGCCCAGCCTGGCTAACAGCCGTTGATGGAACTAAGCTCCATGAAACTATCTTGCTCTTTTTTGAGCCCTGTTAACGTCCCAAGTCTTCACAACATCCTCTGGCGAGGAGTTCCACAGGTTGCCTGTGCGCTGCGTGAAGAAAAACAGAACTTTGTTTGTTTTAAACCTGCTAGCTCTGAATGTCACGGGGTGACCCCTAGTTCTTACGTGATGGGGGCAAGTTAATCACTTTTCCTTAGTCACTTTCTCCAGACCTGTCATGATGTGATTTTTGCTTGTCATATCCGGCCTGAGGCGAGAGTTCGTTTGTCCCTCTTCCCAGGTGGGGGTTTGAAGGATCGGAGGGCTGAAATGCAGCATAGAACCTTGCTTTGTTAGGCCTGGGGGTTGGTATCTGTCCCAGTAGAGCTTCTGGCAAACACATGCCCCAAGTGTCTATGGGTGAGCTGGCTTGTGTTTACACCCGCTCGCGTGATACACAAGCAGTCGATGCGAAATCAAAGGCAAGTCGCAAGGGACTTTCAGGCCGTCCACCTGGCCTGGCTCCCTCTGCCAGTTCCCATGGTCTTACCAGAGCGTTTTCCTGGGGCTGAAAGGTCTGTTCCTCTCCCCTGTTTCTGAACCAGAGGCCCACATGATGGGTGGGACTGGGAAAGCCACAGCTAGATGCAAAGTGCTGTCAAATGCGCTGCGGAAGCAGGTGGAAATACCCAGAGGACAGATCTATAGTTCAAGTGAAGTGTGTGTGTGTGTGTGTGTGTGTGTGTGCGTGCGTGTGCGCGCGCGCGGCAAACCCTCTCCCAGGAGAAGGGCGGTTTGGAGAGGAAGGATGGTCTAGCTGGTAGGAAAGCAGTCTGGGGCTTGGTAGATCTGGGTGAGCTTTGGTAGTCACTTGGTCGCTCCGTGCCTCAGTTTCCCTACCGTCACAAGGGAATACGTAGTAGCCCCCCCCCCCGGAGTGTGGCAAAGATAAGTCCGTTATAGGCGGCGAGATGCTCAGACCCTGGGGAAGGGACCGGATACATCTCAGAGATGGTGTGGGCGCAAGGTTCCTTTTCACCCCTTAGTGCTGCGAGCCCCGGGAGTGGGGGGGGGAAGGAAACTGAAGGCAAAGCCAAGCTGGAAGCTTTGTGGCAATGGGATTAGGGTGGTAACGCTCAGTTACTTCTCTCTCCTTCCTTCCACGTGTGCGTTGCACAAGGGAAGGGAGCAAGTGCTGGTCGTGAGCCAGCAGGGGGCTCTGCCGGCCACGGCAGTCAGCTAAGGGAACACATCTTGTGTGTCTGTGAGATATGGTGGGGAGTGTGTGTGGGGGGGTGAGGTTTGTGGGTTTGTGAGATATGGTGTGTGTGTGTGGGGGGGTGAGGTTTGTGTGTTTGTGAGATATGGTGTGTGTGTGTGGGGGGGTGAGGTTTGTGGGTTTGTGAGATATGGTGTGTGTGTGGGGGGGTGAGGTTTGTGTGTTTGTGAGATATGGTGTGTGTGTGTGGGGGGGTGAGGTTTGTGGGTTTGTGAGATATGGTGTGTGTGTGTGGGGGGTGAGGTTTGTGCGTTTGTGAGATATGGTGTGTGTGTGTGGGGGGGTGAGGTTTGTGTGTTTGTGAGATATGGTGTGTGTGGGGGGGAGGTTTATGTGTTTGTGAGATATGGTGTGTGTGGGGGGGAGGTTTATGTGTTTGTGAGATATGGTGTGTGTGGGGGGGTGAGGTTTGTGAGATGGTGAGTGTGTGTGGGGGGTGAGGTTTGTGTGCTTGTGAGATGGTGAGTGTGTGGGGGGAGGTTTGTGTGTTTGTGAGATGGTGAGTGTGTGTGGGGGGGAGGTTTGTGTGTTTGTGAGATGGTGAGTGTGTGGGGACGCGATTGTGTGTTTGTGAGATGGTGAGTGTGTGGGGGGAGGTTTGTGTGTTTGTGAGATGTGCTGGGGCGTGTGTGGGGGCGCGGTTGTGTGTTGCTTTCTGCGGACTTGCTGCATTGATTGTGCGGGGCTCGGCGGGGCGGTGTGTTTCGGACACTCCCGTAGGATCCCGTGGGGGGGGGCGGGCGCAGTGCGCCGGGAGACGCTGCCCTGCTGAACGCCCCCTGCCCCCGTTCGGGCTGTCGGAACAGCCCCGCGCCCCCGCCTGCCCCACCTACTCACCCGAGCGACCCCCCCGGGCCTGGGGGAGGAGCCGCTGCAGGGCCGGAGCTGGGGGGGGGGGGGCGCGGTCGGACACACGCCGGCCCAGGGAAACGGGTGCGAAATGCTCGGCTGAGTTTCCTCTGTCGGTCCCCGCGGAGGGGCCAGGCCGGCGTGGCCGGGCGGTGGCTGCGAGCCAGCTGGGGGCTCCAGGAGTCTCTTTGGGCAGCAAAGCCCAGCTCTGCCCGCCCCCCGGCCCGCCCAGCTCTGCCCCCCCCGGCCCGCCCAGCCCCATGGCTCGGGCTGACAGCTGCGGGGTGGCCTGTCTGGTTTCTCCGGCTCAGCGGCCCCGCGTGTCGGGACAGGCCGGGGTGACGTGAGACGGGGCCGCGGAGCCACCCCCAGCCCCCTTGGAGCGGGGCAGGCGGGGCGGGGAGGCTGTTCCCACGCGGATCCGGGGGAGGCAGGCGGGGTGTGAGGGTGGCCGCGAGGAACCTCGTGAGCTGGGGGCAGCCCGGGCAGAGGGGCTGGCGTGCCCTTGGGATCCCCCCCCCCCCGCTGCTACTGCCTCCTGCTCACTCAGCCAGCGCTTCTGACAAAGGCGGGGGGGGGGGGGGACGGAAAAGGGAGGGTGAAGCCTGCCAAGGCTGACTCAGCTGAGAGACCCCCCCGGGCTTCCTGCCTCAGTTGCCCGGGAGAAACCCCGCGGGGCTGTTGCCTGCAGGGCCGGAAGCGGGTCCCGAGTCTGGAGCCGTAACTCCTGGGGCTTAGCCGTGTGACCCGTCCCTGCGACCGCCTCCCCCCGCCTTTCTCCCGGCCGCGGCAAGCTCCGGGGCCGCACGACGGAGCCCGGGCGGGGCCCCTCGCTGTCCGAGGCCCTGGGGCTGGGGCGCCTGGGCTAGGCCGGTGGGTTTCACATGATGGGTCACGCCCCAGCGCTGGGCGGTGGGAGGTCGGGCGCTGGGGCTCGTGGCTGCAGGGGGATCGGTGTGGGGGGGGGGGCTAAGGCAGCTCCCTGCCTGTCCTGGGACCGCGCCCCAGAAGCAGCCGGCAGCAGGCCCGGCTCCTAGGTGGGGGGGAGGGAGCGCACAGGGCTCCGTGCGCTGCCCCCGCCCCGAGCTCTAGCTGCCGGCTGCTTCTGGGCTCAGCCTGGTCTGCAGGGGCAGGAGAGGCAGGAAGCTGCCTTAGCGTCCCTGCTGCACCGCTGCCAGGGAGCCGCTCGAGGTCAGCTCCTCCTGCCCCCCCCCACAAGACAGAACCCCCTCCCACACCAGAGCTCCATTCTCCGCCCCACCCCGGAGCCCCCACTCCAGTCACATTCAGTCGGGTCACGACATCGACTGTTTTCTTCAACAGGGTCATGGGAAAAAAAGGTTGAAAACTGCTGGGCTAGTGGGTATATGAGACGTGTTCCCCGCGGAGTCGTCATCCCAGCCCTTTCATGACACGGTATAGCTAGTGCGCTCTTGTTCCTCCAATGGCTCACTCTCCCGTGCACTCCCCTTCGCACGCTCTTGTTCCTCCAATGGCTCACTCTCCCGTGCACTCCCCTTCGCACGCTCTTGTTCCTCCAATGGCTCACTCTCCTGTGCACTCCCCTTCGCACGCTCTTGTTCCTCCAATGGCTCACTCTCCCGTGCACTCCCCTTCGCACGCTCTTGTTCCTCCAATGGCTCACTCTCCTGTGCACTCCCCTTCGCACGCTCTTGTTCCTCCAGTGAGCCGTTCTCTTGTGCGCTCCTTCTCGCACGCTCTTGTTCCTCCAGTGAGCCGTTCTCTTGTGCGCTCCTTCTCGCACGCTCTTGTTCCTCCAGTGAGCCGCTCTCTTGTGTGCTCCTTCTCGCACGCTCTTGTTTCTCCAGTGATCCTCTCTCTTGTGCGCTCCTTCTCGCACGCTCTTGTTCCTCCAGTGACCTGCTCTTGGGTGCTCCCCATCACACTCTCGTTCCTCCGGTGACCTGCTCTCTTGTGCACTCCCACTCTCACGCTGTTGTTCCTCCTCCAAAGCATTTGTGCCCTCTCCCCATTGCTTACTTTTGATTCTACTCTGTATCAGAGGCAGCAGTGTGGGAATGGAGGGAGAAGGTTCCCCAGGAGCCAGTGTGCGCCGGGAACTGGCTTTTAAGCTGGCTCCCTGCGTGTACCGGGAGCCTGTGTGAAACCGTGTGCACGGATGCACTTTCACATCCCTAGTGTTCACAGTGCAGAGCAGTAAAGAGTGCCCCTCCCCCCCGAGGATCTGTCCTGAGACCAGGGCTGCTCAGCGCATTCAGAAAGGGTCTGGAAAACGCGGTGAAAGTGAGGTGACCAAGTCTGCAGACGGTACAGAATTGTTCCAGATAATTCAATCCAGAGCTCAACGTGAAGCATTTCAAAGGGATCTCGCAAACCTGGGTGACGAGGCCGCACCCGGGTAGGGGGAATTCAGCGCCGATAAATGCAACGGGACGCACCTTGGAACACAAGAGACTCAGCCGCCCCTCCAAAACGATGGGATCCAAATTATCTGCTACTGCTCACCAGAGAGATCTTGGAGTCATGGCCGCTAGTTCTCCGAAAACATCCGCTCAATGGGCAGCGGCCACCAGACCGGCGACTGGGATGGTTGGACCCATTAGGCGAGAGAATAAGACAGCAACAATCACAGATAGATCCACGATGCACCTTGCATAACCTGTGCAGGTCTGGTCACCCCCACTCCCAGGAGCCGTCTTAGGGCTGGAAAGCGAGCGGAGGAGGGCAAGGAAAATGGTGGCATTAATTTTGAAAGAGCCTATTGCGAAGTGTGGCGCCAAACATCGAAGTAGAGCACTAGTCCGGTGTGTCTCCTATTCCTCGTGCAACGAGGTTTACAGGAAGCTGGAACATGATGCCCGTTATTTCGAATCTGTTTCGGAATAATGGACGTGCTGGTAAAAGGCGCAAAACGCTATTTCGGGATAATGGGCGGTATCCCAAAATAGCGCTGCTGTTGGCCAGGGCAGGGGCAGCTTCGGTGGCAGGAAAGGCAAAAGAAGCCCGGGACTTTTCAGCTTAGAAAAGAGACGACTGAGGGGGCCGGGTCGCGAAAGGGCATAAGGAAGTGGTACTGACCCCCGCCCGGAGCACAAGACTCCTGGATCGCCCGATGATATTAATCGACTTGAAACCCGCAACAGGATGCCCCGCGTCCGGCTTCCTGGGGGCGCGCGAGGCGAAGGTCAAAAGCAGAACTGGGCTCAGGGATCCTGCTGGCTGCAACGGGCAGGGTCGCGAGCCCCTGCTCTGGGATGCCCGACCCTCCCGTTGCCGGCCCTGGGGCTGGATGACGGGATGGGCCACTTATTCAGGTCAGTCCCTCGGAGGCATCTGGCACTGGCCACCATGGGAAGGCAGGACACTGGCCTGGTGGCCGCTCTTACGTTCTTATATCCCTGCTCCGATGCACTCACGCCTGCCTGCCCTTGATCTCCTCCAGCTGATGGGGTGTGCTCCCAATGGCTCCGTCTCCCTCCTTCCCGGGGCGCTGGCCCCGTCTCCCTCCTTCCCGGGGCGCTGGCCCCGTCTCCCTCCTTCCCGGGGCGCTGGCCCCATCTCCCTCCTTCCCGGGGCGCTGGCTCCGTCTCCCTCCTTCCCGGGGCGCTGGCTCCATCTCCCTCCTTCCCGGGGCGCTGGCTCCGTCTCCCTCCTTCCCGGGGCGCTGGCTCCGTCTCCCTCCTTCCCGGGGCGCTGGCTCCATCTCCCTCCTTCCCGGGGCGCTGGCCCCGTCTCCCTCCTTCCCGGGGCGCTGGCTCCATCTCCCTCCTTCCCGGGGCGCTGGCCCCGTCTCCCTCCTTCCCGGGGCGCTGGCCCCGTCTCCCTCCTGCCCAGCAGATCCTCATGCGCCTTCTCTCATGTCCTGGTTCTCTCCCTGCCTCTAATCACGGTTACAGGCAGTCTCTGCCCATGCCTTATCTGGCCCTCAGCGTCAGGGGGCCCACCCCCCATGTTCCCAGGAGGAGATAGGCCCATTTTACAGATGGGGAACTGAGGCCCAGCAGGGCTTGGCTTGCCCAGGGTGACTGGAGCTAAGCTGGGAATGGGACCCAGGTTTCCTGAGTCCCAGGGCAGTGCTGTGGGTACTAGCCACCCGTCCTCCCCTCCCCTTGCCCGTTGCAGACTGCCCGCCCCTCGCGCCAGCATGCTGCAGGTGAAATGCCCTTGCATGCCCCCCCACGCCCGACTGCTTGTCCCTTCAAATCCGCCCCTTTGTCCTCTCTTTCTCCCCAGTCCTTCCCCTGTCTCCGTTCCTGTCCCCGAGCCCGGGGCCTCACATCCTGCCCCCTTGCAAGCCGAGGGCCGGTTTCCTCGTGGCCTCCCTCCTCCTGGCTCAGCCTGCCTTCTCTGGCAGTAGCCATCGGTTGTCAGACATAGGGGAAGACCAAGAGTCACAGGCTCAATGGCCCACAGGCTCAGGGGGACAGGGGAAACTGAGGCACAGTGCGGGACTGGCCCAAGGTCATTGGCAGAGTTGGGAATCGAAGCCAGAGATCCCTGAGGACCCGTCTAGCCACCTAGCCACACGGCCTGCTTCTCTCTGCGTCCGGGTGTCGTCTCTTCCTCCGCTCTCCAGCCTCACTCTGCTACCGACTGCCGACCGCGACTGGGCGAGTGTCCATGTCACCAGTTCGATGGTGCTCAGTGCCACCCCAAAGGGGTCAGCGGAGCATGGGGGCTGAGGCTCAAACAGGCTACGGTGAGTGACCCAGCCTGGTAGGGCTCCCTAGTGGGCGAGGCATTGTCTTGGGGGTGCTGCAAGGGGGGCCCCTCCCCGGCACTGGCCAGCCAGGCCCTGGGCAAATGCTTGGCTCGGAGAGAGAGAATGAGAAGGGAAGAGAGCAAGAAAGCAAAGCTGGAAGCCCCTCGGCTCTGAGACGCCCCCTAGAGTGTATGCCCCCCGGCTCTGCCCTGCCCCCCTTCAAGGACCTCAAGGCACCTGGCAGAAGTGGGGACAGGCTCACCACCCCATATCTGGGGAACCGGTGATGCACTGAGCCAGGCCGGGCTGTTAGCCCCAAGTCACCTGCCTGCTCCAAGACACGAACCCAGGAATCCTGCCTCCGGCTCTAGCCACTAGACCGCACTCCCCCGACTCTTTCTTGGCTGGCGCCGCCAGGCTGGGAAGCGCGCTGAGGAAGGAAGGAAGAGGCCGTGAGGGAGGGCGAGGAGGAAGTAGGACGATTTGGAGAGAGCCAGAGGATTTAAAAAAAAAGAAGTATCAGCCAAGTGAAACTCCCAGGCCTGCTGGGCTGGTGTCGGCTGGAGGGGGCTGGGTGGCCCAGGCAGGCTGTGCCGGAGGGGGTGGGAGGGCGGGGTGGTGCTGTGTGGTCTGATCGCCTGGAGCAGCTGCAGGCAGAGCGTGTGCATTCTCTCTCGCCGTCTGTCCGGCCGCCCGCCCGCGCCCGGGAGCTGGGGGTTTCGGTGCCTCCCCCTCGGCGGGGAGGGGCGTGCGTTCCCCCCGGCGTCGGGAAGGGAGGGGGCGGATCTGGCTTGCCCAGGGTTGGAGCGATCCCCGTTCATCTGCCAGCCGAGCGCGCTGACTCCGCGCGGCTGCCGGCGCCTGGCGGCCAGGCTGAAGTTTAGGGGCCGGCCGAGGGGAGTTGGGGGGGCAGCCCTGCGAGCCCCTCGCCACCGATGGAGCTGCAGGGGCAGGGGACCGGCTGCCCCAGGGGCTGAGCGAGCCATTCGGCTCCCTTGCTGCTGTCAGTGCCCGTCCGGGGAGAGTCCCTCCCGTCCCCTTGCTGGATGGTGGAGGAAGGCGTGGGCGGCGGGGGACCCCGGCGGCCCCTGGCCGGGCCGAAGAGCGTCTCGGCGGTGGGCAAGGCCCTGTGGAGCGTGCAGCGGGCGGGGAAGGGCTGGCGCGCCGAGCGGCCCATCGGGGTGGATTGCAGCTCGCCCGAGCCCCGCTGCATCTGGCTGAGCAGCCTGCGGCAGGACCCCGCTGGCCTGGAGCTCTGGGGGTCCCAGGCGGGGGCCGCCCACCCCAGGCAGAAATCCCACGCCCGCCCGCGGATGGAGAATCGCCGCATGGTGAGAGACGCCCCGGCCTGCCCTGGGCACCGGCCTCCGATCCCCTCGCACCCTAGAGGGGGAGCCCGGGGAGGGGGGAGCCGGCCTGTTCAGCATCCGGTGGGGATAGCCGCACTTTGGGGGGCGCGTGCATGACTGGGGGAGGCACGTTTCCTACCCCCCACATGGCGCTAGGGAGCCGAGGGGTCACTGGAGGCTCAGACACCTGCCCTGTCTCTGCTGAGGGCTCGGCCCCCCGAGGGGTGAGTCTCCGGCGGGTGGTTCATTCCTTCCCTGCCCAGGAAGGGCCAGGCCTTGCCTTTGCTAACGCTGGTCCTGCTGCTGCCACCGGCGCCCTCCCTCCTCTCCATCGCGGAGGGTCTCCGGCCCAGCTGCCCGGCCCCGGACGTAGCCGTGGGCTCGGTTCTCGGCCCGCCGGCCCGTTTCGGGTTCGACAGAGGATGCTGCGTCGGTTCTGTCGGTGTCGGACTCTGCTGGGGAGCCGGCCCCGGGGTCGGGGACGGGGTGGTGGAGTCATTCCCACCCCGTCTCGAGCTGGTGTCTCCCCAGCGCGTGGTGCCCGGCCGCTCCGGCTCAGAGCGTGGGTGATCCAGGGTGTAGTGAGGGCGGTCTGAGCTGAGACTAGCCGAGGCGCTCAGTGAACAGGTGGGGTGGGAAAGGAAAGGGTGCGGCCGTGCAGGGGATGTGGGGGACAAAGGGACGGCAGAGTTGGGGTTCCGCTGGCATCTCCTCCGTTCCTCTCCTGCGCTGCTGACTGAGCGCCGAGTGCCGGCCCCCAGCAGCGCCAAGGGGCTGTTCGCAAGTTCCCCGTGGCCTGGGAGAGCCGTGCACCCGATGTCTGCCGAGTGCCGGCCCCCAGCAGCGCCAAGGGGCTGTTCGCAAGTTCCCCGTGGGCTGGGAGAGCCGTGCACCCGGTGTCTGCCGAGGGCCGGCCCCCAGCAGCGCCAAGGGGCTGTTCGCAAGTTCCCCGTGGCCTGGGAGAGCCGTGCACCCGGTGTCTGCCGAGGGCCGGCCGGGCGGCGCACAATGGGGCAGAAACTGCAAAGCAGACAGAACTGGCGGGGGATGAATGACCGCGGGGCGAGGAGCATAAAGGGAGAGGTTCAGGGCTCTGTGTGTGTGTGAGCTCAGGCTCCGCCAGCCCGGTAGTGAGTCAGTGGTGGCGCCGTGCCCAGCGTGGCGACGACAGGCCGGCTCGCACGGATTGTCACTGTGATCAGCGTTCCTGCGGGTCGGTTCTGAGCAGCGTTGGGGTGGCCGTGGGGAGCGATTTCATGCCGGGCGCTGGGGGTTTCAGGGCGCGTTGCTACGTGACCCTGGGCAAACCGCGCGTCACCCTCGTGCCTCAGTTTCCCCATCTGTACAACGGGGAGATGCGCAAGAAATTCCGGTTGCTGCAGAACCGAGACCCGCGTGACACGGAAAGTGCCTGATACGACGGACGTGCCCACAGGAAGGAACTGGAGAGTCTGGGGGCGCGCTTTCCTCATCGCCCTTTCTGGGTGGTGACGGTGGGTGACCCCCATCGCCAGCAGATCGGTGCATTTCAGCCGAGCAGTGTTAGTTGTGGGGGGGCAGAATCCAGCCAGTCCTGGTCCGTGGGAAGTTTCTGTCCTGGGTTAAGATAGCAAGAAGGGGGACATCGGCTTGTCCCCGAACAAGGCCAGGAAGGAGCACATGGGAGCACCTGCCCTGGGTGCTTAGCGCCGGGCAGTGGCTGGCCCCGGGTTTTGCACAAGCGGTCAGTGTATGCTTCTTGGGAAACTGAGGCACGTGCGATGGCTGAGCCGGACTGAGGTGTGAAACCCGCCTGTCTCCCCAAGCGCAGCCTGTTCGGGGAGGTGCCGGCTGGGTCTCCTCCCTCCTCCGGCGAAAGGGGCCGAGGGCGCTCAGAGGAGACCCAGAGTTGGATGGTCTGGGTGACAGAGCAGCAGCCTCGGGCCTGGGGCTTGCCCTGGGAGGGGGCACGCCCCCTGAGGAAGATCCCAGAACATTTCCGGGGGGTCGCAACCTTCCCCCTGGTTTTCAGCAGCAAGAGGAGCGGGGCACGGTGGTCGGGGGGCCCACGGAGTGGCAATGGCTGAGACCCACAGGCCTGATCCTTTTTGGCTGGGAGGCTGCGGCCCCGAGGCCGAGTAATGCTTACGGTGTAGCAGCAGGGCCGGATTGGGGGGGGGCTTGCTGGGCAGCCGCCTGGGGCACCAACCTATGGGGGCGCCTGATTGAAGTGGGAAGGGGCGTCGCATCAGGCGCCCCCCGTAGGTTGCTGCCCGGGGGCGGGGCTGCGCAGGCGCCCAGCACCCCGTATGTCAATCAGGTGCCGCGCGCCCGCTGCCCGGGGTGCAAGAATGTCTCGGGCCGGCCCTGTGGAGCAGCATTCAAGTCAGAAGGCCTCCTCGCATGATCAAGTGTTACGCACCAGGAGGGAGGGCTGCTGACCTGGCCCATCGGCCCCATCTAGGCGCATGGGGCCACAGTCACCCCTAGTGAGAGGCACTCGGGATCCCACTGACGTGCAGTGTGAAGCCTGTGACGCGGCCCAGCAGCGAGAGACTTAGCACGGAAGACGGGCAAAGGGGAAGGGCCCCTCTGCCAGAAAGGGCAGGCTGGCAGGAAGGAATTGCCCATGTTGTGGGTGTCCCCTTGGGTGTCAGCAGCAAAAGAGGGACCTATTCCCCCTGAATTTATCTAGCTCTTTTTGGAACCCTGGTCTTTACACCATCCTCTGGCGAGGAATTCCACAGGTTAACGGTGCACGGTGCTTCGGTCACTGGCCGGCTGCTGGCTGATTTGTCAGCAAGGAACTCCTTCTGCCCCTCTCCTCTTGGTATCTGCCTTCCCACAGGCCCAGGTTCTGTGCCCGAGGGGCGCCCCGGAAGGGGAAGCTGCATGGACAGGATCCTCTATTTCCCATTGCCCCAAGGTGGCAGCCTGGAGGCTCAGCTAGAGACCAGTAGTGTGTAAGGGGCACAATTTGGGTGCTAGGTCTGCAAACAGGAGCCCAGGTGTGTTTGGGTCCGTAAGAGACTGTATGGACCCTCCTGGTGGGCAAAACCCCTGCGGGCTGCAGTAACCACCCGGCTTGCCTGCCCCTGGCTGGGCTGGGCGAGGGGGCTCGAACGGAAAGTGACGAGGCAGCAGAGACAGTGACGGGCAGGAGCCCCCGGCGGCAGCTCCGGGCCGGCAGGTACCACGGGCAGGTGTGTGAGCGAAGCAGCGTGTGGGCAGCCCAGTGACGGGCCGGGGCTGGCAGGCGCATCTGGGATGGAAGCTGCGGGCGCCGGAGTCGTGTGGGCCGCAGGTTTCATGTCGAGGTCGCTCCCTCTCTCGGTTTCTCTTTCGGAGGCTTGTCCGTACTGGTTAGACTCACAAGGGCACATTCAGCTGTCAGCTTAAAAATAATCCGGCGAGCAGGAGCCGAGACAATGGAAACTACAGCTGGGGGGGAAGTAACCACGCCGGGCCTGAAACGGGGAGGATCCAGCCCCCTCCCTCCTCAGCAGGGCCAGGGGTCCCTGTGCCCCCCGGAGAGGTAATTCCAGGCACCGGAAGAGGGGTGCTTCCCCCACTTCGGGGGAGGAGGAATGGCCTAGGGCGTGGTCTCTAGAGAACAGGCTTTTTCACCCCCTTCCCCAGCTCGGCGGCACCAGGCAGCAGAGAACGTAGGGACGCTGCTGCCGGGTTAAAATCTCCCCCCTGGGGACCCTGCCCACAGCCGATCGACCGCTCTTGCCGTGAGCACTGGAGGCTGCAGCTGGAGACGGCTGCATCGGGGGGGACTCGGCCCTTCACGGCCATCGCGGCAGGGGCATTTGCTCCACGGCGTTGGGCTTTGCCCTGGGAGAATCGGGCACGCGTCTCAAACCTAGCGCTGCTTCTGCTTGGATCCCAGTGTGAGGGGTTTGTCCCGTTGGGGCTATCCCCTGGTGCGCCGATCCTGCCCTGGGGGGCACTCCCCCACCCCGTCCTGCTGGGCCAGATCCTCCGGTCCCCCCAGCCAAGGCACAGAGCTGGGGTAAGTGTCTCCCTGCACAGCAACACAGACGCTGAATCCGTTCAGCTCCAAGCGCTCAGCATCCAGGAAACCAACCCCCAAAAGGGACCAACTCACCAAAGAAATCCATCTGACGGTTGTCAAAGGTTTGGACAGAGAAAGCGCATAAAGAAGACCGCCCACTTTATCAATGAAAGAGAGAGAGGCGCACTGGTTGCTTCCTCCTCCCCGCTTCCAGGTAACAGTTACTTAAACTGGGCGTGATCATAAACAAAAGTGTTTTTATTAAGTACAAACAGCGGGAGTCAAGTGTGTGCAAGGGAAAACAGACAGATCAAAGTAAGTTACTAAATTAAAATAAACAAAACACGCCAGCTAGTCCGTATCCACTAAGAAACTGGTTACGTGCATGTTCTTACCCTAAACAGTTGTTTTAAACGTCCCTGTCGCAAGCTAAGCAGCCTTCCAGCTTGGGCCCGATCCTTGCCCCTGTGCGATCTCAGACGTTTTCATCAGGCATAAAATAATAGGTGGTAAGTGGCGGGGGAGGAGGGAGGGTATGTCTACACTACCCCACTTGTTCGAACTAGCGGGGTAGTGTAGACATACCCGGAGTGTCCCTGGCATCTGGTGACTGCCCCTGATGTTTGGATTCCCCTCTTACGTCCCTTTTGCCCATGGGGAGAATTTCTTGTGCTCAGTTCAAACTTTTCTCCCTTCCAGTGGAAAAGTACCAGATCCAAAATGGGTTTCAGCATCCGGCGGCCTGGCCACGTGTCATTCTGGGACCAGCCGTGGCAGTGCGACCTAATGGTTAGGGTTTACACGACACACAAGACTATTCACGGGTCCTTCGTTTGAGTCATGTCGTTTCTGGAGCCACTGGTGACGGCCCACGTTGGCACGTTTAGGATGCTGAACGGATCCACGCTTCATATTTCTAGCGTCGCGGGCGAGAATGAGACACAAAGAGAGGCTATGCACGCGCAGCGGATTACCGCCTTGCAAATGGCGTGCCATGCGATTTGCATAAAGTGTCTTTGAGTGATGCATATTCATGTGCCTAAGCCAGTTTTCATAAAGCATGGGGGGAGGGCGTGACGCCCAGGAGAGCTGTGGCGTGGCTGATCACCGGCTTTCGGGCCTTTCGTAAGCACCTCACCTGACCACTGGCGAGATTTGGTTTATGGCGGGGCGGCTGCGATGCCCAGTCCCGGAGCAGCCAGGGTGAGCTGAAGGGGGATTTTAAGTGGCGGATAACTGGCTAGTCGAGTAGTCGATAGACTTTTTATCAACTGCACGATTAGTTAAAGCAATTCAGTCCCGGCTCGCTCCAGGTCCAGGACCACACCCCGCTGCCACGGTGCATTCCAAACGTAGTAGGAGCCGGGCGGGCAGGGACTGAGCCGGGCTGCCTGCCCGCCCAGCTCCTAACTGCAGAGCCGCAGCGGGGGTAGGTCCTGGATCTGGCGCGAGCCGGGACTGAGCCGGGCTGCCTGCCCGCCCAGCTCCTAACTGCAGAGCCGCAGCGGGGGTAGGTCCTGGATCTGGCGCGAGCCGGGACTGAGCCGGGCTGCCTGCCCGCCCAGCTCCTAAATGCAGAGCCGCAGCGGGGGTAGGTCCTGGATCTGGCGCGAGCCGGGACTGAGCCGGGCTGCCTGCCCGCCCAGCTCCTAAATGCAGAGCCGCAGCGGGGGTAGGTCCTGGATCTGGCGCGAGCCGGGACTGAGCTGGGCTGCTGGTCAGCCTGCTAAGAAATGTGCTGGCAGAGGGAGGAGGGGGGGTGCGTGTAGTCGATAGCATCCTGCGAATCGGTTACTCGGCGACACGTTTACATCCCTAGTCCGGAAGCCAGGACAGTGGCTTGGTTGGAATGAGTGGGTTATTGCGTGGCAGCGTGTGGGGGTAGGGCTTCCTGATGGCCGTGGCATGAGCTGCCGGCGACGCTGGGGGGGGAGGAACATAAGAACATAAGAACGGCCGTACTGGGTCAGACCAAAGGTCCATCTAGCCCAGTAGCCTGTCTGCCGACAGTGGCCAGCACCAGGTGCCCCGGAGGGGGTGGACCGAAGACAATGATCAAGTGATTTGTCTCCTGCCATCCCTCTCCAGCCTCTGACAAACACAGGCCAGGGGCACCATTTCTACCCCCTGGCTAATAGCCTTTTATGGACCTAACCTCCATGAATTCATCCAGCTTCTCTTTAAACTCTATTATAGTCCTAGCCTTCCCAGCCTCCTCTGGCAAGGAGTTCCACAGGTTGACTATGCACTGTGTGAAGAACTTTCTTTTATTAGTTTGAAACCTGCTACCCATTAACTTCATTTGGTGTCCTCTAGTTCTTCTATTACGGGAACTGATAAATAACTTTTCTTTATTCGCCCTCTCCACACCACTCATGATTTTATAGACCTCTATCATAACCCCCCTCAGTCTCCTCTTTTCTAAACTGAAAAGTCCCAGTCACTTTAACCTCTCCTCATATGGGACCTGTTCCAAACCCCTAATCATTTTAGTTGCCCTTTTCTGAACCCTTTCCAAGGCCAAAATATCTTTTTTGAGGTGAGGAGACCACATCTGTACACAGTATTCGAGGCAGCAGTGGCCTCTCTCTCCTGCTCTGGAGCCAGGCTCCGAGTTCTGGGGGGCAGGTTCTGTTTGTTCCTTGCCTGCGCAGCGCCTTGCGTCATGGAGACCCAGCTCAAAACTGGCCCGACAGGCGCCAGGTGGGGGCTGAGCAGACCTGGTGCAGCTTTGCACTGCTGCTAGGCAGCCGCTCTTCCTCGCCCGGGACAGATGCAGGCGAGTGTCAGGCTGGCGTCTTCCGCGTTGTGGTTCAGGATTGGGTGGGCGTGGCCGAGGGCGCCTGGCTTTGGGGGAGAGAGATCGGGACGCTTCGGCACTGCTGCCCCTCGTGGCTTGTTTGCAGGACCCGTGGCAGGGAGACCTAATGGTTAAGCCGCTGGACGGGGTCTCGGGAGACCTGGCTGTGCCGTTGGTTTGCTGGGGAGCCTTGGGCAAGTCCTTCCCCCTTGCCGTGCCTCAGTTTCCCCATCCGTCAAATGGGGACGTGGGTCCCGACCGACTGGAGAACTGCACGGCCGAAGAGCAGGGCTTGTGATGGGCAGCAGGCAGGAGGGCGGGAAGCAGGTGAGCTGCCACCTACAGTCACGCCTGCCCGGACCACTCCTCTCGCAGCCTGGTCAGGGCAGGCGGTCGCTGGAAGCCGGGAGGTTTTCCAGTCGGGCAGGCTTGGTGCTTGGTGCCTGCGTCCTCCTGCCATGGCTCCTCTGCACGGGGGGCAGCGTGTTCCCACACACAGCCCAGGACGTGGCCTTCTACCCGCCTTGTCCAGCAGCCAGGCCTGCCCAGCGCTGGGGGAGAGACAAAGGGGCTTTGTCCCCCCCTTTTGTCCCCCACTGCTCGCTCGCTCTTTCACACGGCCAGGAAGCAGGCCGAGGCAGGACAGGGCCTGCATTTCAACTCCCTCGGCCCTTGGCCCCGCGTCCTCTTTTCTGTTCCTCTCGCTCGGGAGCGCTGGGAATGTTAACGAAGCCCCAAGGGGAGGAGGGAGAGGCTGGGAAAGGCCCCCCCCCCAATCCCCGGCCGGTTCCACCTGCTGTTCGACCCAGGCCTGTGGGTACGTCGGGTGCTGCGTGGCCAGGCCGGGCCTGCGGCCGCCCGAATTCAGTAAGGAGCTAACGTGCATCATTCCCTAGGGTCCCGGCTCTGCCGCGTTCTCCTCTTCCGCTGCCCTCGTCCCTGCTGGGTCCCCTGCCCTCTCGGTTTGTCCAGCGAAGCTGCAGGCAGCAGGGCACCCCCCTCCGCCCCGGGAGCCGGAAGTCTGGACAGCGGGAGGGGAGTCGAACAAGGAGCGATGGGAATTCATAATACTCGTGCGCCTCTGGCAGTGCCCGCGGGGAGGTTCCCGCGCGTGAGTGAACCCTGCGCCTCGCCACCCTATCCCCCTGTGACGGAGGATCCGGGCCTCATCCCGTAGCACAGCTGGGGAAACTGAGGCACGGGGCCGGGAAATGAGGTGTCCCGGGCCCGGGGCTGTGCTGGGAATGGAAGCCAAGGCGGAGCTAGTTAAAGCCCCTGGGGGATTTGGATGCTCTGTTCCCCTTCATTGGAGCGCAACCCCCTTGGGCAGTTTGAAAAGCAGCTGAGGAGGGGAGAGGTGCCCCCGTGGCTGAGCGGCTCTTCCCTCCTCTGGCCTCTGCCCTGGGGGGTCGCGGGCGGGGCCAGGCGCTCGGACGCCATTGCGGTTACATACACCTCTGCCTGCCGCCGCCCTGCCCGCCTGCTCGGGGGTGCCGGCGGCGCGTGTCCAATGGGCGCATTTGCATCCCCCGGGGGCGCAGCCGCCGGTCTTCTGGGGGCAGGCGGGGGGCCCTTGGGACTCTGCTGATGCTTTGTGGGGGGGGTCCTGGGGGTACCGGGTGGGGCTTTGTCTTGGCTTGTGGCAGCTGGCACCGAGGCGGCTGATCAGATGTTCTGCTCTCTCGCCCGGCTGGCCGTGCCCGGGGGCTCGCCCGGGAGCGCTGTCGGCTGACAAAGGAGCCACTCCTGCAACCTGCCACCGCCTCCCCCTCCTCCTCGGTCTCCAGTTCCTTTCCCCGCCTCTCTCCTCCGTCTCCTGCCCCCCCGCCCGGGCGCTGCCCTCCGGTAACCCTCCCGGCTCCCACGTCCTGCATTTTTGTTGCTGTTGTGACAAGTGCCTGCCTGGGAGGAATGTGGGTGGGGCGCCGCGCCGGGGCTGGTTTCCCCTTGGAGCGGGGACGTGGGGGGTTACGGCCCCGCTGTGCACCTGGCCGAGGCCTCTGCAGTGTGCGGGCGAGGCGCTCTGGTGGCCGCAGCCGGATCAGCCCCTCCAGGCTCAAAGCGGAAGGCGCTGGGGGTATTCGGCTGTTGCTCACAGGCACTCCAGGACGCTCGCTGCGACAGGCTCCGCGATGTGAGGGGCAGATAAGGGCTGGGCCGCGGTGGTGTAAATGGCTTGGATCTGTCTGGCGTGGGAGTCCCCTGGGGGGCAGGAGGCGGCTGGCTCCGTGTGATCACCGTCTGCATCCCCTGCCTGATCGGGCGCTCTGCCCCCGAGCGACAGCCTCCAGGACCTGGCCGCTTGGCTGGAACACGCACGCAGCCCAGCCGGGCCAGACGCCGCGCAATAAAGCCAGAGGCTGGGGCACGATTTGCACCCAGCGCCGCTTCCTCGTGCCTGGAGCCGGGTTTGGCTGCCCGGGGCTTTGCCCGGCTGCCCGTGGTTGGTGCCGGCCGGAGGGTGCAGGATAAATGTTGCGAGATGCGCCAAGGCAGGTGTGGATGTGCACCACCATGAGACTCACACGCTGCCGTCCCCTCGGTGCCGCCCTTCCTTTCCCGGGGGCCGGCAGAGGGAGGGTGAGGTGGGCAGGACGCGGTCCAAGCGGGCCGCCGCCGTAACCCCTTTCTTCTTGCCCCCCGACAGCCGACGCTGGGCCGGAGAGATGGGACCTCTCCGAACGCCAACGCCCCGCCGGAGGAGCCCTTCCCCTGGGTGGGGCCGAAGACCGTGCTGCTGCAGAAGGGCTCGCAGGGGGGGTTCGGCTTCACCCTCCGGCATTTCATCGTCTACCCCCCGGAGTCGGCGGTCCATTCCAACGTCAAGGTAGCGCCGCCCCCCACCCCCTACCCCCCGGCGGGTCCCGGCCATTGGGAAAGGCCTGGTCACCTGGGAGCGGGGGAGACCTGGAGGGGGGCACTGGCCAGATCGTCCCCTGCCTGGAGACAACCCCCCTTTGCCCCAGGCCTGCCTCTCCCCACCTGGTTCTGCCCTCTCCCTGCCTTCTTGCCTCTTCTTCCCTCCCGTGTTGCACCCCCGCCCCGCCTCTTCCCCCAGCCAATGAGATCAGGGGGTTCCCTGGTGGGCTCTGGATCCCGTGTGAATGGCCCAAAGCGCTCGCTGCCTGCCCGCGGGCCCGGGGCGCACCCTGCCTCCCTGCGCCTCTGCCCCGGGCTGGGAATTCTGGGTATTTCCATAGGGGGCAGGAGCCCCCTCGGCCTCATGGTCTTTGCCCTCCCAGCCCTCCAAGACAAAATGCTTTGGGGGCCCTGACATTCTCCAAAGCCGCCGCTTCCCCCTTCGCTCCTTTTCTCCCATGGCCTGGGCCCCTCCCCGTCCTCCGTGGATGCCCGTCGGCTTCGCCCCTCTCTGGCACGGGGGCACTGGACGTCGGGGGCCAGCCAAGGGCAATGCGGTACCCCGCCCCGGGCGGCACATGCCTCGCTTCTCGCCCTCCCAGCGGCCGGGCGCTCTGTCTCTCCCTCGGGCTGCAGCCAGCTGGCCCTGGAGGGGAAAGAAACCTGGCCCCATGTCCCCGCACTGGGGGGAGAAGCCAGTGCGTGGTGCTTGCCATGAAAGCCGGGGGATTCCTTCCTACCCGCTGCGCTCAGCAGAGGCCCCCCTGAAGCCTGGCATTTGCCCAGCCGTTTTGTAGGGAGCAGCCCCACCACCTCCTCCAGCGCCAGTGTTTGACTCCCTTTGGACCCAGGAAACCTGCAGGCAGTCTCTCTCGCCGCCACTGACTCCCTGAGTGCCCATGGGCAAGTCATCTAATCCCAGCCCGCGTCCTCCCCTCTGTAGCACGGACCCGCCCTGGCCTGGAATTGCTGGGGGGTTGCTCCTCTCTGGGCTTGGGAAGATGGAGCTGCCGGCGCATTAGCCTGACAGCCGCGGCACCCCAGATGCGGGTGGGCCCCGTCCCTCACCTCCCCGGCCGGCTTGTGGGGAGGTGCCCGGGGGTTGGCTTGCTCTCACCACTGCCATCTGCAGACCAGGGCGCCAGGGACCCCTGGGGGATTGCAGGCGTGGGCTGCGTTTCCAAAGTGGGGTGCAGGGCAATAATGGGGGGGTTGCACCGCCCAGCTGGGGAACCTCAGTGCCACCCCCGATCAGCTTCCTAATTCAGGGGTTCACGGTGCCGTGCAACCCCAGGGGTGCACCCCAGAACCCTGTGCTCCTGTCCCCAGCAGGAGGAGTTTGGGAGGCGCTTGGACCGAGCTGTGTGGAAGGGTAGCGAATGGGGGAGCATCCCAGTCCCCGCCCCCAGCTACTGTCTGGAGTCCCCCCTTCCGGCTGAGGACTGCTCCAGCGCCTTCGCAACACAGTTAACCCCTTCCCCGCTGGACAGCAGGCCAGACGGGCGCAGCTGATGGACTCCCTTGAAACGTTGCCAGGCGCGCGGCTGGACCCCGGCAGGCTGCATACGGGGCAGCAAATGGCTCCGAAAGCAGCCGGCCGGGGTGGGCGACGTGCCCCCTCCGCCCTGCGCAGTTCGGGCAAAATGACCGCCGTGCGTGGGGGCGTGCCGTTCCACCGAGGCCCGGCCGGAGCGCGGCGGCGAGGGAACCGCGCGGAGGGAGAGCAGGGGCCCGACTGTTCGCGGCGGCCCAGCGCTCTTCGCTCCTGATGGAAGGGTCCCCCATTGGAGACCAGATGCCTCCGGGAGGACGGAGCTGGGGCCTGGCTGATGGCTGCAGAATTGGGAACACAGAAATTACGCAGGGGCAGAAAAGCCCGAAGTGGCCCCGCCTACGCCTGCTCTGGCGACCGGTACCTAATGTCTCCACGGACGCCGTCGCCCCCTTGCCTGCCCAGCGCTTCCCGTCGGGCCCCGTGAGCCGCCGGGGCCCTGCCGCACGAGGCTTGGTTGCAGCGTTGCGTGACCCGACTCCTTCGTGCTGTGCGGCTGCCTTTGTTTGCGGGTGGGTGCCTGTAAATCCCAGTCTAAACCCGCTGATCTGTTGGCTTTGCTGATGGCCAGCGGCGAATTCCATCCGTTGGCTCTGGGCTACTGTCGGCCGCTCGACCGGTTGCAAACTTACAGCATTGCGGATTTACTGCCTGTCGCTCGCAGGGCTCTGCTGTGGCAGGAGGAAGAGGACTGGGGGCTGGTGTCGGAGCTAACCGATCCTTCTTATCCATAAATCCTCCCCCACCCAGCTCAACAGGACCAGCCTTTTTTGTTTCCCCTGTGACCCCTTAACAATCGGAGCTGTAAATCCCCGGCGGCCACTCAATTCTTAGACGCGGAAGGTATGTTCTCCCGAAGGGCATTTGTGTAGAGATGAAGGACGACCTTTGGACCCAGGAAACCTGCGGGCAGTCTCTCTCGCCGCCACTGACTCCCTGAGGGCCCTTGGGCAAGTCATCTAAGCCCAGCCTGCATCCTCCCCTCTGTAGCACGGAGAAAGGAATGGGAGTTCCAATTTCCCATCTTGCCTGCGTAGCGTGTAAGCTCGGGCTGGAAGGGGCTCTCTCTTGGTGCATGTCTGGACCCCCTTTCACCCCCTCCCTGACCTGGGTGGGGGCTGCTCGCCTCTGGCAGAGTGACTACCACGAGAGAACATGCCTGGCTCGCACGTGCAGGTATTTGCAGCTCTGGCGTGCAAGCCAGGTGGCCGTGCGGGGCACGTGCCCGGTTGCACGTGGGGCATGCAGTGTGTTTTCACCCATCGTTCTGCAGCTGCCTGGAGTTCATTGTGTATTCGCTACGGGGCTTGTCGCCGGTCCGGGGCTCCCATTGCGCCTCGGTTTGGCTGCCGCCTTTCCCCTCGCTGGGGTTTGCTGCTGCTGTAGGAGATGGACCCACCATGAAATCCGCGCCAGTGGGTGGAGGTGGAACGGGCCGGCTCCTCCCTGTATTTGGAGCAGGCCCTCAGACCCGGAGACGGCCTTGCATGAGTGTCTGGCACCAGGGAGGGGGACGTGCACAGCTCGGGAACGGAGTCTTTGCAAAGGCGTTCCTTGCCCCCGGCCGCCTGGCTCGATTCAGGAGTCAAACGGCAGCGTCCTGCTGCCAGGCGGCCCTCGGTCGCCCCACCCAACGGCTGACAGTGGCGCCCAATGGTTAGCCCCTTTGGCAGCCCCGCCGGGTAGCGTGGGGTGGCTGCAGGGAGCCCGGTAGAACTGAGCTTCGCGGGGTGGCGACACCTGGCGCCGTCTGACGTCGAGACGTGGCCCCGAGCCTTGGCACCGGCTCCGTAACCTCTGCCGTGCGTGGAACAACGACACGGAGCCCAAGAGACCCCGGCGTGGAGGTTGAACTGGGTCCCAGTGTGGCCTGGGCCGTGGCATGTGGGCCCCAGAGACTTGGAGGCCACGCCACAGGGCCTGAGTCCTCCTCGCCCCGCCCCGCCCCCCCTGCCGAGCTGGCCACAAAAGGGCCACGAGGCCACCCGACAGCTTTAGGGGTCAGACGCCACGTCTGGCCAGGAACCGCTGTCCAGGCGGGACGCAGCTTCGCGCCCAGAGCCGGCCTCTCGGCTGCCACCAGCCAGGCCTCCGTGTCCAGGCTGCCGGGGTTGGAATCGCCCCGTCTCCTTCCCCTTCTCTTCTGGGCGGCACCCTCCGGGCAGAGGGGGCCCTGTCTCGGAGAGCCGTGTAGGCCGGGCTCCTCTGCCCCCTGCCAGCCTCCCGCCTCTCCGGAGGGCTCCTCCGGCTTTCCTGCCCCATTCTCGGCCTCACGAGGGGGGTTTCTCCTGCCGCACCCGGCGCTCGCCTCCTTGTCCAGCTGGGGGCCTGAGCCACGGGGTGGGTTGCCTAGGAACAGAGACAGACCCGTGCCCGAACCCCCCCTCGCACGCCCCTGCACGGCTCACGGGCAAGACAGAAATTCCCTGGAGCTCGGGACCTGGCCTACAAACATCCCTGACAAAACGGGGAGGAAGGAGGGACCAGCACCCCCCGGGGGGGAGGGGCGCCTGTGCCCACCCTCGGCTGGGCCGGTGGGAGGGGTCCCCTGCCTGCCGCGTCTGGGCGCTCCGTGCTGTGGGGGTCCTGCCGGCCGCCGCGGCTGGGCAGCGGCTCTGAGAGACCCCAGGGAGTTCCTGGGTTCCCTGCCGGGGTCTGTCTAATTCGAACTAGTTTTTAGGTCTAGATGCACTAGTTCGAATTAGTGCTGTAGTGTAGACGTACCCCCGGGCGGCCTGGGCAGCCGTCCAACCCGGGGCGGGGCGGTCTCTGGAAGCCCCAGATTCTCTGGCAGCCCGGCTGGTAAGTCACAAGCTACGCGCCCCCCCCCCGCTGCCCTCTCCAGGCTGCTCCCCCCCACCCCGAAACCTCCCTCCGGCCTCTTTCTGCCTCTGCCCTAGCCCCCGGCCTTCTGGGCAGCTTCCCGCCGGGGCGGGTGCAGGGCAGCGAGCGTTGGGCCAAGCGGGGAGCCGGGGGAATTTTGGACCCTGGGGGCCCCTGATCGGGACGCTCCAAGGCCCCGGCATTTGGACCCAAGGGCGACCTGGCCTGGGATCCGGCCGGGGGCGCCGACTCAGCCGGGAGCAAGAGCAGAGCGCCCCTGCCCCCGTGGCCGCCCACACCACCCCCCGGGCAGAGCCGCGAGGGCAGGGCTGGGGTCAGGCCGGGGCCTGATTGCTCCTCCCCCCAGGAAACACCTGCTTTCCCTTGGCGCGCCGGGAAGGGCCCCACAGCTGCAAGGGGGCCCCCAGGGAGAGTGACCCTCCCCCCAAGCCACAGGGGTGGTACTTAGCACCACGGGCGGGGCAGCCCCCCTCCAGCTCTCCCCCACCCAGTGCACAGTCCTGGCCCTGCCTGGGTGCCCCGTGCGCTGCCACGTGCGCGGGTAGAAGGGCGTCTCTGTGTGCAGGGGCCCACCAGGGGGCTGGGGCAGAGCCAGGGACTTACCCCAGCTCTGCTGAGTCTGCGGCTAGTGCTGTACCCACTAGACCATCCTTCCCCCCCGCCGCTGAGCCGTCTCCCCACCATGTTCCAGGGGCTGAGCCGGGGGCGCGGCGTGGGACCCGCCCACCATGTACCCTGGCATGGGCCCCAGCCCCCCGGGCAGCGGGTTAGCTTGGGGGATTCTGGCCCGGGACCCGTGCAAGCCGGTCCCCAGCTCCTGCCCCGAGCCGATCCATCGGCCAAGCAGCCTGGGGCGTCCCCCAGGGTCAGCGTCTGACTGGGACCCGCTGAGGTCAAGCCAGGATCAGAAATAGCACTGAGTCCCCCCCCCCGCCCAGTCTCCCAGCCCCTCCCCCGTCTGTCTCCAAGGAGGGGGCAGGAACTCCCCCCACAGCCCTCCCAGCTCCGCATCTTGTCGGCTCGCCGCTCGCTATAAATAGCGCAGCACCGGGACGACGGCCCCTCTGGCCACACCGGCACGTGGCCTCCCGTGTCACCCTGGGGGTAATGACAATGCTGATAGAGTCACTCGGGACCGGCCTCCGGAGAGCACCTCTGTCTGGGGCAACCGTTCCGCCCCCCAGCCCCCCTCTGCCAGCCCTACAGGGGGGGCCCCGACCGTCGGCTTCGCTCCGCGCCGGGCAGCCTGGTATCGGGCCTTTCCCCCGGGTCCCTGCCTCCAGGTCGCCCCCGCATGGGCTAGGGTGGCCCGGCCACCTCCTGGCCTCAGTTTCCCCTTCTTGATGCCCCCCTGTATTTCACAACAAGGTTCCCCTTCTGTGTTGAGTCTCCCTTCTGACTAAACCCACCTCCCCCTCTGAGGCAGGGCCCCCCTGAGCAGCCGGCCTGGAGCTAGCCCCCCCCTCCCCCCCCGTCTTGGGCCATCTGGGCAAGTCTCGACTCCTGGGGCAACGGCTCAGATGTTCGGGCTTCGTCATGGCTGCCAAGTTGGCCTGCTGCCGGGCGCCTCCAGGGCGGTGGGCAGAGAGGGCAGCCAGCGTGCCACCAGGCCAGGAGGGTGGGGTTCGCAGGATGGCCCGGGGGGTGTAGAGGCCCAGCTCCCATCCAGTTTAATGAGGCGTCCAAATCCCTTCGGCTGCTTTGCCGATTGTAGCGGGCTCTGCAGCGGCTCCCGGGACGGGCAGCAGGGAATGGGGAACCCCCCAGGGCTCGGGGGGAGGCCTGGCTCGGCCCGCAGCACCCCAGCCACACCCGGGTCGCCCCTCCCGTGCTGGCTTCTGTTGTGGGGGGAGAGGGTTTACCCGTGGGGGGCAGATGGGGCCACTTGAGGGGCAGAGGCTGCTCAAGGGATACCCTAGTCCTGGTGCCCCCGCCCCGAACATCCACGGCAGGCAGAGAGCTTGGGGGCAGCTGCTGGGCGGGAGACTCCCCCCTCCCCTCCCCCCTTCGTGTAACGGGGCCTGTCCCGCTCCCCACTCCCTTGGGCTCCTCAAAGCGGCTGCGGCTGCCTGGTGACATTGGTGTCTCTCTCTTCCCGGTGCAGGAGGAAGAGAATGGCAACCAAGCAGGTAAGTGTGCCCCTGCGTGTCCATATGTCCATGCGTGTGCTTGTGCCTGTGTGGGCGTGTGCCCATGTGTGTGCCCGTGCGTGTCCATATGTCCATGCGTGTGCTTGTGCCTGTGTGGGCGTGTGCCCATGTGTGTGCCCGTGCGTGTCCATATGTCCATGTGTGTGCCCGTGCAGGGGCGGATATAGGGCAGGGCGAACGGGGCGGCTGCCCTGGGCCCTGCTCTTCAAAAAGCCCCGTGCATGCGCCGTGGCAAAGGGGGGGCCCCGCGAAATTTTGCTGCCTGGGGCCCCGCAAAACGGTCATCTGCCCCTGTGCCCGTGTGTGCCTGTGTATGCCCCTGCGTGTCCATATGTCCGTGCGTGTGCTTGTGCCTGTGAGGGCGTGTGCCCATGTGTGTGCCCATGCGTGTGCCCGTTGTGTGCATGGGGGTGTCCATATGCTTGTGTGTGTGCCTGTCCATGTGCCCATTGTTACAGATCGGGCCGTGTCTGGGCACAGCTGAGGGTGTCCGCTCAGGGCGAATTGCTCAACTTCGGGGCTCCTTAAAGCCCCCAGACTGGAGACCTTCCCAACCAGGCCACAAACCAGTCTCACAGAGCGCTTCAGCTGCCTGCCTGAAGCCTCACGAGCAAAACCCCTCCGACACCCCAGCAATATCCGTGCCCCAGATGGCCCCGGGCCTCATACACAGGTGGGGGGTCCTAGCACCCAATCCCACCTACCCCGAACAAGTTCTGTCCGGTTCCAAGAAACCAGCCACAGATCCCAGGTCAATTTACCCTCTGGACCTTACCCACAAATCACGCTGGGCCAATCCTTTAGCATCTAACAACTAAAGGTTTAGTACTACCAGAAAGAAAAGCCTGAGAGTGAGGTTGCTAAAGGATCCTACGTTCCATGCACCGAATCTCCCCGTTCTCGATGCAGGCTCTAGCAGAGATGTTACAGCTGCTGGCTTAAAAGTCCTTGTTGCGCCTCCTGTCTCAGGATGGGTCCACAGGTCTTCCCGGCTTGTGATTCCCTGCGAGGCCGCATCTGGGGTCAGGAGCAGATCTGAGTACAGGCAGTCCCCGGGTTACGTATGAGATAGGGACTGTAGGTTTGTTCTTAAGTTGAATTTGTATGTAAGTCGGAACTGGTACATATTGTAGGGGAAACTCTAGCCAAACCTTTCTCCAGAGCTCAGTTTTATTCTCCCACAGCCAGGGAAGGGGAAAGCTGCAACCCCCCCAGCGGCTTGCGAATGCCCAGCCAGGGGGCAGCCGCACTGTGGTCTGGGGGGCGCGAGGGCGCAAGGCAGGGCCCGGAGCCAAGCTGCCCGAGGCGGGCGCAGTGGGAGCCCCTCGCCGGCTTTCACCATGTCTGGAGCCGGCTGCTAGGCCGCGGTTTCTTGGGCCTTGCCCCAGCCCAGAGCCCAACCACGGCCCTGGCGGTGCGAGACAGGCCCTCGGGCCCTGCCTGCTTCCCACCGCCCCCCGGGTGCTGTCTGAGCAGCGGGCCAGCAACCCCCTAGCCTCCAGCCATGGGCCCCTCCTCCCGCTCTGCTGAGGCGCCCCAGTCCTGGTCTGTGGCCCCCCCAAATATCCTAGCCCTGCCCCTCCCCCAGCTCTGCTGAGGCGCCCCAGTCCTGACCTGTGGCCCCCCCAAATATCCTAGCCCTGCCCCTCCCCCAGCTCTGCTGAGGCGCCCCAGTCCTGACCTGTGGCCCCCCCAAATATCCTAGCCCTGCCCCTCCCCCAGCTCTGCTGAGGCACCCCAGTCCTGACCTGTGGCCCCCCCAAATATCCTAGCCCTGCCCCTCCCCCAGCTCTGCTGAGGCACCCCAGTCCTGGTCTGTGGCCCCCGCATTTCACTCCCTGCCCCCCCCGCCAGACACCTCCTTGCACTAGCCTCTCAATCCCACCACCCAGCCCCCTCGGCTATTCCTATTCCTTCCCCCCCAGCTCTGCCCTCCAACCTGACCCACAGCCCCATCTGCGACTGCTCCTGGGACCCCCTCGCCTCACTCGTCCCTTGCTCCCTCCCTCCTAACGCCCAGCGCAGGGCCGATCCCCCCCCCCCCCGGGCCTGTAGTGTCACGGGGGTGCGGCCTAGTGGAAAGATCCCGGACAGCGCTGGCCGTAGAGCGGGGCCTGCCCAGGCGTGGGCCCAGCCGGGGGGAGCGGCCGCGCCTGGGAGGGCAGGTGGGCGCGGGGTGACTTTGGAAACGGCCCGTGCCCGGTTGCTGCCCCCCGAGGCTGGCGTTGAGTTAACCGGTTCTGACGCAGTCAGAACAGATCGTCCTGCGCCCGGCTTGACGGAGGACGGCCAGTCCTGCCCCCCGGCCCTGCGGGGAGGGGTCGGGCTGCAGACGAGGCGCGTTTGGGGGCGGGGAGGGCCGGCCGGCGAGGGAAACCTGCCGCCCTTGGCCCAGCGCGCCCGCAGGCCGGTTTGGAAAGCGAATCTCCCCCCGCCCCTCCTTACTCTGTCCGCAGCGCCCCAGAGCGGGTCGGGGGCTTGCTGGGTCCCCGGTAGGGAGAGCCTGAGCAGGACCCATTGGAAGGGGGCTGACCCCTTCCTTCCCTCCCGTGGGGAGGCCTCTGCTCCCCCTCTCCAAACCTCCCCCAGGCCAGATTGTTCGTGGGGGTCGGGGCTCTTGCCCAGCCGGGCTGGCTGTCATTTTCGTTGTGGTGTGGGGTGTCACGGGGTGTGTTGTGTGGCCCCGGCAGGGTGTGTGTGACATTGGTGTGTAGCCAGTGCATGTGCGTAGGAGTGTCATCCGTGTGCATGACTAGCGTGTGTGGGCGCATAGTTCTGCGTGTGTGTGTGTCCTGGGCACGTGTGTGTGTGTGTGTGTGTGTGTGTGTGTGAGAAATACCTAGTGTTTGTGTGTGCTCCTGCACATAGTTCTGTGTGGATCCGGTACACATGAATGTGTGTGTGTGAATAGTATCCAGTATGTGCGTGGGCTCATGCACATCGCTCTCTGTGTGTGTGTCCAGTACCCATTCGTGTGCATGTGTGTATTATCCTGTGTTTGTGCGGGCTCATGCCCATAGTTGTGTGTGTGTATCCAGTACACAATGAGTGTGTGTGTGTATGTACTACCCAGTGCTTGTGTGTGCACACACCAGTCTTGCCCGCCCCAGGGGACCCCCAGTGCAGGGCTCCAGCCTCATGCCCCTTCCCTTTCCTGGCACAGGACCCCAGCGGGGCCGCCTGGAGCCCATGGACACAATCTTTGTGAAGAACGTGAAGGAAGAGGGACCCGCGCACCAGGCCGGCCTGCGCACAGGTGAGCCCCCCAGCACCGCGCCCCCTTGGGGAGGGTTCTGGGGGAAGCCGCTGGCCCAGTGCCTGGCGGACGGGGGGCTCCCGAGTGAAATAGGCCTGGAAACTCTTCTCCTGAATCCAGGGGTTGAGCCGGGTGAGGACGGGGCTTTAGAGATTCCGTTTCTCGTCTTCCCTTTGGGAAGGGGCTGGGAGAGCCCCCGTCGGGGCGCTCCAAGGGCAGGACAAGCCGCTGGTTTGGCTGGGGTCTGTCGGGCTACAAAGAAGCAGGCAGGAAAAAAAACCAGTCTCTAGATTCAGTTCAGGCGCAAATTCAGTGCCCTCCGTCATCTGTCGCCTGGGGCCGTTCCTCCCGCAGGGGACATCGTGTGATCCAACCCCGTTGAAAACCGGGGCAGGAACCAGTGGAGGTGGGAGCAGAGAGGGGCCCCTCCTCTCCAAAAAGATCTCGTGGCACTGGGAAAGATTCAGAAAAGAGCAATGGAAATGAGGAAGAGTTTGGAAGGGATCCCATGGGAGGAGAGATGAATGAAACGGGGGCATTTCAGCTTGGAGAAAAGGCCACTAAGGGGGAGGGATAGGAGCGAGGTCTATAAAATCACAGCTGGGGAGAAGAAAGTGAATAAGGAAAGGTTATTTACTCCTTTTCCTAGCACAAGATCATGAAATGAATAGGCAGTAGGTTTAAGACAAACAAAGGGAAGCATTTCTTCACACAATGCACAGTCAACCTGTGGAACTCCTCGCCACAGGATGTTGGGAAGGCCAGGACTTTAACAGGGCTCAAAAAAGAGCTAGATAGGTTCATGGAGGTTAGGTCCGTCAGTGGCAACTAGCCAGGATGGGCAGGGATGATGTCCCTTGCTTGTGTTTGTCAGAAGCTGGGAATGGGTGACAAGGGAGGGATCGCGTGAGGATTCCCGGTTCTGTTCCCTCCCTCTGGGGCCCCTGGCATTGGCCACTGTGGGCAGAGAGGACACGGGGCTGGATGGGCCTTTGGTCTGACCCAGCACGGCTGGTCTGATGTGTGTTCTCAGCGAAGGGAGGGGGAGAGAAGTTTTGATTCCTCGTCCTCCCTCCTGCTCGCTGGCTCCCTGCAGCCGGTGGAGGGAAGGGGGGGGGGTCGGGCCTGGTGGTGGAGCCAGGGCCTGAGCTAGAATCGCTTCTTGCGTGGTAATTAGCCAGTGGGGGCGGGGAGCTGGTCAGGCACCCTGGGGGCACGGGCCATGGCCGGGCCGTTGCGACGCGTCGCCTGACGGGTCGGTAGTGCCCAGCTAGGTCCCCCCTTCCCCCGTGGGACAGGCCTGGCCTCCGCTCTCAGCCCAGGAACGTCCTTGTCCCGGGTGACGTCTGTCCGTCCGGAGGCCTGTCCTCCGGAGAGCAGCGCTCGCTCCGGGCGGTGGCCGGGGGCAGGGGGACGGGGCTTCCTCTCTCTCTCCACACGCCCAAAGCTCTCGGGAAGCCGGGTCTGCTGCTGCCGTCGGCTGGCGCCTGGGGGAGCAGCCGGAAGGTGTCGGCGGCCGCAGCCGTCACTGCCTGGCCGGAGCTCAGGGTGGGCTGGCGTGTGCCCGCCTCCGAGGCAAGACCGCCGGGCCCGGTGCCTGCTGGGCACCATTGCTGGAGACACAGGGGACCTCTCTTATCCCCACAGCCCCTCCTGCCCCGTGCCGACGCCCCCAGCTCCCCCCGACGTCCCACGCCGCCTGCGGGGGCCCTGTGGCCAGTAGGGGGCGCTGAGGGCGGTGCCGCGCTTTGCTGTGGTTCCCGCCGGCTGGCTGCTCTCTCATTCATGGGCCCGCGGGGGTTTTCCCTCTGCAGGGGACCGGCTCGTCAAGGTCAACGGGGAGAGCATCATCGGGAAAACCTACTCCCAGGTCATAGCGCTGATCCAGAACAGGTGAGAGCGCCCCTGCCTCTCTTCTCTGGGGGGGCCGGGGCGTGGCTGGGCGCAGGGGGCAGCTGCAGCCTGGGGGTGTGAGCAGCAGATGGAGGAGGGAGAAGCCCCCCCCCCACACACCCTGGAAAGGGAGCAAAGAAGTCAGCAGGCGCGTGGCTCCGGAACCGCGATTTTCGGGGTGGCCCGGCCGGGTGTGCGCTGCGCTCCGGACCCTGCTGGCGAGCGAGGCGCTCCAGAGCTCACCCTGACCTTGGGAGCCCCTAAATACGGCGCCTGGGGAGCGGGCCGCGGGCGAGCGGGCCGCAGACTAAATATAAGCAAGGCCCGGGGGGCTGGGGGCGTTGGGAAGCGTCCCCGGGGTGGATGCTGGGGCCTGGCTGGGAGACCGACATGGGATTTCCGGGGGGGGGGGGGGGGGGGGGGGAGAGTTGTTGCAGGTTCTTGTGCTTTGGGCTAGTTGAGAAAGAAATGAAGAGATGGGAGGGGGCAATAAGGGGGCAATTCCCGTGGGGCCTGGCGATTCGAAGGGGCCCCACATGGCGGCTCTGAGGGCTGGTGGGGGCGCTGGGGAGGCAGGGGTGCCGGGCTGCATGCTCCGGGCGGCTCTGAGGGCCGGGTGGGGGGCGCTGGGGAGGCAGGGGTGCCGGGCTGCATGCTCCGGGTGGCTCTGAGGGCTGGTGGGGGCGCTGGGGAGGCGGGGGTGCCGGGCTGCATGCTCCGGGTGGCTCTGAGGGCGGGTGGGGGCGCTGGGGAGGCGGGGGTGCCGGGCTGCATGCTCCGGGTGGCTCTGAGGGCGGGTGGGGGGCATGCTGCGGTCTGGGCGGTGCATAGGGCAGGCTTCCCCACCCCTTCCACCCGAGACCCCCCCCCTGCCCCTTCTGGGGACATGGAGCAGGTCCCCCAAGCCTTGCCCAGGGATCCACAGAGGCTGTTGGGTCCCCCGATCCCCATGGTACGAAGAGGGGACACTGCACCTGAGGCTAGAGCAGGGGATGGGGAACCAGGCCCTGGCTTCAGGTCTGGCTGTGTGGTCTAATGGTTAGAGCAGGGCCCCACAAGCTAGGAGTCCTGGGTTCGGGCCTGGCTCTGTGGTGAAGTGCAGGCCAATGGTTAGAGCGGGGACCCCAGAGCTCTGTGGTGGGGTCCCCGCAGCCAGTTGCTGCCCTGCGGGGCTCGGAGGCCGGGGGCTCCCGCGGTGTCCAGCTCCTGACTCTGCCTTCCCCTCTCTCTGCAGCGACGATGCCTTGGAACTGGCCATCATGCCCAAGGACGAGGACATCCTCCAGCTGGTGAGCCGTGTGGCCCCTCCTGCTCTACCACCCGCTGCCCGGGAGCAGCAGCGCCCTGCAGGGAGCCTTGCCCCTTCCTCAGTGGGGTGGGGGGAGCTGACCCAGGGCTCCCAGCTGGGCAGGGACCCGCCAGGGGCTTCCTTTGGGCAGCCGGGCTGGGTACTGGGAGCTGCCTGGGCCGCTGACCGTCCAGCGAGACGTGCGTGGGCCACTCGCCAGGGGACCTTAAACCGGTCACTCTCATCCTTGCCAGCTGTCAGAGAGGACCACTCCCAGCATGCACTGCGGCGCTGGGCGGCCCTGCGGCATGCTGGGACTTGTAGTCTCTGCAGGGACGCGCCTGCTTACGGAAAGCCAGGGGACGGGCCGTGCATGTCTAGCGTTTCGGGCTGCGCGCTGTCTGAGCCCGGCAGATCCTTCTCTGGCCGGCCCCGCAGGCTGCGTGTGCCCTCCGAGGGGCTGATGGCACGGGGGAGCCTGGCTGCATTGTCCCCTGCCGCGGCTGATCGCAGGGGGAGGGTAATCTGGGCCCAGCCAGCGTCAGGGCCCTGCGCCTGCAGGTCGGCAAGGGCTGTGAGCTGACCCTGAGCCAGACCTCTTACTCCTCAGCCCCCCCCTTCCTCGGCTGGGCTTCCGGGCTCTCGTGACCCGCAGCCCGACAGGATCTCCTTTACTAGTGGCCACGGGCATCAGCCCTTTGGATCTCAGGGCTGTCCTGAGTTCAAGGCCAGTGGCAGGTGGGCGGGTTTAGGACTGTCCTTACCCAGAGTACCCAGCCGCGTGGGGCACCTGAAAGTTGGGGTCACCGCTGGGTCTTCATGTCCACCCCCCTGCCGCTTCCCGCCCCCGTTCTGTGGCGCGGCTGGCTCGGGAGAGGACCCAGCTCGCTTCCAAGCGACAAAGCCCGGCCGGGCGATCGGCAGAACATCGACCCTGTGAAAGAGGCCGTGCAGCTATTTCATGGGCGTGTGCCAGCCCCAGGTCTGTCCCGCCAGCGTCTGGATTTCGACAGGGCCCGAGTTTAGAATTTTGCTGCTGAAGACGATAAAATCACAGCTCTCGAAAATCACGCCCCCCACTCCCGGCTGCCGTCGGGCCCCAGGGCACCAGTTTAACAGTCCTGCGGAGGCCCCCCCAGCCTACGACCTGATTTCTGCTGGCCCTTTCACCCAGATCCTGGTTTAACTCCATTCCTGTCTCCGGCCCGGCCACCTTCCCGGGCTAGAGCTGCAAACGGCCGCCATGTCGGGAGGGATGGAACGGGGGTGGGAGGGCCGGGATCCGGGGAGGGGACAGGGTGTGAGGCGGGAGATGGAGTAAGGTTGAGCTGGGGTGACTAGTGGGTGTCAGGGCGGGGTTTAGTGCTGTGATGTGGCGACGGTGGGGGGGGCAGCTGAGTTCAAGCTGCAGGAAAAGGCCTGTGTCGAGCCGTGCAGGGGGATGAGCCCCGGGGGCCCCGAGTCCCTGGGTGCCGATCCAGGAGGTTTCGGGGAGACCCCGCGAGTGCCGCCCGCAGGGGATCAGGTTGGGCTTCGGGGTCACTGGGCAGGACTCCGTGGCCGGCGGGTCGGACCAGACGCTCCCAGGAGCCTGCAGCTTCCTCGCCCGGCCGGGTGGGGGGGGATCGGGGCTGAGCCGGGGAGCTGCTCCGTCCCGTGGGGCGCGGCGGCGTGAAGCCGCCCCAGGCCGTCCAGGAGGGATTGGCGCAGGTCACAACACAGCCTGGGTGTTCCCAGGGCCTCCAGCTCAGATTCACCCTTTGGGGAGCAGCTGTGAAATCCAGGGGTTACAAACCCCCCTGCTTCAGGGCATCCGCCCCAGTGAGGGTCAGGAAGGAACGGCCTGGCCGGGCCAGGGAGGGGTTAGCGCCTCCTTGCCTGGCGTGGTGCTTAGGGCCAGGATCACCATAGGGCCATCGGCGCGCAGGGCACTGCACACACAGTCTGAGACAGGCCCTGCCCCAAAGAGCTGCAGTCGAAATAGAGGGGGGGGGTCAGGACTGAGCAGGGGTCTGCTTGGTCCTGGACCGGGAGTTGCGGCTCGGTCGGGCCGTGGCTGAGATCAGGCGGGGCGTGCCCTGCGGCGTGCCACCGGGCATGGATTTGGCCCAGCGCTCCTAGGCCCCGGCTGCGGGGGAGGGAGTGTTTGGCACCCACAGGCTGGGCAGCTTGGCGTGCCTACCGGAGGGTGCCAGGGCAGCCCCAGGACCAGCCCGGGGAGCCGGGGGCCGGCTTCGTTTCCCGGCTCAGCCTCCAAAGGGACCTTTGTGTGGGTTTCCCCGTCCCCATGCCGGGGCCGGGGGCGGGAGCATTCCTGCGGCGGCAGCTCAGGCAGCCAATGGCAGGCCTCGGCCAGGAGCTCCCTGCGGCGGGGGGGGGGGGAGGGGGGCGGCTCGCTTCCCTCCCGTCTCAGGACGTCCCAGTCGCAAACCCCCCAAATCGCTGGAAAAGGCGAAACGGCGACGGCCGCGGGGGCCGGGGAGCGAGCAGGCGGCCGGTGCAGGGAAGGGATGGTGTCCGCCCGGGCCCGTGTCCCATGGGATCCCCGGAGCCGGTGTGTATGACGTGGGCATTGGCTACAGCTCGTCTGTCCCATGCTGTGCCCCCCGAGAACAGGGCCCCTTTGTGCCGGGCGTTGCCCGAGCCTAGGCGAGCCAGCCCGGGCAGATGGAGTCTGGAGAGAGCCGGGGGGCTCCGGGGGCTGCCTGCCTTCCGGCGGGGAGGGAACAGGCCGGCAGTTCAAAGGGGCAGGGGGCGGCAGGGGGGATTCTCCAGTAGCTGGGAGAACGGGCGGGGGGGGAAGCCCAGGGCTGCGGCCGCCCCTTTAAGCGAGCGTGCCGGCGCAGCGCACCGCTCCTTTTTTGGATCAGAAAGCGCCGGTTTGTCATGACCCAGAAATGCAGCCTTCCCCGGAGCAGGATTCCAGGGCAGCAGGGGGCTGGGCACAGCTGGCTCCCTCCTTGGGCCTCCGGAGGACGGGGCAAGGAGGCAGGAAGGACCCTGGGATCGGGGGGGGGGGGGGGGGGCGTTTCCCTCCCCTCTCTCTGATTCCCGGGGTGTCGGAAGGGAAGCTCCTTTTGGAAGGCAGATTCCAGGGCTTGGACCAGCTGTGGCGCATGGGTCTCCCCGCGCCCTGTTGATGGGGGAGCCCTGGGCAGCAGGTCACTGCATGGAAACCCCTGCCCCCTCTGATCACGGCGCTCTCCCCCGGCTGGCTCCCAGCGCTGATGGCCCTTGGCCCCCCGAGCCCCACCGCAGTGCTGGCAGGGTCAGGGCCGCGATCTGGGCGGTGCGGGCAGGCTGCTGTCCTCCACCCCAGAGGCAGCTGCATTCCAGGGGAGCCCAGCCTGTCCTGCCAGCTGCGTGCAGTCGGGGCCTGCAGCGCGCCGGCGTCTGGGGGCAGGACCCTGCCTCCTTGCCTGGCCTCATCGCTTTGGCTTTTAACCCTTTCGCTCTGGGAACCAGCCTGGGGCGCGTATGAAATCCTGCCACAGACACCCCCCCACCCCGGGGCGGGGGTTACAAGCAGCCTCCGAGCACCCGGCCTTGCATGAACGAGCCCTGGCCGGGAACTAGGAGCCTGCTCGACTGCCCCTGCCAGCCCGTGTCCTGCCTCTGCTCTGCTTCCCTGCTCGCCAGCTCAGCCGGGACCCTCTGCTTAGCAGGGGCCTGCCCCGGTGTCGGACTCACCCACCCGCTTTGCTTTGTGGTCGGGGGAGGCTCTGCAGACCTGTCCTGTTGGACACAGCACAGAGCGTGGGTACGCCCGCCCAGAGCCCCCCGGGTACACCCGCCCAGAGCCCCCGGGTACACCCGCCCGCCAGCCCAGAGCCCCCCTAGGTACCCCCGCCCAGAGCCCCCGGGTACACCCGCCCGCCAGCCCAGAGCCCCCCTAGGTACACCCGCCCAGAGCCCCCCGGGTACACCCGCCCGCCAGCCCAGAGCCCCCCTAGGTACACCCGCCCAGAGCCCCCGGGTACGCCCGCCCAGAGCCCCCCAGGTACGCCCGCCCAGAGCCCCCGGGTACGCCCGCCCAGAGCCCCCCGGGTACACCCGCCCGCCAGCCCAGAGCCCCCCTAGGTACACCCGCCCGCCAGCCCAGAGCCCCCCTAGGTACACCCGCCCAGAGGCCCCGGGTACACCCGCCCGCCAGCCCAGAGCCCCCCTAGGTACACCCGCCCAGAGGCCCCGGGTACACCCGCCCGCCCAGAGCCCCCCGGGTACACCTGCCTGCCAGCCCAGAGCCCCCCTAGGTACACCCGCCCAGAGCCCCCGGGTACGCCCGCCCAGAGCCCCCCAGGTACACCCGCCCGCCCGCCCAGAGCCCCCGGGTACGCCCGCCCAGAGCCCCCCGGGTACACCCGCCCGCCAGCCCAGAGCCCCCGGGTACACCCGCCCAGAGCCCCCCGGGTACACCCGCCCAGAGCCCCCGGGTACACCCGCCCAGAGCCCCCCAGGTACACCCGCCCAGAGCCCCCGGGTACGCCCGCCCAGAGCCCCCCGGGTACACCCGCCCGCCAGCCCAGAGCCCCCGGGTACACCCGCCCGCCAGCCCAGAGCCCCCGGGTACACCCGCCCAGAGCCCCCCGGGTACACCCGCCCACCCGCCCAGAGCCCCCCTAGGTACACCTGCCCAGAGCCCCCGGGTACACCCGCCCGCCAGCCCAGAGCCCCCCTAGGTACACCCGCCCAGAGGCCCCGGGTACACCCGCCCGCCAGCCCAGAGCCCCCCTAGGTACACCCGCCCAGAGCCCCCGGGTACACCCGCCCGCCCAGAGCCCCCCAGGTACACCTGCCCGCCAGCCCAGAGCCCCCCTAGGTACACCCGCCCAGAGCCCCCGGGTACACCCGCCTGCCAGCCCAGAGCCCCCCTAGGTACACCCGCCCAGAGCTCCCGGGTACACCCGCCCGCCAGCCCAGAGCCCCCGGGTACACCCGCCCGCCAGCCCAGAGCCCCCCTAGGTACGCCCGCCCAGAGCCCCCCGGGTACACCTGCCCGCCAGCCCAGAGCCCCCCTAGGTACACCCGCCCAGAGGCCCCGGGTACACCCGCCCGCCAGCCCAGAGCCCCCCTAGGTACACCCTCCCAGAGCCCCCAGGTACACCCGCCCGCCAGCCCAGAGCCCCCCTAGGTACACCCGCCCAGAGGCCCCGGGTACACCTGCCCGCCAGCCCAGAGCCCCCCTAGGTACACCTGCCCGCCAGCCCAGAGCCCCCCTAGGTACACCCGCCCAGAGCCCCCCGGGTACACCCGCCCGCCAGCCCAGAGCCCCCCTAGGTACACCCGCCCAGAGCCCCCGGGTACACCCGCCCAGAGCCCCCCAGGTACACCTGCCCGCCAGCCCAGAGCCCCCCTAGGTACACCCGCCCAGAGGCCCCGGGTACACCCGCCCGCCAGCCCAGAGCCCCCCTAGGTACACCCGCCCAGAGCCCCCGGGTACACCCGCCCGCCAGCCCAGAGCCCCCCTAGGTACACCCGCCCAGAGCCCCCGGGTACACCCACCCGCCAGCCCAGAGCCCCCCTAGGTACACCCACCCGCCCGCCCAGAGCCCCCGGGTACACCCGCCCGCCAGCCCAGAGCCCCCGGGTACACCCGCCCACCAGCCCAGAGCTCTGCCCCACGTCCTCCTGGGACGCTGGGGGTGGACACGGGCCCTGAGCGCAGGGGTTGTCTCCTGCCCGCCCCACCAGTGCCTCCTCGCAGTGTGGGACCCAACGGGGTGCTGTGGGCCTGGGTTAGGAGGTAACCCCCCCCCCCACACAGACACTCCCCCGACAGAGACAGACAGACACACAGACACGCTGACATACACAGACCCCTCCCCTCCGCCGACAGAGACAGACAGGCAGACACACAGACACACTGACATACACAGACCCCTCCCCTCCACCGACAGAGACAGACAGGCAGACACACACACAGACACACTGACATACACAGACCCCTCCCCTCCTCCGACAGAGACAGACAGACTCACAGACATACACAGACCCCTCCCCTCCCCCGACAGAGACAGACAGGCAGACACACAGACACACTGACATACACAGACCCCTCCCCTCCACCGACAGAGACAGACAGGCAGACACACAGACAGACACACAGACCCCTTCCCTCCCCCGACAGAGACAGACACTACCCCGCCCTGGGCTGTGGATACCGGGCGGCGTGGGGCTGTTCTCAGGCCATGCCCTGGGTGATATTTTGGGCGAGCCGGTGGTCTGAGCCGAGCGGCGTCGGGTGGAGGCTCCCCTTGGACCCGCCCCGGTACCGAGTGCCTGGTGCCGAAGCGTCTCTGGGCTGTTCCCGCCGGTGGCCGGCTGAGCCCCATTTTGCAGGAGAGAAAACTCGGCTCCAGAGAAGGGAACTTGGCCGACTTGCAGAGCTGGGCCGGGAACCCCCGCGGCCAGTCCCCGGTCCCTTGCTTTCGCCGCTGGGCTTCCCCTGCGCCGGGCAGACTGCGGAAAGCTGGTTCCGAAAGCGGTGCAGGTTTCTGGGCCGGCCGCTGGGCGTGTCGGTTCCGAAGTGTCGGGGGAGGGGAGACGGAAAAGCCTGGCTCCCCGGCCGGCTCGGTGCCCGATGGAGCACGTTGGGGGGGAACCGGAGACTGTGGGAAGCCAGCGGGGAGCCAGGAGGCCGGCAGCGACCTGCGCGTTAGTCACCCTCCACCCCAGCAGCAGGCGCATCCGGGGCTGTTTGCGTGCGCGTGGCCGGGGCGGATTCGGGGCGGGCCGAGACTCTGGGCTGGGACGGGCACCAGTGATCTCAGCAGCACCCCGCCCCGGAAAATCAGCTCCTTTTCCGGCCTGGCACAGCAAACCCCGGGACGTCCTGGGGCCACTTTGGCTGGAGGCGGGCATCTGCCCCTCTCCTCCTCCCCCCCGGGGCTGCATCGGCACACCCTGCCCCACCCCCGTCCGGCGGCACGGAGAGCGCCCCCTCCAGAGGCATCTGGGGGCGCGCTGTCAGCCCTTCCTGCTGGAGGGCCGTGCCCGGCGGGTGGCGCCCCAGTCCCTGTGCAGTGTCGGGTCCACGCCCACCGCCTGCGAGACGTGACCCCGCGGGGGTCGTAAGCGCTGCCGTAGCAGGAGGATGGGGCATGGCGGGGGCTGGGCCATTCCCGCGTTCCGTGCCGCCTGGCGCTCCGCTTTGCATGCGCCCGCACGGCCTCGGGGACCCGCGGCGCCCTGGCAGGGCCACAGGGCTCGGGTCTCCTGGTCCCACGCGGGCTCAGCCGTGGCCCTGTCCTCCCGGGCGTATTGCCCGGCTGTCGATAGGGGGCGAGCCGGGGACGGGCGGTGATGCCCGGGTGCCAGGCTCCTGGCCGCTCTGACCCCTCTGCTCTCTCTCCCTCCCAGGCCTACTCTCAGGACGCCTACTTGAAGGGCAATGAGCCCTACTCAGGAGGAGCCCAGAGCATCCCGGAGCCGCCGCCCATCTGCTACCCTCGGAAGACCTACCCCTTCCAGGCCCGGGCTCCCAGCCGGGAAGCGACGGTGGCCGAGCCTGTGCAGGCCCAGCCGGCGGACGGCAGATCCTCCCGGCCGGCTCCTTCGGGCCCGGCTTCCCCCCTGACCAGCGCCTGGCTCGCCGGCCCCACGCCCAGCGCCTGGAACAAGGCCACACGGGAGTTCAGCAGCGCCCGCTCCAGCCCGGCCCGCTGCCCCCCGCAGCTCTACTACGGGACGCCCCAGCCGAGGCCCGAGGGGCCCGTCGCCAGCTCCCCCTCGCGGGTCTCCCCCGGCAGCTGCCCACCCCCCCTTGCTGCTTCCTTGCCAGAGCGGTACGGCACCCCGACGGCTTCCTCCGCCAGCAGCCCGGCCTGCTACGGGCGGCCCCTCCCGGACCTCTGGCCTCCCTGCGGCTACACGGAGGCGGGCGCGGGGCCTGGCGGGCTGGGCCGCCCCTCCTGGGAGTGCTCCGGAGGCCCCAGGGCCGTGGGCCGGCGGGAGTGCCAGCAGGCGCTGAGCAACTGGCTGGCCCGGCAGGAGCCGCGGCGCAGCTCCTCGGAAGAGCGGCGGTACGCCATGCCGCCCCGGTACCGCAGCGCCTCGCAAGACCGCCTGGGGGACAGCCCGGCCGCCAGAGGCTGGCCCCACAGCGCCTCGCAGGACACGCTGCTGCAGCCCAGCCACGCCGCCTGGGGCTGCCGGGCCCGCTCCGACAACTACCTGGGGCGGTGTGGGCGCTCCACCGAGGCCCTGGCGCCGGGCGCGCTGGCCGGGGCCTGCTTGGACAAGGGCGCCTGGCTGCCGGAGAAGCCCCCCAGGCAAGCGGCCAGAACTGCGCCAAGCCAGCCCGGCTCCCGCCCCCCCGCTGCCCCCGCCCGGGTGCAGAAACACCCGTCCCAGCCCGACCTGCGGAGCATGGACGACTCGGGCTACGTCGGCTACCGGAGCTACAGCCCCTCCTTCCAGCGCCGCACAGGCCTGCTCCACGCCCGCTCCTTCCGGGACCCCGGCTTCGGCGGCCTGCTCGCCTTCAGTCTAGCGCCCTGGCCGGGCCCGCCGCCGGCCCCCCACCCGGACAGACCCACGCCGCCAGCGGCGGCCCCGCCCCCCCCGCCGGGCAGCGGGGCCCCCCCGGACCAAAGAGCCCCCAGCCAGGAGGGCAGCGCCCGGCTGCCCCCGCCCGAGGCGGAGGAGCGGAAGGGGGAGGTGGTGCTGCGGCAGAAGCCGCCCACGGGCCGCAAGGCACCGGCGCCCGCCCGGCAGATGAATTTCGTCTTCCCCGAGGAGCCGAAGGAGACGGAGCTCTGCGACCCGCCCAGCGGCAAGGGGGAGGCGGCGGAGCGGCCCGCCCAGCGCGTGGCACCCTTGGCCGTGCCGGAGGATTCCCTGGCGTCCATTCCCTTCATAGGTGAGGGGGGTGTGGGAACGCCAGGCGCTGGGGGGGGCGGGGGTTCCCTCAAGCACAGCACTGGGCTGGGGGGGCTCACAGCTGGCAGCTCCTCCCCCCGCGTCCAGGTCTGTGCCAGCCCCCCGGGCAGATCCCGCCGTTGGCTCCCCTGCTTTGGTCCCCGGAGCGTCGGCCGGCGAGGCTGCTGGGAGGGGAGGCCGAGCGGGGCAAACGGTCGTCTCCTTGGCCCCGTGTCGGGGCGGGACAGGCGTGTGCCCGGCCCCCGACGGGCAGCCCGCTGCCGCTGTGCCAGGTGGGCCCCGAGATCAGGGGGGCAGGATGGGCGTTACGGGGGGCCCGGCACCCGGCGGCGCTGCTCCTGGGCTGCCATGCGGTACCCACCGTGGCCACCCACCGCTGCAGGACTTGCCTGCGCGAGCAGCGAGGGGAGGAAGTGCCCGGCGCGGCAAAGGGGAAGGGCCCCCCAATCCATGCAGCGGAGGAGGGGTCCGGCAGGCCCAGGGAGCAGGCGGGGGGGATCCCGTGTCTCTGTGTCCCAGCCGAGCTGAGCCGAGCGCCGTTGGGAGCCCAGGACCGGCCTCAAAGCTGGCGCCGTCTCACCCCTGCAGTCTCTGTGCCATGGCCCCTTCCCCCGCTGTTCCCCAAGCTCACCCCCTTCTCCCCCCAGACCCTGCAGTCTCTGTGCCATGGCCCCTTCCCCCGCTGTTCCCCAAGCTCACCCCCTTCTCCCCCCAGACCCTGCAGTCTCTGTGCCACGGCCCCTTCCCCCGCTGTTCCCCAAGCTCACCCCCTTCTCCCCCCAGACCCTGCAGTCTCTGTGCCACGGCCCCTTCCCCCGCTGTTCCCCAAGCTCACCCCCTTCTCCCCCCAGACCCTGCGGCGTGCAGGCGCTGGGCAGAATCTGGCCTCTGCCCGCTGCCTGCCAGGCAACCCCCGAGGCCGAATCCTTCCAGCGGGGGGCTGCTGCTCCATGTGGACCTCTCCCTCCACACAGGGCGTCTCTGGGGGTAGCAAGTCTGGGCCGGGACCCCCCAACTTGCCCTGTAGGTGCCGCCCGGCGGGGCTGGGCCGGGCCTGGCTCAGGAGAGGCCAAAGGCTGCGTCCCCCGTTTCCAGGCCGTGGTGCCAGCCACGCCCCGGGCGCTGCACGGGGAGGGAGCCGGCCCGGGGGTCTCCGGCTTTCCCCGGCCTGCCCGGGCCCCACGCACTCACTGCCCCGCCAGGGGCAGCAGGGGAAGTGAGGGGCCCAGAGACGCAGGGGAACCCAGCCAGTGCCGGCTTCGAGGCGGTTCAGGGCCAGGCTGCGCTCGGCTCTGCGGGGAGACGCCCTGGCAGGGCCAGGAGCTGACACGGGTCCCCGGCTGCCCCTCAGGAGGTCACCATAAGGGGGCCCCTACTTGCCCGGCCCCCCTTTGCTCTAAGAGCTGCCCCACTTCCGGGGGGGGGGGTCTCCTGGTCCCTGTCAGCATCGCTCCGCTCCCTGAGCGCCACCTCCCCCCCCCGCGGAGCAGGCCTGCAGGGGACATCACGGCCTTTCCCCCGGCACACGCTGGCACAGTGACGCGGCTGCCCCCGCCGTGCCCAGGCTGGTACTGTGGGGCCGTTGTTCTCCCTCTCCAGCCTGGCTATTGTTCGTGCTCCTGGCCCGCCCGGCCTCTGTTCCCTCGCCGGGGGGAGCGTGGCGCGGGGCACACAGCCTGCCTTGTGGGCAGCGGGGCAGGTGCATCGAGGCAGGGGGGCTCCCCTCCTCCAGGGGATGCCCCTCCCAGCCCACTCCATCTGGGCCCCTAGGACCTGGCACCCAGCCTGGCGCCGTGGGGGGCCACGGGGGACGAGCCCTTTGGGGAGGGAGCCCTGGCTTTGGAGTGGGGGCAAAGAGGGGATTGGGTCTTGCACCCCGGCTGCCGAGCCCACACCGGACACTAGTGCCGGGACGGCCCTGCAGAGGGCCAGGGGTTCCCCGGTGCTCTGGTCCTGGGCTGTTCCCTGCAGGGGGCGCTGGCGACACACAGGATGGGGGGTTGGATCTCTGACCCTGCAATCCCAGCAGCAGGTGGCGCTCTGGGGCAGGTGCCCTCAGGCTGGGGGGGGGGGGAATCTCTGACCCTGCAATCCCAGCAGCAGGTGGCGCTCTGGGGCGGGTGCCCTCGGGCTGGGGGGGGGGGGCTGGGGGGGGGGGAATCTCTGACCCTGCAATCCCAGCAGCAGGTGGCGCTCTGGGGCAGGTGCCCTCAGGCTGGGGGGGGGGGGGAATCTCTGACCCTGCAATCCCAGCAGCAGGTGGCGCTCTGGGGCGGGTGCCCTCGGGCTGGGGGGGGTCTGCCCGGGGCAGGCGTGGGCGGGAGACCCCAGCCTGTCCTGCGGGGTTCTCGGGAAGCGGCTCTGTTCCCCCCCCCGCCGTGGGTCGGGTGCTTCATGGCGCTCCCCACTCTTCCAGACGAGCCGACGAGCCCCAGCATCGACCTGAAGGCCAAGCACGTCCCCGCCTCCTCCGTCGTCTCCAGCGCCATGAACTCTGCCCCCGCCATGGCCACCAGCCCCTCCTCGCCCCCCTTCTCCTTCACCGCCAGCCGCCACTACTCCCAGGACTGCAGTAAGTGCCGCCTCTCCCACGGGGCCGGGGCTGGGCAACGCCGGGGTCCTGGCGGGGCTGGCTGGGCCGTGAGCCGCAAGGGGGGGACGGCCCCTCGCTTTCAGGAGAGCCCGGGGGGGGATCTCGGGAAGGGCGAATCCAGGGGAAGCCCCCGGGGGTTCTGCTGGGCCATGGGGCAGCCTCTGGAGGGATTCCCCATAGCGTATGTCGCGGGGGGCTCGGTCTGTGCACAGCACCTGCTGAGGGGAGCGGGGCGAGCCGGGCCGGAGGGGCCTTGGCCCGAGGGGGGGAAACAGGCTACAGAAATCAAGTGCCAGCGGCCAGGGGAGTTCTCAGGGCTGCAGCTCCTCCGGCCCCTGGCGCACAACCTCCCTCCGGCAGCTCCCTCCACCCCTGCCTGCCACCTGTATTGCCTCCCGGCGCTGCCTGCTGGGGCCCGGCGCACGCTGTCTCCCTGCACTCCCGGCTTGCTCGCGCACCTTAGCGGCAGTGGAATGACTTGCTTGAAGCCGTGCAGCAAAGCTGCGGCAGAACTCAGACGGACGGCCCCCCAGCTCTACCCTCGAAGGAGCCTTCCCTAAACAAGGCTCAGGCAGCGGCAGTGGGGGAAGGGGAGTCAGGCGCTGAGGGTTAACCCAGACGCCGGTGCACGCGAGAGCAGGATCTGGCCCGCAGTGCGTCCCTGGGCCACCAGTAAAGAGCTGCAGGAGCGCCTGGTTGTGCCAGCGCCGGTGCCGCTCTGTGCGGCCAGCGCCAGGAGAATAAACCCAACTCCCTTGGGGGTGCTGAGACGCCTTCCTGCCCCCAGCACCGTGAGCCCCGGCGGGTGCCCTCCAGCCCAGCGCGGCTTCTCACCAGCCATCGGCCTGCACCGCGAGCGGGATGGGCACACAGCGGTGGGTGCTCTGAGCTGGGGCCCTGCTGCCTGATGGGACCCGGTGCACGCTGTCTCCCTGCACTCCCGGCTTGCTCGCGCGTCCCAGCCGCTGTGCGGAGAGGTGGCACGACTTGTGTAAAGCCAGGCAGCAAAACCGCGGCAGAGCCCAGGCTGCCAGTCCCCAAGCTCTAACCACTAGGCACGTTTCCATTAGACGTCCTGGTCCCCTGTCCTAGGATGAAGGACCCCTTCCCGGGGCTGGTAAATCACCCACCCCCCGTGGGTCTCCTGTGGGGAAGAAGCGGCGCGTTCTGAGTTTGCTGACTGCCCCTTTCTCGCCTTCCCCTTCCAGGCAGCATCAAAGCCGGCCGCCGGTCCTCCTACCTCCTGGCCATCACCACGGAGCGCTCCAAGTCCTGTGACGATGGCCTGAACACCTTTCGTGACGAGGGGAAGCTCCTACGGTAGGGGAGACCCCTTCCGCGCCCTGTCGCACCCCAGCCAAGCCTGGCTTCTTCGGGGTAGCCCCACCCTAGCCCCCTCGCTGGTGTGACCTGACCCCCCGCTGCACAGAGTAGTCCAGAGCCTCCGGGCTGGCAGCTCTCGGCCCATCTTGGGCCAGCGGTGTGATCCATTGGGGCGTAGAACTGCTCTGACCCCGGACAGGCTCCATCCTGTATCTGTCCGGGGCCAGGGGTTCTCCGCACGTTCCTCCACCCCCAGAATCCTTTGCGCCCTGTCACCCCGACCTGCTGTCCAAAGCGTAGCATCGTTCCCGGCCCGGCTGCAGGGTTGTGCCGAGGGGAGCTGAGGTGGTGGCGCTGTCCGGTCCCACTCTCGCTGGTTTCCCAGGGGCGGACAAGCCTAAGCCGGCCTTTGCCCGCGTGGCCTGAGATGTGCCAGGCGCTCCTGAAAGCCAGGTCCAAAGCGTCTCCCCCGGGGCCGCGCAGGGAGAAAGCAGCGGCGCTGGGATTAGAACTTGGGACCTCGGACCCGCGGTGCTTTCCGCTCGGCCAGGGGTGGGCAAATATCGGCCTATGGGCTGGAGCCGGTCGGTCAGGGTTAGCCCCTGGTGGGCCCCCGTGGCTCTATTTACCTGCACGGCCGCAGGTACCGGCAATTGCTGCTCCCATTGGCTGCGGGTCGCCATTCCCAGCCAATGGGAGCTGCGGGAAGCTGTGTCCCAGTCCGCACCGCTTCCCGCTGCTCCCATTGGCCGGGAACGGCGATCTGCAGCCAATGGGAGCTGCAGGAAGCGGTGTCCCGGGCCTGGCTCCTGAGCGCCAGGGCAGAGCCTTCATGGCCTGTCCGAACCCAGTGACGTTGGAGCAGCAGAGATGCACCAGGCGCCGCGAGGAGGGGCCGGGGCCGGGGCCGGGGCCGGTGGGACTTTTCCTCGGCTCGGGACCATTTGCCGCCTCTCCCTCCTGCTCCCTGCTCACGGGTGGCTGCTTCCCTTGCAGGAGGATACCAAGCCGGGTGCCGAGTCTCCGTATGCTCCGGAGCTTCTTCACAGACGGGGTAGGTGTCCGCGGTGCAGAAGGGGGGGGGGGGGTTTCCCTCTGCCAGTGGCATGGCGCCTGCCGAGGCCGCACCAGTCCCCTGCGCCCCCAGGCACGGGGATGCCACCCCACAGGGTCTGTTTCTGCCCTGCGCCCAAGTGCCGCCAATGGTGCCGACGGCCTCCAGCTAGCCCGGTGCACTCCAGCTGTGCTCCAGTGGGTTTGCGCCCTGGCACCTCTGTCCAAGGGAACCCGCCGGTTCGTGCGTCGTCCCCGCACGGCCCTGAGTCATCCGCCAGCCCCGATCGGCTTGAGGCAGGCGGCCCCCAGGATCAACAGGTGTAACACGAGCCAGGCCGCGCTGACGACAGCTGAACCCTCCCGGCTTCCTCCAGCAGCGTTTGTCCGGGGGGGCTGGGGGGGTTTCCATGCTCTCCTGCCTCGTGAAACGCCCCCCCCCCCCCCGGACCACGCTCTGCTGGAAGAAGCTGGGATTGCTCCGCTGCTGCCGGAGTCCCTGCAGTCGTGCACGTCGCTACCGGGGGGACGCAGCCGCGTGTGACGCCCGCTCGGCACTGGGACCAACGGGGGTGGGAGGGAGCGGGGGGGTCCCCTAAAGGGGCAGAGGAGCAGTCACATTCCCGTCTGGAGCCCCCGCCGTGCCCCTTCCCAGAGCTCCCATCGAGCGGGTGGGGCGAATTGCTCTGCTCCCAGCAGCCAAGAGGACAGTGAAGGGACAGCGGCCCCAGGGAAGGCCACTGAACGAATGGGAGACGCTGTTCTCTTGCTCCCGGCCCGGCCCAGTTGGGAATATACCAGCCCCAGGCCGGCTTCTCCTCTCGCTCGCTAGGGGCTGAGCCAGGAGCAAGACAGCACCTCACCCCGTGTGATCCCCCCGGAGTTTACAGGGGATCACCCGTTTTTCAGCATGGGAAACTGAGGCCTCCGAGGGGTAGGGCAGAGGGGCACGTGCACCTCCCTCGTGCACATGCCGCTGGCACCAGTGCAGTGTGACTCGCACCAGCGCCAGCCTGGTTTCACGCCTGAGCAGGTCAGGGGGACCCGTGGAAACCGTGTGTACACGAGGGATTTCTACGGAGGCGGCTGACACCCTGCTGGAGACAAAGCCCGGAGAGTTGCCGTGTTTATGGTTTCACGGGGCTGAGGGTAAAGGACCAGGGGCCTGGCCAGTCCCTGGAGTAGGAGTAGCGGGGCCGGAGCTGAGAGGTTCCTGCCCCCGCACCAGGCCTGCCTCTGGCCTGCCAGGGTGTGAGGGCACGTGGCTCCCGCCAGGACCGTCCACCCATCTCTCCGCTCTCTCTCCCTGCAGTCTCTGGACAGTCTCGGGACGGCTGAAGACTCGAGATCAAAGAGGCACTCGACCTCCGACCTCTCAGACGTGACATTCAGCGACGTGAGGAAGGAGGGCTGGCTGCACTACAAACAGATCCTCACCAAAAAGGGGAAGGTAGGTGCCCGCTGTCCGGTGCCCCCCCAGGCCGGGGGGGGAGAGGGAAAGGGCTGGGCCTGCTTGTCAGTGGAGGACCCCCCCCCCCGGGGAGTCGTGTCAGCACCAGACACCATGTAGGCACCGTTTCTACGGGTCTCCCGTGGTCCCCTTCTGCGCCCGAGGGTCTCAAAGCATTTACACATGGATGAGCCCTCTGGGGGAAGGCTGGCGTTGTTATTGGAAACTGAGGCACGGACTGGGAAGGGATTGGCCAGCACCACGTAGGGAGCAGCGCCAGGATCAGAGCCCAGGAGTCCTGGCTGCCAGGGGGCCCCACGGCTCGGGGGGCAGGAAGGTGTCGGAAACGGGGGCTCCCCACTTTGCCTGTTTCCGCTCTGTGGGGGGTCTGGTCAGGCCGAGGTGGGCCAGCAGCGCCTGCGTTCCGGCCCGCGCTCACGGCCGGCCTGTGCCTCCCCTCCTCCCCGCAGAAAGTCGGCGGCGGCATCCGGCAGTGGAAGCGCGTCTTCGCCGTTCTCCGCGCACACTCGCTGTCCCTGTGCAAGGACAGGCGGGAGGCCGTGACCTACGCGCCGCCCCCAGGTGAGGAGGAGCAGCCGATCAGCGTCCGAGCGAGCCTGGTGGACATCTCCTACAGCGAGACCAAGAGGAAGCACGTCTTCCGGCTGACGACCGCTGACTTCTGTGAATATCTCTTTCAGGCAGAGGATCGGGACGACATGCTGGCCTGGATCAAAGTCATCAGGGAAAACAGCAAAGCCGAGGGCGAGGTGAGAGCCAGAATGGGGCTCCTGGCTCCCTCCAGGCCCCTGGCTCTCTGCACACGCCCCGGCACTAGCCAGTTGGGTTCTCCAGCTGTTTGCCTGCTGCTCCCTCCAGAGCAGGGCTGGCCCAAGCGTGGCCCTCACTGGACGGAGGAGCAGCCTTTAGGGACTCCAAGTCCCAGCATGCCGTGCTCCACTGTGCCCAGAGGGGCGCACTGGGACTCCAAGTCCCAGCATGCCTTGCTCCACTGTGCTCAGAGGGGCGCACTGGGACTCCAAGTCCCAGCATGCCTTGCTCCACTGTGCCCAAAGGGGCGCACTGGGACTCCAAGTCCCAGCATGCCGTGCTCCACTGTGCCCGGAGGGGCGCACTGGGACTCCAAGTCCCAGCATGCCGTGCTCCACTGTGCCCAGAGGGGTGCACTGGGACTCCAAGTCCCAGCATGCCGTGCTCCACTGTGCCCGGAGGGGCGCACTGGGACTCCAAGTCCCAGCATGCCTTGCTCCACTGTGCCCAGAGGGGCGCACTGGGGCTCCAAGTCCCAGCATGCCTTGCTCCACTGTGCCCAGAGGGGCGCACTGGGACTTCAAGTCCCAGCATGCCGTGCTCCACTTTGCCCGGAGGGGCGCACTGGGACTCCAAGTCCCAGCATGCCTTGCTCCACTGCGCCCGGAGGGGCACACTGGGACTCCAAGTCCCAGCATGCCATGCTCCACTTTGCCTGGAGGGACGCCCTGGGACTCCAAGTCCCAGCATGCCTTGCTTGCTTTGTCTGGAGGTGTACACTGGGACTCCAATTCCCAGCATGCCTTGCTCGCTTTGCCTGGAGGTGTACACTGGGACTCCAATTCCCAGCATGCCATGCTTCTCCTAAGTAGACTGGCCTCTGCTGCATGCTGGGAATTGTAGTCCACTGGGGCCTCTGCATGGCCAAGAAGAGTGACTGGGGCAGCCTTCATCGGGCCATGCTGTTTGCGTTAGCCCCGGTTGGGCACGGTCCAGGGGGCTCTGACGGTGGCAGGCGCGTCTCCAGTCCATTCCCTGCCCCAATCCAGGCTTTCTGCCCCCAGGGTTACACGTTGCACAGTCGTGTCTCCCAGGGCCTGCAGGGCACATGGGGGGCTCCGCAGAGGGCCAGCCCAGGGTGAGTGGCAGCCCTGGGGGTGGGCGAGAGCCCCCCCTGCTGGAGACAGCGAGGCCAGGCAGGTAGCTGCGCAACCACGTTCCCTGCTGATGGCCCCTGGGGGGCGCTGTGGGGCAGCCCTGCTGAAACCCCTGCGCAGCCAGCTGGCATGTTCCTTAGCTTAGTGCGCCCCCTGCTGGCCTGCAGAGGGATAACGGTCGGGATGTCCAAGGATCCCAGCCACGGGCTGTAACACAGCCCCCTCCTCTAGCACCGGGCCCGCAGGGCCCTCCGAACAGCCGTGGAGCCCGGGGGGTCTTGGATCCTCCCCTGGGGCACAGGCAGCAGGCAGAGGGCAGTGTGGGGGGTAGACACCCCACCCTGCTGGTTGGGTGTGGGCTGCACACTGCGCCCCACTGGCTTCCGGAAGGAGTTAGCTGGGAATTTGTTTTGTGTGGAGAACAAAGCTCAGCTCACGGCATTACAGGGGTGGGAGCTGGACTAGATCCAAGCCAGCTGTGGGCGCTGGAGGGGTGGGAGCTGCCCTAGATCCGTGTCCAGCTGAGGGCACTAGAGGGGTGGGAGCTGCCCTAGATCCGTGCCCAGCTCAGGGCACTAGAGGGATGGGAGCTGCCCTAGATCCGTGCCCAGCTCAGGGTGCTAGAGGGATGGGAGCTGCCCTATATCCGTGCCCAGCTGAGGGCGCTAGAGGGGTGAGAGCTGCCCTAGATCCGTGTCCAGCTGAGGGCACTAGAGGGGTGGGAGCTGCCCTAGATCCGTGCCCAGCTCAGGGCACTAGAGGGGTGGGAGCTGCCCTAGATCCGTGCCCAGCTCAGGGCACTAGAGGGGTGGGCGCTGCCCATGATCCATGCCCAGCTGAGGGCACTAGAGGGGTGGGAGCTGCCCTAGATCCGTGTCCAGCTGAGGGCACTAGAGGGGTGGGAGCTGCCCTAGATCCGTGTCCAGCTGAGGGCACTAGAGGGGTGGGAGCTGCCCTAGATCCGTGCCCAGCTGAGGGCGCTAGAGGGGTGGGAGCTGCCCTAGATCCGTGCCCAGCTGAGGGCACTAGAGGGGTGGGAGCTGCCCTAGATCCGTGCCCAGCTGTGGGCACTAGAGGGGTGGGAGCTGCCCTAGATCCGTGCCCAGCTCAGGGCACTAGAGGGGTGGGCGCTGCCCATGATCCATGCCCAGCTGAGGGCACTAGAGGGGTGGGAGCTGCCCATGATCCGTGTCCAGCTGAGGGCGCTAGAGGGGTGGGAGCTGCCCTAGATCCATGCCCAGCTGAGGGCGCTAGAGGGGTGGGAGCTGCCCTAGGTCCGTGCCCAGTTCAGGGCGCTATGGAAGCTGAATTTCCTTAGGATTCCCGCAGGCTCCTGTCCACATGGGGCCCTGCTGTGATTCCCCTCGCCCCGGTGTGGCACAGCCCCCAGGGGTGCGCGGGGGCGGAGCTCTTGGGGGGTCAGAGGCAGCTGGGCGAAGCTGGGATCTGCGGGCTGAGCGGTGGCGCCCCAGGAGCGGGTGCCAGCCGTGGGGCATGAGGTGGGCACGCAGGCGGCTGATGGCAGCCGGAGGGGGTTGGCACGCAGGGCACAATGCTGCATGGCCCAGGAGCCCAGGACCAGAGCAATGTGGGGCGCAGCTTTGTCACCCCACGTCTCACCAGCCCCCTTTGGAGAGCCGGATCTCTGGGCCCCCAAGCCAGGGACGAGCGAGGTGCCATCGGCGGGGGGGTTGCTCCTCGTGCTGCGCTGGGCACTGCCGGGCAGGAGTGTAGGGCAGCTCCCACCCCCGTCCTGAGCTGGGCTCGGATCTAGGGCCTGGCTCCAGGGGGCTGGCGGTGTCCAATGCGCTGAGGTTTCGGTACTGGGGTCTCTCTGCCTTGGCGGGGGACCTGTGTGTGGCCCAGCCCCCAGACTGGCCTGTATTGGGGCTGGGTCCTGTCTGGTCAGGCTGCGGGGCCGTGGGGCAGGGAGGGGCCCATCCGAAGGAGAAACGACGACACGACGACGGACGAGACGGCGCTTGCTTGGGCTCTGGCGGCAGACGCGAGGCTGACGCTCCCCCCCTCTTGTCTTTGTGCTGCTCCAGGACCCCGGGTTTGCAAGCCAAGCACTTATCAACAAGAAGCTAAATGACTACCGGAAAGTGAGGTAAGGGCCCCGGGCGCCTGCCCGGCTGGGGGAGCAGCCCCTAATGGTTAGGGCACTAGCCTGCGAAGTGAGCCAGGTCCCTGCTCTGACACTGACCTTGCGTGTGGCCTTGGGCCTGTCACTTAGCATCTCAAGGGGCCAATAGGCTGGGAGGGTGAATGCTGTAGCGGTGCACAGCTCCTGCACAGGAGGGGGCCGGAGAAATACTGGGGCACCCAGCTGCCTGCCCCTAGCAGAGCGACACTTCCGGAAATTACCCCACTAAACCAAACCGGTTTCAGGCAGCGGATGAATCCGGTTTGAGGGCGCCAGGGGGTTACACGGGTGCTGCTAGGTCGGCTGGAACCCGAGCTAAACTGGTGGGACTGTTCCTTGGCACCCGGGCTCGGAAGAGCGGGAGCCCTGCTAGGCAGGGGTTTGTGGTGCCCCTCGCTGGGCATCACGCCTGGCACGGGCGCTGGGCAGAGAGGGCCAGGCAAGGGCTGGAGGAGGTGCCCTGGGATCCCCAGCAGGTGCCCCTGTAATGTGGGGCAGGGGAGGGGGCTGTAACCCCCCCACACCTGTCCTGGGGGCACTGGGTATCCCCAGACAGGGGGAGGGGAACCCGCTGCAGTGTGAAGCATTGTGGGTCAGTGGCAGCCCCCAAAGGAGCTAATTTGCATAACCACTCCCAGGATGCCCTGCACTGCAGTTTTGCCACCAAACGGCCGTGCAAAAGCGGAGGGGGGGTGAGCGTGCAGGGTGTGCAAGGGCAAGTGTGAGCATCCAGGGCGTGCGAGGGCAGGGGTGAGTGTGCAGGGCGTGCAAGGGCAGGGGTTAGCGTCCAGGGCGTGCAAGGGCAGGGGTTAGCGTCCAGGACGTGCGAGGGCAGGGGTGAGTGTCCAGGGCGTGCAAGGGCAGGGGTGAGTGTCCAGGGCGTGCAAGGGCAGGGGTTAGCGTCCAGGGCATGCGAGGGCGGGGGTTAGCGTCCAGGGCGTGCGAGGGCAGGTGTTAGCGTCCAGGACGTGCGAGGGCAGGGGTGTGTGTCCAGGGCGTGCGAGGGTAGAGGTGGGCGTGCAACGGGCCGAGAGGAGCATCTGCTGGGCGTGCGAGGCTGACACCCCCCCCCATCTGCTCTCTGTGCAGCCCCTCGGGAACGAAACCCGACTGCTCCCCCAAGGGCTCGCGTGGGCTGGGGATCAGGGCAGAGTTCCTGAAGCCGACGGGCACGAAGCAGGATGTGGCCATGACGAAAGGTACGAACGGGGGGGGCCTGCGGGGTGAGGGAGGGGGGCTGGGCACTGAGAGTCGTAAGGGGACATGTGGGGCGTGTCTGTGGGAGGTTGTGGGTCCACAAGGGGACTGGGCCAGGCCAGCCGGACCCCAGCGCCTGCGATCGGCTGAGATGGGCCCGGGTTGAAGGCCGGCTGGGTGGAGGGGCTCCCCAGCAAGAAAGGGGGGTGTGAACGGTCAGGGCCTGCACCCCGCAGAGCTCACAGGGACGGTCGTCTCTGCTGGACGAGGATCCTCCGCCCATTGGGGCGGATGAAGACCTGGCCTCAGTTTCCCCTGCCTTGGTCGCCTCCCGCCTGGATCACAGCAAGATGTGTGCAGGCACTTAGACGCCGATTTCCCCGTTGGCGGGGGGGTTCTCGACTCCCCCCAACCGCCCCCACTCTGGTCCTTCCCCCCAGCCGCTGCCCCCCACCAGTTCTCCGCCCCCTCCCGCTGAGCCTGCTCCGTCCCCTCTCCCTGCCAGTGTCCGGCAGGCTCCAGTGCCCAGGAGCCGGTGTCTACCCGGGTGGGAAGCAGTTGGCTCTTAACGCTGCAGCACGGCTCCTGGGCCGCGGGCTCCCTTGCGCCTCCCACGCCCGGCACGGCTCCGTCTGCGCCGTCCCCTGCCGCTGCGGGCTGCAGATCTCGGCACCCCTCCCCCATGCTCAGCGTCTTTCCAGGACCTGCCTCCTCCATCCTCGACCCAGCCCCCCTCCGCACCCCCACGCCCTGTGGGGCCAAGGCGCCAATGCACACGCACCGGCCGGGGCCCCGGGCGGCGCGGCGATGGCTGGGACAGCCTAGGTGTGCGTGGGCCGGGCGGTGGGGGGGGCCGGGTCACCGTGACAGTGGCGAGGCTGCGGGGGTCCCGTGGGGGGGGGGGGCTGGATTCCCCGGCCTCTTGCTCTTTGGAGACTGACACGCAGTTCGGTTCCAGATGAGGGCGGCCCCCAGAAAGTCCCCTGGGGCATCAACATCATGAAAAAGAACAAGAAAGCTGCACCCCGGGCCTTCGGCGTCAGGCTGGAGGACTGCCAGCCGGCCCCGGGCAACAAGGTGGGTGCCAGGCAGCGTCTGCCTGCCCGGAGCCCCCACGGAGCACAGAGAGGGCCGGGCGCTGCCCTCTGCCCCCCCCCAGATACGAGGGCCGGGCGCTGCCCCCTGAGCCCCCCCCCAGATACGAGGGCCGGGCGCTGCCCCCTGAGCCCCCCCAGATACGAGGGCCGGGCGCTGCCCCCTGAGCCCCCCCCAGATACGAGGGCCGGGCGCTGCCCCCTGAGCCCCCCCAGATACGAGGGCCGGGCGCTGCCCCCTGAGCCCCCCCAGATACGAGGGCCGGGCGCTGCCCCCTGGGCCCCCCCCAGATACGAGGGCCGGGCGCTGCCCCCTGAGCCCCCCCCCAGATACGAGGGCCGGGCGCTGCCCCCTGAGCCCCCCCAGATACGAGGGCCGGGCGCTGCCCCCTGAGCCCCCCCCCAGATACGAGGGCCGGGCGCTGCCCCCTGGGCCCCCCCCAGATACGAGGGCCGGGCGCTGCCCCCTGGGCCCCCCCCCCCCAGATACGAGGGCCGGGCGCTGCCCCCTGAGCCCCCCCAGATACGAGGGCCGGGCGCTGCCCCCCTGAACCCCCCCCAGATACGAGGGCCGGGTGCTGCCCCCTGAGCCCCCCCCAGATACGAGGGCCGGGCGCTGCCCCCTGGGCCCCCCCCCCCAGATACGAGGGCCGGGCGCTGCCCCCTGGGCCCCCCCCCCCAGATACGAGGGCCGGGCGCTGCCCCCTGAGCCCCCCCCAGATACGAGGGCCGGGCGCTGCCCCCTGGGCCCCCCCCAGATACGAGGGCCGGGCGCTGCCCCCTGAGCCCCCCCCAGATACGAGGGCCGGGCGCTGCCCCCTGAGCCCCCCCCAGATACGAGGGCCGGGCGCTGCCCCCTGAGCCCCCCCCAGATACGAGGGCCGGGCGCTGCCCCCTGAGCCCCCCCCAGATACGAGGGCCGGGCGCTGCCCCCTGAGCCCCCCCCAGATACGAGGGCCGGGCGCTGCCCCCTGAACCCCCCCCAGATACGAGGGCCGGGCGCTGCCCCCTGAGCCCCCCCCAGATACGAGGGCCGGGCGCTGCCCCCTGAGCCCCCCCCAGATACGAGGGCCGGGCGCTGCCCCCTGAGCCCCCCCCAGATACGAGGGCCGGGCGCTGCCCCCCTGCCCCCCTGAGCCCCCCCACCCCCCCCCCCCCCCCCCCAGATACGAGGGCCGGGCGCTGCCCCCTGAGCCCCCCCCAGATACGAGGGCCGGGCGCTGCCCCCTGAGCCCCCCCCAGATACGAGGGCCGGGCGCTGCCCCCTGAGCCCCCCCCAGATACGAGGGCCGGGCGCTGCCCCCTGAGCCCCCCCCAGATACGAGGGCCGGGCGCTGCCCCCTGAGCCCCCCCAGATACGAGGGCCGGGCGCTGCCCCCTGAGCCCCCCCCAGATACGAGGGCCGGGCGCTGCCCCCTGAGCCCCCCCCAGATACGAGGGCCGGGCGCTGCCCCCTGAGCCCCCCCCAGATACGAGGGCCGGGCGCTGCCCCCTGAGCCCCCCCCAGATACGAGGGCCGGGCGCTGCCCCCTGAGCCCCCCCAGATACGAGGGCCGGGCGCTGCCCCCTGAGCCCCCCCCAGATACGAGGGCCGGGCGCTGCCCCCTGAGCCCCCCCCAGATACGAGGGCCGGGCGCTGCCCCCTGAGCCCCCCCCCAGATACGAGGGCCGGGCGCTGCCCCCTGAGCCCCCCCCAGATACGAGGGCCGGGCGCTGCCCCCTGAGCCCCCCCAGATACGAGGGCCGGGCGCTGCCCCCTGAGCCCCCCCAGATACGAGGGCCGGGCGCTGCCCCCTGGGCCCTCTCCAGATACGAGGGCCGGGCGCTGCCCCCTGAGCCCCCCCCAGATACGAGGGCCGGGCGCTGCCCCCCTGAGCCCCCCCCAGATACGAGGGCCGGGCGCTGCCCCCTGAACCCCCCCAGATACGAGGGCCGGGCGCTGCCCCCTGAGCCCCCCCCAGATACGAGGGCCGGGCGCTGCCCCCTGAACCCCCCCAGATACGAGGGCCGGGCGCTGCCCCCTGAGCCCCCCCCAGATACGAGGGCCGGGCGCTGCCCCCTGAACCCCCCCCAGATACGAGGGCCGGGCGCTGCCCCCTGAGCCCCCCCCAGATACGAGGGCCGGGCGCTGCCCCCTGAGCCCCCCCCAGATACGAGGGCCGGGCGCTGCCCCCTGACCCCCCCCAGATACGAGGGCCGGGCGCTGCCCCCCTGAGCCCCCCCCAGATACGAGGGCCGGGCGCTGCCACTCCGAGCGCATTTGCCCAGCAGTGACCCCGGCTGCCTGTGGGTCGTCTCTCGAGACTCTGCCCCTGGCGGGTGCCGCTCCAGCCCCCCCCCCCCCCCCCCCGTGGCCTCAGCCCCTCAGGCTGCGCCTGTGCCCGCAGAACGTGCCGCTGCTGGTGGAGACCTGCTGCCGGGTGGTGGAGGACAAGGGCCTGGAGTACATGGGCATCTACCGGGTGCCCGGGAACAACGCCGTGGTCTCCAGCCTGCAGGAGCAGCTCAACAAGGCGGGCGCCGAGATCAACCTGCAGGACGAGGTGTGGGGCCGGCCGGGGCGGGGCCAGACTCCCGGGGGTCCCAGGAGGGGCCGGCCGGGGGCGGGGCCAGACTCCCAGGGTCCCAGGAGGGGCCGGCCGGGGGCGGGGCCAGACTCCCGGGGTCCCAGGAGGGGCCGGCCGGGGGCGGGGCCAGACTCCCGGGGGTCCCAGGAGGGGCCGGCCGGGGGCGGGGCCAGACTCCCGGGGTCCCAGGAGGGGCCGGCCGGGGGCGGGGCCAGACTCCCGGGGGTCCCAGGAGGGGCCGGCCGGGGGCGGGGCCAGACTCCCGGGGGTCCCAGGAGGGGCCGGCCGGGGGCGGGGCCAGACTCCCGGGGGTCCCAGGAGGGGCCGGCCGGGGCGGGGCCAGACTCCCGGGGTCCCAGGAGGGGCCGGCCGGGGCGGGGCCAGACTCCCAGGGTCCCAGGAGGGGCCGGCCGGGGCGGGGCCAGACTCCGGGGGTCCCAGGAGGGGCAGGCTCGGGGGGGGGGGGGCAGGTCTGGTCTGGCCCGCCCACCCAGCTGCCTGGTTTGCCCTCGGGCGAGAGCCGGGCCCCCAGCCCCCCATATGTCATTGGGCGGCGCAGCGGCGACCCCTAGTGGCCAGGCCCGGCTGTGCCGCTGGCTTAGCACAGAGCAGGTTTGGTCTCCAAACTACCCGCCCTGGGGGCAGGAAGGGGAATACGCGGGGGGGGGGGGGGGCAGGGACTCTGCCTCGCAGCATCCTGGGAGCACCTTGGCCTTGCACTTGTGGGGGACACCCGGGGGGGGGAGCTGATGCCAGTGAGGCCCCTCCTGCCCCGCTTGCCCACCCTGCATCCCGGGGTCACGCCCCCCCGCAGGCTGCCCTTGGTCTGAGCCCCCCGGGCCATGGGAGCAGTGAGTCCCTGGGGCCCCCCAGCAGGGCCTGGCCTGGCCCCCCGGGCAGCCTCCCCCTAACCCGTCTCCTCTCCCCGCACAGAGGTGGCAGGACCTGAACGTCATCAGCAGCTTGTTGAAATCCTTCTTCCGCAAGCTCCCGGAGCCCCTGTTCACAGACGGTGAGTGCGGGACGCCCCCCCCACGCACATGGGCCCAGCGATCTCGCACCCACACAGCCCAAGAGCACATCTGCACTGCACACACAGATATCTCTCTCCTGCACGCAACACACACAGATCCGGAAATCTCACACAGTCGCACGCACACACACCACACGCATGTGTGCACAGTCAGAAATCTCTCTGTCACACACACACACTTGTGCACACACACCTGGAGAGCTGTCTCTCACACATATACAAACGTGTGCACACACATACACACACCCACACCTGGAGCACTCTCTCACACACACTTGTGCACACACACTGGAGAGTGCTCTCTCACACACACTTCTGCGTGCACGTGCACATACACACACACACTCATACCTGGAGAGCTTTCTCTCACACACACACACACACACACACACACACACACACACACTTGTGTGCACACATAAACACACGCATCTGGAGATCTCTCTGTTACACACACACTTGTGCACACACACACACCTGGAGAGCTCTCTCTGTAACACACACCCAGCCTGCCGTGCTGCGTGCTTTCCTCCTCCCACTTTCGTACCCCTTGTGCCCCGATCCTGGTCCCACCGGAGCTGGCTGCAAACTCCCTGAGGATCAGGGTTTGGGGTGCGGCTGGCTCTGGTGCGTGTCCCTGCTGCCCAACAGTAACTGGTGGGATGAGACCCCACTGTGAGCCCTCCCCCCCTCCTGCCTTGGGGGTATGGTTCAGTGAGCCCAGCATTGGCCTGCTGCTCTGCCTGCCCCTCTCGCTGCCCCCTGGGTCCATACAGGCCCCCCCCTGCCTGTAGCTATTCACTGTCTCCCTCCGCTGTCTGTGCAAGACCCATGTGCCCTCTGCCGCCAGCACTCCCTGGGCTCCCCCATCCAGCTCTCTGCACAGAGCCTTCCGGGTACATCCCACCGCTGCCCCCAGCGCCCGCGCGCTGCCCCACCTCCGCCTGTGCCCAGGCTCCCGTGCGCCCACCCTGCCCTCGTGTTCTGGCCTGGTGACTCCTCGTGCGCAGAGCCGTCCCTCCTCCCCACCCCTCGCCAGCGTCTCCAGCAGCGCAGCCGCCCAGGGCTCCACCCCCGGCCCGGCGGGCACTGCCCGGGCGCGCTGCATCGGGGCGGTGCCACTGACCCGTCTCTCTGCGGCTCTCAGATAAGTACAACGACTTCATCGAAGCCAACCGCATAGAGGATGCCAGCGAGAGGATGAAGACCTTGCGGAAACTGGTACGGCCAGTGGGCAAAGCCCGGACGATACGGGGTGGGGCGGGGGGGTCCCTCGGGGGCATGTGGAGCAGAGATTCCCCTCTGAGCCCCCCAAACATCCTGCCATTGGAGGAGAGCAGGGATCCCCCTCCGAGGCCCCCAAACCTCCTGCCCATGAGTCGGGAGCAGACAGGAACAACTCCCCCTCCTGTCTAAAAGGCTTGGCCTGCCCAGCCGAGTGGGGCCGGGGTGGAACACCCCTGGCCTGGAGGTGGGGGGCTGGTCAGAGCACCCTGCCTTGTCCCTCCTCCGGCCTGGGAAAGGGGGAGCGGAGGGGCTGAGCTAGGACGAGGAGGGTCCTGGGGGGAGGGGCCCGGCCAGGCTTTCATGCTGCTTCTGCACCCCCAGATCCGGGACCTGCCGGGGCAGTACTACGAGACGCTCAAGTTCCTGGTGGGGCACCTGAAGACCATCGCGGACCACTCGGAGAAGAACAAGGTACCGTGCCCCCCCTCGCCCCCCACCATTGGCCCACGGGCCCTGCCAGACAGCTCGGGGCATTCGCGTGGCCCCGGGGCCGTGCACTCCATGGGCTCCATGTCCCAGGGCGACAGCCAGTGTGGAGGGGAAAACCTACAGCCGTCACCAAGCAGCTGTTCTCTCTGTTGGAGAGCAAGTGGCATGTGTGTGTGTGGCCGGCGTGCGAGCACGTGGCATGTGTGTGTGTGGCCGGCGTGCGAGTATGTGGCATGAGTGTGTGTGGCCGGCGTGCGAGTATGTGGCATGAGTGTGTGTGGCCGGCGTGCGAGCAGGTGACATGCATGCGTGCGGCCGGCGTGCGAACATGTGGCATGGCTGTGTGCAGCCGGTGTGCGAGCACATGACATGCGTGTGTGTGGCTGGCATGCGAGCACATGGCATGTGTGTGCGCGGCCGGTGTGCAAACGCGTGACGTGTGTGTGTGGCTGGCGTGCGAGCATGTGACATGCGTGTCTTCCCACGGCCTGTCTGGAACATGCTCCTACACCCTGCGCTGTCTGCACGCTCCCTGCGTGCTCCCGGCGTGTAGGCCACATGCTCGCACGCCGGCTGTCTGTGTGTGGCACCGTGAGGGACTCGGGGCATGTCAACGCGGGAGGTGTGATGCCAGGGTGGGCGGGCAGAGCCCTGCTAGCTCCGAGCGAGCGAGCGCCCCACAGCAGAAGAGAGTAGCACCTCCCCGATTGCGTGCCGAGGCCTCCGAGGGGATTGCACGCAGAGCGGCTAGCTTCTCTCGCGGCCTGTGCTGCCGCCGTGATGTATTTGCCCTGATCTCCCCCAGTGTGGGTGTGTCTGTCCGAGCGGGGAGTCTTGCCTCCAGCTCCGGGGCTAGATGTGCCCTAAGAAACATGCCCAAGGCTATCCGGGAAGTCTGTGGCGGAGCAGGGAATTGCTCTCCCAAGCCCTAGACGAGAGCCCTACTGGCTGGAAAGCAAACTGGAGACGGGGGGCAGCAGTCTCTAATGGTTAGAGTAGGCAACAGGGCGTTAGGATGCCTGGGATCTGTCTGTTGGCAGCTGCCTCAGTTTCCCCATGGGTAAGAAGGGGCGCAGAGCAGCAGAAGGTGCCGCATGGCTCCAGCGCCCGGGGCCCTGGCGTGAGATGGTCCGACCCCAGTGGGCAGGGCCGGGGAGCCAGCGTGGGGCAGGCTGCTGGGACTGAACGCCCTGCCTTGGCTGCAGATGGAGCCCCGGAACCTGGCCCTGGTCTTCGGCCCCACGCTGGTCCGCACGTCCGAGGACAACATGACGGACATGGTGACGCACATGCCCGACCGCTACAAGATTGTGGAGACCCTCATCCAGCATGTAAGTGATGGGCGACGCCCCGGTCAGCCCCCGCGCCTGCTGCCCCCCCCCCAGAAGGACGGGCCCCCGGCACCTGCTCCCCCCCAGGCAGGACGGGCCCCCGGCACCTGCTCCCCCCCAGGCAGGACGGGCCCTCGGCGCCTGCTCCCCCCCAGGCAGGACGGGCCCCCGGCACCTGCTCCCCCCCAGGCAGGACGGGCCCCCGGCACCTGCTCCCCCCCCCAGGCAGGACGGGCCCCCGGCACCTGCTCCCCCCCAGGCAGGACGGGCCCCCGGCACCTGCTCCCCCCCAGGCAGGACGGGCCCCCGGCACCTGCTCCCCCCCAGGCAGGACGGGCCCCCCCCCCCAGGCAGGACGGGCCCCCGGCACCTGCTCCCCCCCAGGCGCCTGCTCCCCCCCAGGCAGGACAGGGCCCCCGGCGCCTGCTCCCCCCCAGGCAGGACGGGCCCCCGGCACCTGCTCCCCCCCAGGCAGGACGGGCCCCCGGCGCCTGCTCCCCCCACAGGCAGGACGGGCCCCCGGCACCTGCTCCCCCCCCAGGCAGGACGGGCCCCCGGCACCTGCTCCCCCCCCAGGCAGGACGGGCCCCCGGCGCCTGCTCCCCCCCCCAGGCAGGACGGGCCCCCGGCACCTGCTCCCCCCCCAGGCAGGACGGGCCCCCGGCGCCTGCTCCCCCCACAGGCAGGATGGGCCCTCGGTGCCTGGCTCCCCACTTTCCACTTGCACTCTGCCGGGCTGGCTGGCCCCCGGTGCCCTGCTGAAGGGGGTCGGACTTTTGCGCAGGACTCTGCTCCCAGTGTGGGGCAGGGTGTGCGGGGTGGGCCCTGGGACTGGGGGGGGGGGAGGAGGCTGGGGCAGGGGCACCAGGCCGTGGGGCAGAGGGACCTGCCCCTGCAGGGACTGAGCCACACGCATTCGGGGCGGGATCGAATCTGGCAGCAGCTGGGCCCCCCGGAGCCAGTCACTCCCCTGCCCGCCTCCCTGGCTGGGAGGGACCCAGCGTGGCCGGCCGTGCCCTGAGCCTGCCCCTCTCCTTGCGCCCGCAGTCGGACTGGTTCTTCAGTGACCAGGAGGACAAGGAGGAGAAGGTGAGTCCCGTGTGCGGGACGTGTGGGGGGAGGAGGGGACCGGCCACCACCTGCCCCAGCCGTGGGAGGCTGCTCGCCTCTGGAAACAGCCAGTCTCTGAACGCACCCCCGACCGCCCACACACGGCCCTCGTGGCAGCCTCATCCCTCGTGGCAGCCTCATCCCTCGTGGCAGCCTCGTCCCTCGTGGCAGCCTCAGCCCTCGTGGCAGCCTCGACCTTCGTGGCAGCCTCGACCTTCGTGGCAGCCTCATCCCTCGTGGCAGCCTCAGCCCTCGTGGCAGCCTCGTCCCTCGTGGCAGCCTCGGCCCCCGTGGCAGCCTCGACCCTCGTGGCAGCCTCGACCTTCGTGGCAGCCTCATCCCTCGTGGCAGCCTCATCCCTCGTGGCAGCCTCGTCCCTCGTGGCAGCCTCAGCCCTCGTGGCAGCCTCATCCCTCGTGGCAGTCTCGTCCCTCGTGGCAGCCTCGGCCCTCGTGGCAGCCTCGTCCCTCGTGGCAGCCTCAGCCCTCGTGGCAGCCTCGTCCCTCGTGGCAGTCTCGTCCCTCGTGGCAGCCTCATCCCTCGTGGCAGCCTCGTCCCTCGTGGCAGCCTCGGCCCTCGTGGCAGCCTCATCCCTCGTGGCAGCCTCATCCCTCGTGGCAGCCTCAGCCCTCGTGGCAGCCTCATCCCTCGTGGCAGCCTCAGCCCTCGTGGCAGCCTCATCCCTCGTGGCAGCCTCGGCCCTCGTGGCAGGCCTGGGGGCAGCCTCTCTCCTGCCCCCTGTGGAGACCCTGGTGGGGCTGGTTCCCTGCGTGTGACCCGCGCCCCGGGACAGGACCCAGCTGGACGAGCGGCTCCATCCAGCCCGGCTGGGAAGTGGGGGGGACTCGGGGCTGCTCCGCTCACCCCGCCACTGCCGTTGCAGACGCCCGTGGACGAGAAGGAGGCGCAGTCGGTGCCCAACATCGAGTACCTGCTGCCCAACATCGGGAGGACGGCGGGGCCGGGGGACGCCTCAGGTGAGGGGCGGGGCTGTGGGGCGGGGGAGGCTCTGTGACAGTGCCGCTGCCCTGGCTCTCCCCACTGGGCCAAGTGGGGGTTCCCTGGGGAGCCCCACTTCCCCCTCCCTGGCCAAGCCCCTCTCAAGCGGCTGCAGGAGAGCCAGGAGCCTGGCCTGCCCCCTGCCCTTAGGGGCCGGGCCAGCAGGGGGCACAAGCCTTCCCGGGCGGGGGGGGCCTTTCCTCAGGCCACGCCCACTGCTGAGCTTTGGGTGTGACGGGGAGGCTGGCAACCCGGCAATAAAAAAGAGCCAATCACTGGCCAGGGCCTGGCTGCTGCAGTTGAGTGCCCCCTAGTGGTTGTGCTGGGAAACGCCAGGTCAAGTGGCAGGGAGTTCCCCAGGCCGTCTCCACGGGAGCGTCTGCTCTGCGCCCCCCACTGGGCCCATGGCGCAACAGTCCCCGTAACAGCCAGCGACACACAAGCCTGGTTCCTCACTACCCCCCAGCCTGTCGTGGCCCCACATTGGCTGCCTCTTTCCCAGGCCAGGCCAGGCCCCCACCCCCGGCTCGAGCCGCGCACAGGGAGGGGGCGGCTGTGGAATGACATTGATTCTTTATGCTCTTTCCTTCAACGTCTCTCTGCTGTCGTCTTCCTCCTCCTCCTCCTCCTCCTTCTCCTCCTCCTCCAGCGGACCTCCTGGAGCTCTAGAGCGGGTACGGCGCTGCCGCGTGGGTGCATGGCTCAGGCTGTCTTTCCACCGGGGGGGGATCACGAGACAGCGGGTGCAGGAGGGGAGACGCAGCGCCGAGCGCCCCCCGGGACGAGCGCCCCCCCGCCCGTGCTGGCCGCAGCACACGTCACCCTGGGACTCCCCTTTCTCATGGGGGACGCGGCCCCCGGAACACCCCCCCTGAAAGATCATGACCTCCAGGGAGAGGTGCGGCCCCCCATGGGCAGAGGATGAAAGCTCTGCACCCCCCTCGGTAGCTTTCTCGGGGCACCGCCTTGCAAGGGAGCCCGCTGGCCCCTCTGTCACCCCGCCCGCCTGCTGGGGGTGCCCATGTCCCCGGGGCTGGGCCCGGGGGGAGCTCGCCGGCTGGGTTCTGCCAATGCCCCGAGCCTGGCCAGGCGGGCGGCGTAAAGATTCCAGCTGCCGGCCCGGGTGCGGAGACGCCCTGCTCCCCCTTCCCGGGGCCATGCAGCCCAGCCCCACACGGCCCCCAGGGCAGCCCCATGCTTCACGGCCTGCTCTTCCCAGCGGTGCCTGGCTGCAGGCTGGGGGAGTTCAGCCCCCCCAGGGGTCAGCGTTCCCTCCAGGCCCCCCTCTGTTAACGGCCGCCCTGCGGGGGGGGGGGCTGCGTTTGTCCTTGTGCTTCTCAGCGTGGCAGAGTGGAGCCCCCCCCCCAGCTCCTGCTGCCTTTAACCCGCTTGTGAGACGCTGCTGATTAACACCCGGTCCCTCCCCAGCCACCTCACAACCCCCACCGGGCACATCCCCTGGGGTTTGCCCCCCTCCGCCCCAGCCCTCTGGCAGCGAGACGCCGGGCTCGGGGTCGGAGCGGGCACCCGTGGGCCACGCCGGGCAGGCCTGGCCCTTCGCTGCTCACGGCCCCAGGGTCCTGTCCCCCCATTTCAGATGGTTTCTACCCCCCGGGGATCTGCTTGGGAACCCCCCAGTAAACATCTTCCGCATTTCTCTGCTTTCCTGGGGGGGGCCTGCTCCCCGCCGTGGGAAACTGCCCTTTAGCGGCAGTGCGAGGCGCTTGTGCCTCCCAGGCCACGGGTCTATGGGGCTGCAGGGAGGTAAGGGGCCCTCGTGTCAATCAGGATCGGGGCCCCGTGAGCACGGCAGCCCCCAGCACCAGCGGCGTGTGCTCCCCCGTGTCACGAGAGACTGGTTTGCACTAGGGCAGACGTGCGCAGCTCTAACCCACCCTGTGTCACGGGGCTCCCTCAAACCAGCCTCAGTTTCCCCAGGGGGAAGGCCCGGGAGCCAGCCTGTGTTCTCAGCCCTTCCCTCCCATTGCTCCGCTGTCTCCCTCCGGCCCCATCCACTGCCCCCGTTGGCAGGGGCCCGTCCCGCTCTGTGGTGGGTGAGAGTGGCTCTTTTTTCTCGTTTTCCTTTCTTCACCCTGTGGCTTGGCTGTTCTTTCCCTTGTGCTGTGATTAACCCCATGAGTGCGGGGCCGGGGGTGCAGGGGGCAGGCAAACGGGCAGAGGGACCGGGAGATGGCTGTGGGCCCCTTCCAGGGGATCCCAGAACCTGTCAAGCTGCTCCCAGGCAGGGGGCGGTCACTGCCTCGAGGCGTAGGGGCCTGGTCGACATGCCGTGGCTGACACGTTTTTTTCCCCGGTGTCGGTGGCACCGGACCGTTTGCAGCCGTTTCGCTGGGAGGTGAAAAAAATAAATCTGAAAAAAAATCCTTTTTCTTCCCCCCGCCGCGAAATGAATTTTTTCTTCCATGTTTCCTCAAATGTTGCTGAAAAAAAAAAAATCTCAGCCATGGGAATAAACGGCCGGAAATCGAAAAGGCGAAACCGTTTGGTCCGACCTCTCTCCTGCTCGTGGCTCCGCCCAGGCCTCCTTCGTTTCCTGTCATGGCGCCCCCTGCTGGTTGCTGGGGGAGATGGCGCCACTGATTAGAGCTGAGGGACAGCTTGGCAGTGCCAGGGTCCCTCTGCTGTGATGCCCACGCGCCCCCTTGCCCCCCAAAGGCCTCCCCCCCACCCTAATCCCTGCTCTGTCTTTGGCCTTGCAGACTCAACCAATAGCAGCTCTGCCAAATCGAAGGTAAGGACTCCATGAGGGTTTTTTTGGGGGGGGGTAAATTCTCCAGCTCTGCTCGGCCCCCGCCTCTGGCACAGCGAGTCCCAGGGTGGAAAACTGGCGTTTGATCCCCAAATCCAGCCGCTGTCCAAGCCCGGGGCAGCGAATGCCTCATGTGGCCCTGAGAGCGGAAGGGGGGAGGGGGGGAGGAGGAGTTCATGGCTCTGCCAGCCCTGCACGAGGGGGGAAGGCTGGGAGGAGAAAGCGTCAAGGTGACTGTGCAGAGCAGAGGGGGGTGGAACGGCCTAGTGGGTAGGACACTGGCCTGAGTGGCAAAGACTTTTGTTCCTGGCCTGTTCCGTGAGTCACTGCGCCTTCTGCCTCAGTTTCCCCTCTCCCCATCCTTCGCGGGGAGGAGTGCCGTGGCCAGTGTCCCTGGACAGCTCTACCCAGTGCAGCGAGGTCTGACCCTGACCAGCGGCTGGGCAGGATTCTAACGCGGCAGCAGCCCCCGAGTCGCCCCATGCGCGACGCGGCTCTTAACTCAGGTTCTGAGCAAGGCCCGTTCCTGCGATCAGGGCTGGGACACGAGGGTCCAGCTCTCCCTGGTGTCTGTCCCGGTGGCTCCGTGGGGCCGGCCAGCCCTGGGTGTAACCGTGCCTGCTGGCCAGCCCCTCGCTGGCTGGCTGGGACGTGGAGGAGGGGAAAAGAACATGGAGTCCTGTGTCCTGAGAGGTGGGCACAGGACTGGGATAGCAGCTTCTGTTTTCCCAGAGTGCACTGCAGCAAAATGGGACAGCGGCCTCCATTATTTTCCCCCAGAATGCACTGCACCACTGTGGGACAGTGGCCTAGATTTTCCCACAATGCATTGCACCACTGTGGGACAGCGGCCTAGATTTTCCCACAATGCACTGCACCACTATGGGACAGCGGCCTAGATTTCCCAGAATGCACTGCACCACTATGGGACAGCGGCCTAGATTTTCCCACAATGCACTGCACCACTGTGGGACAGCGGCCTAGATATCTTCCCCAGAATGCACTGCACCACTATGGGACAGCGGCCTAGATTTCCCAGAATGCACTGCACCACTGTGGGACAGTGGCCTAGATATTTTCCCCAGAATGCACTGCAGCAATATGAGATGGCCAGCTAGATTTTTTTTCCCAGAATGCTCTGTGGCAGCACCGCCCAATAGCCTTGCTTTTTCCCAGGATGCCCACGGGCCGATGGCATGGAGGCCTCAGTTTTCCCAGAAGGCACTGCTGCAGCAGGGCGCTGGGGCCGGGGAGGAGCCGCGGGCGGAAGGGGTGTGCGGGCCGTGGCGCTCAGCGTGGGCTGTTCTCTCCCGCAGGGCTCGGGGGTGCCCCGCAAGGACCAGTACGCCAAGGAGCTGCTCGCCATTTCCTTCATCTCCGCCGTCAACCGCAAGAGGAAGAAGCGGCGCGAGGCCAAGCTCTTGGGGAGCAGCACGGACGACGACTCGGAGCACGAGGCCCCGCTGGGCGCCGGCAGAGGCCGCGCCGAGGAGGCCGGGGGCGGGGGCCCGGTGGAGAAGCTGACCCCGGAGCCGGGTCCCATGCGCGACGCTCCGAGCCACCAAGCGGCCGTCGAGGGGCCGGGCGGCCTCCTGGTGCCGGGGCCGGCGGAGACGGAGGGGCCAAGGGAGCCGGCGCCCGACGCCCGGTCCATCGTGTCGGGCTACTCCACCCTGTCCACCATCGACCGCAGCCTGTGCTCGGAGGTGCAGTCGGTGGCCGAAAGCCGCGGCGAGGAGGCGGACGACGAGCGCAGTGAGCTGAGCCACGTGGAGACCGACACGGAGAGCAGCTGCCTGCCGCGCCGGGCCGGGCTGGGCGCCGGGCAGCGGCCGGAGCTGGAGAGCGGCGACAGGGAGAAGCTCGCCCGGGTCTCCTTCAGCTCCCGCCGGCTCATCCAGTGCGACACGCTGGCCCGCCGGAAGCTGGCGCGGCCCCGGGCGGGCAGCGAGGCCTCTGCCCAGGGCAGCCAGGAGTCCCTGCAGGCCCCCGAGGAGCCGAGGGGAGGGGGGGCCCCGGCCCGGCCCTCGCTGACCGAGCAGATCCGGCTGCGCCTCCGCGGCTCGGCCGACGACATGGCCGTGCGCATGCGCCAGCCTCACTCGCCGGAGACACGGCGCAAGAAGAGCTCCTGGCGGCGCCACACGGTGGTGGTGCCCGGTGGCCTCAGGGACCTCGCCTCCAGCGAGTGGGCGGAGCCGCGGGCGCCCCCCGGCGGCCTGGAGTCCTGCCCCCCGGCCACTAGCGCCTCCTGCAGGGACTTGCGCCGCGACAAGGACTCGGGCCTCAGCAGCCTGGAGTCCACCAAGGCCAGGCCCTGCGCGTCCTCGGCACTGAGCCACCAGGGCAGCACCGGCGAACGGCCACACCCCCAGGGCCCGGGGGGGGACCCTGGCGACCGGAGCCCGGCTCCCCCCCACACCGCGTCTTTCCGCTTCCACCAGTGCCTCTAACCCCCCCGGCCTGGCTGTCTGCCCCCCCTCTCCGCCCGCTGGGCTGCTTCTCCCTCTAGGGCAGTTCCCCGCCCCGCCGGCCTCTCCACGGGGCTCGGAGCTCCCCGAGGGGCTGGCGGCCGCTCACCTTCCCTTGCCAGCCTTGGCCCACCACATTGCCGGGGCTGGTGGCGGGGATCCCGCATGGGCAGAGCCAAAGCCAGAGCCCCCCCCCCCCAGTCGCGTGACTTTCAGCAGCCTTGCCTCGGTTGGCTGGAATTTGTCTCCGTTTCTCAAACTGGCCCAGCCCTGCCCCAGAGGTAACGCCTGCCGGCCCCGCCCCGTGCAGCATCCGCTGGTGCGGAAGGAGATGGTGGGTGGTGGACAGAGGGTCCCCGGCACCCCAGTCCTGCCTGCGCTCCCCACCCCCGAGAGCAGCCAGGGAGAGCGAGATGGCAGTGCAAGGCCATGTGACCGTTTGCCCGCTGGTTTATGACACTGACACGTGTGTGGCCGTGGGCACCATTTGCACGTGGATACTGTGGCTGTGCCCCTCGGCACACGAGTGTGTGTGCACGGTCACCATTTGCACATGGGCGCTGTGGCTGTGCCCCTCGGCGCACGAGTGTGTGTGCACGGTCACCATTTGCACGTGGGCGCTGTGGCTGTGCCCCTCGGCGCACGAGTGTGTGTGCACGGTCACCATTTGCACGTGGGCGCTGTGGCTGTGCCCCTGGTGCCTGTGTGTCCATCTAGAGCTGGGCGAACGTGGGGTAACCAGTAGACGGGAGTGTGCTGGGGTCACTGGTATGTGCCCGCTGGCACCAGGTGCAGGGACCCGCGTGCTGGGACAGCCCAAGTGAATTCTGGGAAACATCCTGCGTGCCAAAGGGCCCTTTGCTCCCCAGCCCCGGTACCAGGCCTGCTCCACTTGGTGGCGCCAGGGAGGTGGGGACGGAGGGGGGGCGCGGATTGCCAGGCTGGCTCAGCACGGCCAATGGCTCATTCCCCTCTAGGCATCTCGCACGCCTGCAGCCTCATGCTCTGCCCCCCCCCCCGCCCTCCAGCTCGTTCTCTGCCCCCCCCCCACCCCCCCGAAGCTGCTTTCTCTGACTGTTCAGTCCCTTTGCTGGGTGCCTGGCTGTGCCAGAGGCCTGGGCCTGGCGCTCGTCCAGGGGGGCCATTGATCTGCAGGCCGGCCCCTGGCTGCTGACGGTGCTTTGGGACGGGCGCTGCCGGCTGCGAGTGCCTCGGACTGGCTGGGACCCCCTGGCTAGCCGCGGGCTCTGCGTCATGCACCCTGGGAGCGAGGTGCAGCCCCTTTCAGAAGCTGGTGGGGCTGGGTAGGAGGGACACACGGGGCAGCCCCAGGTCTCTGGAGCCGGGCGCGTTCCCGGAAGGGCCCTGAGATCTGCCTTGGCCACCCAGTCCGGCCCTTCCTAGCGATGTCCGAGGGAAACCCGTCTTGCTCAGACAGCCACTGGGGGGGGCAGGGTTAGAGGGGCAGACTGGGTGTCGCGTGGCTGCAAAAGCTGGGGTGCTGGTGGGTCATCTCCAGGCCTGCCTTTAGCTGCCAGGTCTCTTCCACGCCAGCCCCTGCCCGGTGGCGCCCCGGCCCACGCGCTCCCAGTGATCCCCTGGGCGTCTTTACATCTCACAGCCCCATAGGTGCCCCCCCTGACGCCCTGCCCCCACCTAACTGCCCCCGCCTGACGCCCTGCCCAGACCGGCTAAGCCAAATAGGGCGTCAGCCAGATATACCTGAGACGCGCCGGCGCGCACCTGACTGGGTGTGAACACACGGCCTGCAGCACCCTGCCGAGCAGCCGGAACCCACAAAGATGCTAGCTGGGGAGTTCGAACCCCCTAAGCAGCCTGCCCCTATGCAAAACTCCCCTCCCCCGTGAACTTTTCCACCTGATCCTGCCTGCGTGCTCGGTCCCAGGGCACCGCAAATCGGGGCGCAGCTAGAATGCTTTGGCAGGCCAAGAGTTGAGGGGTTCCTTTCCCAGAGGCAGGCGAGCTGAAATTGGGGGGCAGTCCACCCCAGGTAACCGGAGTCCCATGGCGTATCACTCCCGCTGTCGCCCAGGTTACACCAAACGCCTGTCCTGCCCATGCGGGTGTTTCTATTTTTCCTCTTGAAAATGGTAATCTGTGGTTTTTCATGCTGTAATTTGGGGTAGATTTTTTTGGGGGGGCCCTTTTAATTTGAAATTAAAAACACCCCCCCCAAACCAATACCCCTGTCTCTGTGTGTAGAAAAAAGCCACCTGCAGCCCCACGATTGGATTTACGACCAAGACGCATCTCTTGAATCGAAAGACTAGCTGCCTTCTAGTCGGGGGGTTTCACGATCTGTACATAGAACTCCTGCCTCGTTACGATTTCCACGCCAAACTGCAGCCATTCCAATGAGAGGCCTTGGGGGACGGGGGCGTTAAAACTAAAAAAACAAACGTACTCCAGTGGATGCATCGTTCTCGTACTTTATGCAAATAATTGCTGTAAAGTTTTTTTTCTGTTGGTTTTTTTTTTGGTGTGTGTAAATATTGTCTTTAAATGTGTAACATATTACAAAGAATTTATAAAGGGTTTTGTAAGAAGTTGCGCTCATTTAAAAAAAGAAAACCACCAAGTGCTGTAACAGTGTTGAATTTTTAAAAACTTTCCTGCATGTGTCATTTATTTTTCCTTGATGTGTTGTCAAAGGTCAGACCTAGCTATGGAATATGCAAAACTAAAAAAAAAAAAGCGGGGGTGGAACCAGATCGCTCAGCCGTTCAGCGTGGTAGATTGGAAATAAACTGGCATATTCAAGGAACAGGCTTTCTGCTTTCATTGAAATGGCCATTTGGCTTTTTAGCAACCAAACGCTGCCGGATGAGGTGGGCAGTTCGAACCGGGGGCGCTAGGGGGTGCTGCTTTCACTGCCGGGGTTGGCGATGGGCTTGGGGGACGTGTTCGGGCGAGTCGCTTTGGTTACACCTGCGGGTTCTGGGCAGCGAATGAACTCGGAGCCTCTGGGAAATTCCACAGGGCTGTTCTGTGGCCGTGGCTCCGTGGCCTCCGCGGGGATCAAACAGGGAAAGAGGGACGCTTCCAAGCTTGGCCCTACGGAAGCTCCACTCTTTGGGCAGGCCGGTGACAGGCTGGCGGCTGATCAAGGCGCCTTTACCACTTGGCTTGCGGGAGTCCCTGGCGGCCCCAGGCTGGTGCGCGCCGTACGAGCACGGAACACGACGGCTGGGGGCTCGTCCGTACACGTGAGCCGAGTAAATCAGCCACGTTTTGCCCCACAAGAGCGGGGCAGGGAGGGGGCATAATTTTTGATGGGCGCTCCGCAGGGCTCGGGCTGGGGGGGAGGGCGCTGCATTTTGCAGCGCTGGGTATTTGCAGCCCCAGCCCCGCCCCTTCCACCAGTGACCCCGCCTCTTCCACCTGTAACCCCGCCCCTTTCACTGAGACCCTGCCCCTTCCACCAGTGACCCCGCCTCTTCCACCTGTAACCCCGTCCCTTTCACTGAGACCCTGCCCCTTCTACCTGTGACCCCCCCACCCTTTCCAGGGGTATGGACCCCTCTCCCTTTCCTGCACCAGGCCTTTCCAGCTCCATCGGGACTATGCATAAGGAAAACTTATTTATTTGCTCCCATGACAAGAGACCGAGGGGTCACCAAATGAAATGAATAGGCAGCAGGTTTAAAGCAAAGGGAAGTTTTTCTTCCTGCCGTGCACAAGTAACCCGTGGAACTCCTCGCCAGAGGATGTGGTGAAGACTAAATCTTTAACAGGGTTCAAAAAAAGAGCTAGATAAACTCCTGGGTTAGGTCCATCACTGGCAATTAGCCAGGCTGGGTGGGAGGTGTCCCTAGTCTCTGTTTGTCTGGGAATGGATGGCAGGAGCGGGATCACGTGGTGATCACTGCCTCTGCATTGGCCATGTCAGCAGACAGGACAGTGGGTGAGAGGGCCCTTTGGGCTGACCCATTCTGGCTGGCCTGCTGCATGCCCAGCCCAGCGCGAGGGGGCAGCTCTAATGCGCTAAAACCCACCCCGGCCCTGGCGACGCTGCCAGGGCTGGTGCCCAACCGTACAGCGCCAGCGGCTCCGTGGGGGTCATGCCGTCGACGGGCGTGGCAGCTCCCCAGCAACACGGCTGAAGTGGGTGAACACCGGCGGCGGTGCCACAGGCTCACGGCTGCACCCCGAGCCAGGCCAAATGCCAGACGAGACCCGGCTGTCAGTCAGCCCCTCGCTGCGCCCCGAGGCAGCCTGCCGGCTTGGGCACGCTCCTGAGAGCCGATGCCTTGGCTAGCCACCGCGGGGGCGTCTCCACTGCAAAGTGCATTGCTGCGTTCCAGGGTATTTCGAACTCGCGTCGTTTGTCCTTCGGCGCGGTCGCCCTCACTGTGCTGCCTGGGCCCGGTGTCCGCTCACAGCGCCGTGGAACGGTGCCGTGCCAACGCTACTGCCCTGCACGGGGCGGGAGGCGGTGGTCTCTGGCCGGCGAGCCTGGGGGTTTCCCACCCCGTGGCCTGCGTCTGCAGCCGGGGCCAGCCCCCCCCGCCACCCTGACGCCCCTCCCAGCCCTGCAGCCGGGGCCAGCCCCCCCCCGCCACCCTGACGCCCCTCCCAGCCCTGCAGCCGGGGCCAGCCCCCCCCCCCGCCACCCTGACGCCCCTCCCAGCCCTGCAGCCGGGGCCAGCCCCCCCCCCCGCCACCCTGACGCCCCTCCCAGCCCTGCAGCCGGGGCCAGCCCCCCCCCCCACCCTGACGCCCCTCCCAGCCCTGCAGCCGGGGCCCCCCCCCCGCCCGGGGCCAGCCCCCCCCCCCCCGCCACCCTGACGCCCCTCCCGGCCCTGCAGACAGGGCCAGCCCCCCCCCCGCCACCCTGACGCCCCTCCCAGCCCTGCAGCCGGGCGCCCAAGTTTGTGGCACTAGGAGAAGTTTGGCCACTCACCGCTGCTCCCCGCCCCAGTGTCTCTACCCAGAGTATCAGCAAGGTGCAGGATAGAGCCCCCCCTTCACCACTGGGCTGGGGTTGTGGAGTGGGCAGGCGAGGAGATGATGGGGGGGGGGAGCTGTGGAGGTGGAAAGGGGGGGTTGGGATGGGGGAGGGTGCAACACAAATTATCCCTAGCACCTGAGTCCTTGCACCTTTGGGCCTGGCAGCTCAGCCCCCCGGCGCTCCGGCCAGTGCCCCAGTTATGACCATACAAAAACCAGCGTGACCCTGCCCCCACACTGTGTGTGTTGCAAATTAGGTGCCAGCCGGAGCCAATGCTGCAGCAGCTCAGGTGGATTTCTCCGGCCCCGGGAGATTTTTTTTTTTTTTTGGGGTGCTGGTGGGTGTTGAAGCAGCAGGAACAAAAGACCAAGCCTGAAAGGGGGGGAGGGGGCTTGTGCCATCTGGGTGCGGGGAGCCGGGCGGGGGGCAGGTGGTTTATTAAAACTGGACACTTAGCTTAAGAAAAGAAGCACAGAAAGGCAAACGCAAAAGCAACCCTTTGTCATTGGGACGGTTCACGTTACAATGATCACAGCTCGCACAGGGATATCCATGGCATCCATAGAGTTTATACACAGACCTATGCTACAGACAAAGCCGGGAGAAAGTTACAAAACCATACAGACGCCAGAGCGGGCCTGTTCTTTTTTTTTTTTTCTCAAAACAGTTCACAAGAAAATTCATGCGAGAGACACACGACAGCGTAGAAACCCCCCAACAGCATCTACAGTTTTCTTGGTTGTCCTCTTAAAATGTTTACCCAACGTACAGTCGCAGACAACGAAAGCAAGGTGTGACATGCAGTAGCATCTCCATGCAGAACTTGGGCGGTGCTTTTTTTTTTTTTCTTTTTTTTTTTTTAAAGATGGTGGGTTGTTTTTTTTTTTTTTAATATAAATTTCAACGTCAGACTAAAGTGGGTGGTTTTTGTCCCCTTCGTTTTAACGTGAACACACTGGGCTTGTGAGTCACACACAAAAGTTGTGATGCCATGAAAATGACAGACACGCGCACACGCACACGCACACACACACACACAGAAAACTAGTCTGCTTCACCATGGTAGGGCTGGGCTAGGCAATTAATCCAATGGAAATTAACAACCCCACCCAAACGCCCAGTAATCCCTCAGCAAGCACAGCCGAATGTGGAAAAAGCCCTCCCAGGCCGGGCAGGTAAAAGGCAGAATTGCTACAGTAGTAGCCCTTGTGCTACGAATACGAAACGCCTTTGCACCATACTGCTGCATGTAACCACGTGCGACGTGGGGCCGCTGGTGGAAGGCACACGGCACCACAGCCCCTGCAAAGCCTGACTAGCGCTACCAAGCTAGGGCCATGGTTTCAAAAGCCTGGCGCCTTTTTTTTTCTTTTGGCTGGCTCCTAAATCGGTCAGGCCCGGCACCGTGGGGCTCAGCTGCTGCCCACCCAGTGCCGCCAATGGGCTCTAGGTGCATAACGGCCATAGCGGCGCTGGGCCTTGGGTGCTTTTGCTGATGTGACCTCCCCCCCCCGCCAGACTGAGTGGGGCCTTTGAAAAACAACATCCGCCCCCTCTCCCCCCGCCAACGTGGCACCGGTTCCACGTGAATTTAGCAACACTGCTCGCTGCGACCAGGGTGAGTTGCCTTCCACCCCGAGAGCGGCCGGGTTGCGCTTGGGTTAAACATGCCCCCTCCGAGGCCGAAAGTTGGGGGGGGGGGCAGCGATTTACCAGCTTGGGTTTTAAAAATCCCCCTTCCCTTCCAGCGTGGGGACAGGCAGGATCGGGCGGGGGGGGGGGGGGCTAGCCCTTAGGTACAGGAGTGACATCTATGCCCCCTTACCCTTGCTAATTCCACGCCAGCGGGTATAATAAAGTGCGGCATTGGGCGTAGATCCGGCCCAGCCCTGCCCATGAGGAGCAAAGTGGGCATGGGCGGGGGAAGGTCTTAATACTGGGTGTGCTGTGCTTATGGCTCCCCCCAAGAGCTGGGCGCACCAGAGCCCGGTGGGTGGGCACCAGTGTTCCCTGTAAGCTGCACGCTGGGGCAGCCATCCCAGGAGAGAGTCAAATACTGCCCAGCTGATTAGACGAGCGCCCAGAGTACGTGTCCCTACGGGTGGTGCACAGCCGCTCACGGCTTGGTGCACAGAACAACATTTATTCTGCACATGGGTGGGGGACAAATCAGAGGGCACATGGGTGGGCACCCGGCCATCCCTAGCGACGGTCTCGGTGGCGATGAGACGTCCTACCCCCGCCCCTCTCTGGCCTGTGTGGTGATTACGTTTTCTAGGCCCAGCTCAGGCCGCGGAGGGCCGGCCAAAGTTGCAGCTTTGCTACAAAGTTTCACTTTGGTACTGAAAAATTACACGGTTTAAAAACGAACGCTTCGACTTCCGGCTCGTGCGGTGGGGGAGGAGCCTGGAACCGGCCTGCCCCGGGGCCTAAAAGGCCCCGCCTGAGGATTTTGCCTGGCCAGGGGAGGCCAAACCAAGCAGAGGTGTGTGCCCAGCGCAGGGTGGGGCACTGGCTCAGAAAGGGGGCTGGACCCTCTGGGGCTGGCCGTCCACAGGAAGAGCCAGTTCTGTGCTGGGACCGAGCCAAGGGCAATCGTCTAGCTGCAAAACGGGCGCATGTTCGTTAAGAGCTGGGCCCGTCCCTTTCCCGCCCTGCCCAGCCGGCACCCCTACACTCTGGCTTGTGCTGTGATTCTCCTGCTCCTCCTGGACCCATCAGCCCAGTTTGTGCCTGACTCCGCCCACATCTTGTGGCCCCGCCTCTGCGTTTAAAAACGGTTCCGATACAGATGGGGCAAGTGTAACCTGGTGGGAGTGCCGTTCTACCCCCTTTGCTCCGGAGGAGGGGCTGACAACAAGCCTGTGTTGGCCACAAGACCTGGGCCTCAAAAGTCAGCCCTCATACCCCAGAGATCGCAGGTTCGATCCCTCCTGGGCCTGGTGTCGTGCCAGGGTATACTTGCGGATACGTGCCAGCCTCGCCCACCATGCTTGCAAAATGGGGAGGGGAAGGAGAGGAACTGGGAACGTGTGAACACAAGCTGGTAAGCTGAGCATCAGGGTTAAAGCTACATTTCTACAACAACCATTTCACCCGGGAAGAAGCGCCAACCCCCTCATATACCAGACGCGACGAGAGATTTATTTCTTCTTTTTTTTAAATATTTATATATATATATTTATATTACGTATATTATATATATATAATATGTAAATATATTTTTAAAACAATATAAAATGTTAAGACACTTCACTTAAATGTAAAGAGTTGCTTTTTTGCAATCCAAAGAAATTGCATTATGGTTCTTTTTTTTATTATTATTATTAATTATTATTATTATTTTCTTTTCTCTTTGTTATTCAAAAAAAGGCTCGTTCTTTTGATACAAAAATGATCGCTATACAAAAAAGAAAGAAGACGGGGGAAGAAAAAAAAAAAAAGACGACGAGAGAGAAGGAAACGAATCCTGACGAGGAACTAGCCAACGAAAGAGGTGAGTCGATGTCGTACGCGGGGTGCGTGACAAGCCGCTCGCTACACAAGAGCATTGCGGATAAACACACACGCACACGCGCGTACGCGCACACACACGCACACTCACACACAACGTGCATTGACCCCCCCAGACAGACTCTGTGCTTACATTTTCTTTGGCCATTATCTGGCCAGCCTCCCCCCCCCCCCAATCATATCTGTATTGTACTTTACCAGCCCTGCCCTCACCTCTCTGAGTTCACGGCCAGCCCCTTCTCAGTGTCTCCTCTGGACCTGCAGCTCCGCTACTAATCTCCCACCCCCCGCCCTTGGGGTCCTGTGCCACGCGCCACGCCTGGCTTCACTGGGCTCCACGGGGCTTTCGCTAGGGTTGCCAGGTGTCCCGTTTTCGCCCGGACTGTCCGTTATTTGGGTGCCGTCTAGTAAAAAAAACAGAAAAATCGGTATTTCCTGTTTTCCTTGGACAGAAGCCCGGCGGGGACAATTTTCCCCTGCCGCATAAGGCAGGGGAGTGAGGAGCGCAGGGCCATTTAAAGGCACAGTGCTTTTTTTTTTTTTTTTTTTGCTCCCCCCTTTTTTTCCTAAACATAATTTTTTCCCGGTGGTTTTTTTTTTTGGGGGGGGGGGGAGCAGGTGTTCGGTATTTTTTGTTAAACCACCTGGCAACCCTAGTGAGGCTAGGGTTGCCAGGCGTCCGGTATTCTATTGGACAGTCCGGTTTTTGCGTCCTCTGTCCGGTAAAAAAATTCAGAAAATACCGGACACGTGCAATGTCCCGTATTGTCTGTTTTTCTGGCTGGGCGCCGAACGGAGTCCTGGTGGGGGTGGCGGGAGTGTCTGGGACTCCCAGCCACTCCCCCCGCCCCCGCCAGGTTTCTGCACACAAGCAGAGGGCGTCCTGGGCTGGGAGGCGGGGCCGCGATCGGCGCTGGGAGCCCTCAGCTGATTGCGTGGGAGGAGGCGTGACGCCGTGGGGAGGAGGAGAAGCCCCGTCCCCGCTCCTGAGCGCTGGTCAAGTGCCTTGCGGCGCCGGAGTCCAGGACAGAAGCTCTCAGCCAAAACCAACTGGGGTGGAATTCCTGCTTCTTCCCACTGGGACACCCAAAGACCTGGCTATGGGGGAGTCACCTTCCTACCCCTGGTCGCGCCTCCCCCCTCCTCCCACCACTGTGTTGCCCCGGGGGCTGCGCCTCGCTCTGCTTTGGGTAGCAGGCTCTGCTGCCTCCCAGCTTGGTGGCTCTTGGTAGTAGGTTGGGGGGGGGGGGGGTTGCTCTACAAATGTTGATCCCGTGTGTTTGGTATTTTTTGGGAGACCATCTGACAACCCTCGGTGAGGCCCTTAGTGCCAGCTCCCCAGGCGCCTCATTTACGCTCTCAACTGGTCCCCCAGCAGATTGCGCCGGATAGGGGCGCTCACCCTGTGCCCTTGCAGAATCGCTATGGAAGGGCAGGGGGGGGGGGTTCGAACCCCATGGCCCCAGCTTGGGGGTCAGACCCTTCCCCCCCCTCCCTCCCTTGGCTTAAAACGTTGCCTTTCCCACCCGCGCTCCTCTGCCTTTCCCAATCCCATCTCGCCCTCCCAATTCAGCTTCCCTTCCGCGTCCCTCAGTCTGACATGATCGGTGCCCACCGTCACGGCCCCTTCCGTGCCACCCGGACCCCGTCCCGCCGTTCAGCATCACCCCCCGCTTCCCGCCGCCCCGGGCGGCCTCCGCCAGGCGCTTCTGCCTGCTGCGGGAAGGAACGGACCTGACCTTTAAAGTGCTACCTTGTGAAACGAAGCGTATGGGGAACCCGCCTCTCTTTCAGGATCGGTCCCCGTCTCACGCCCCCATCTCTCCCCATTTCAGCCACGGCTCTTGGAGTCACATTTTGCCCGCCTGCCACTGACGCGCCCCGGCCTTTGGGTCTTGCCAGCTGCGCGGCACGAAGCAATCTCACCAATTAAACCCTCCCGTGCTTTCCTTCGTGTGTCCAGCCAGCCCTTGGAAGAAAGAGACGGCGAAGCAAACGCAAACACGGAGCTGCCGGCTTCGGGCAAGAGGCGCCCTGGGGGCCTTCGAAGCCGCACTGCCCTTTCCACGAGGAAATAAAGTGCCACGGAAAAGCTGCCCGCATTGGCCCCAACGCCAACGCATCAGTGACCCATGAAGACCTGGCTCGAAGAGTGTAGCACAGTTTCCTACAAGATTAATCACAGTTACAACTGCTGAAAAAACGTTACGGACAGACAAACGGAGTAGCCGCCGCATTAACAGTCAGCGTGGCGGGTTTCAGAGGCATCTTCAGAGGCCGCTTCCCCTCCCCACCCGTCCGCCCCCTCTCCACAGCCTTCCACTTTTGTTCTGGTCCCCCGTGCCCGAGGCGTGGCTGGTCCTGGCGCCGCGCACCATCTTCGTTGCTTGCAGCTCGTGAAACGGGAGGCGTGAAGTTCTTAGCGCTCTTAAATAAACAAAAAACGCCAGGGTGGAAAAAAAGGAGGTGTCGAGTAGGGAGAGAGAGGAAAAAAACCAAACAAGCCACCAACAAAAGAACAACACCAACAAAAAAGAGAGGAAGAAACAGAAAGAGGCAAGTCGGCCATATTGGAGCAGGACGTGAGAGCGAAGGTTGGCCAGAGTGGAGCAGGAGTTTTAAAATAAAAAGCTAGCAGGACATCTGGTGACCTCTGAAGTTGCCTCAAGAAGACAGTCCAAGGGAGTGGTGTAAGAAAGAGAGAAGCCAGGCCCCAGGAGGGAGGAAAACCGTCGCGTGAGAAGTTGGCAAGGAGCGTTAGAATGAAATGGATGAGTTCCTTGCCCCAAAGGAAGTCAATACAGGGATAGATGTTCTGCCAGGAGTAGATTTTTCTGAGACTGGACTGGAAGTCTCACTCGGCCCACTAGCCTCTTTAGATGATCTAGCGGCCTAGAAAGAAAAGCAAGATTCAAGGAGGAGGAGGCGGCGGCGGAGGCGGAAAAGGCGGGGAGGGGGGAATCAAACATTCGTTTTAAAGGAATTTGTTCGGAAGCAGCATTGCTTTAGGCCTGAGGTCGAGCAACTGGGGGAAAGGTCCACACCACAGACAGAGCGCGGGATGGTCTGGTTCCACGGGTTACTGGAGGAGGGAGGGAGCATCCCCAAGAGGAAAAGACAAGCGAGAGACAGAGAGAGACGGACGGACGGACGGACGCACACGCAGGCAGGCAGGCAGAGGGAGACAGGAGAGAAAGGCGGGGGGGGGGGGACAAGAATTGAAATGTTAGACTGGGCATGCACAGCGTGTTAGAAGAATGACTGTTCTCACGTTAGTTGCGTCACAGCCGAGTGGGGGAAGGCGAAATTTCAGGGAGGGGGGGAGGAGGAGCGGGGAGGGGGGAGGAGGGGTCGCTGCAGAGGTGCTGTTTATCCGAGCTGTCCCACCGGAGCCAAAGAACAGGACAGTTGTTCACAGATGCATCTGGATCCCCAGGGGCCGGGGGGGGGGGGGCGGGGGGAGGTGCTTGACAGAGCGGGGGGTGCTGAGATAGGGATATGTCCTCCAGACCACAACTCTGCCCCCTATCTGCCCCCAAGCTGGGTTAGCCTAAGCGTGGGGAATGAGATCAGCCCCCCAAAACATTGCGAGGTATTGACATGGGCGCCGTGGGCTGTGCTGGGCCAAGCAGCTGGGGAGGGGCAGCGGGGAAGGGGGTCTTAGCTGTACGTAACCTGCTAGGAAGGGGGTTCCCTTGCCCGGCCTTGCCCACCCATCCGGGATGGAAGGGCAGAGGGGCCTGCCAAGGAGCCGGCTAGACCAGCTGGCCCCTTGCCGCAGGTCGGCGAAGGCAGGAGGCAAACAGACAGGCGGTGCTACCCGAAGGCCATGGGAAGCCGCCCTTTGCCCCGAGCAGGTTGTGGTGCAGACTCTCGAGCTGGGGGAGGAATTTCTTGGGGGGCAGGGGGTGGGATCGGGCCAGGGCCAGGTGAGGCGGGGGCTCTGCAAAGCCGTCCCGACGGCGCGATGTGTTGGATGCACCACGGGACAACACCGTGACTGGCTGACACCCCCACGGCCCGGGAGCCAAATTCCCATTCATGCGTGTTGCCCTCTCATGGGGCTTTCCCCTCCCCCGGTCAATGGGGCGCGTGTGCCTAACTCCCCGAGACGCCCTGCTCCCAACCCCCTTCACGAGGGCGTCTCCACGGTTCCCAGCTTCGCGGCTCCTTGATACTAAGCCAGCTAGTTTTGCAACCCCCCTAGGGTAAGGGCGAGGGTTGAAAAGACGGTGTCGGTGCCCACGGGGTGACGGGATGGGCCCCTGGGTGCGGGTGAGTAGCGAGAGGCTGCCAGGGAACGCCCAGGCCCCAGCAAGGCATGGGTGAGCCAGATTTGCTTTGCTTTGGAGAGCGATAAAACGAGCAATGTCGTAGGACACCCCCTCCCCCGACCCCTCTTGTTTCTTTGTCAATCCCCCAGAGACTCTCGGCCCACTGGTGGAGAAACACGGGCTTAGATGACTGCCTAACTCACAGCCTGGCAACTTTAGCCAAGCCATGGCCAGGCCGCAAGCCCGCCTAGCAGGGAAATGGAAGCGAGGGACTCCGTGCGCGTAGGCAGCTGTGAGCAGAAGGCACTTCCACAGATCGATCCCGCGATCGATCTTGCGGTGATCAATTTAGCGGGTCTGGTAAGGACCTGCTCAATCAAACGCCGAAGCTGCCCCTGACAGACCTCACCATCAGAGACGAGTTTCTCCCCTCACCCGCCCGCTGTGGGGCCGCCTCTGAAAATCGATGCAAGGTGCGTCGACTCCAAGCCACGTGGCTGGCGTTGCGTATCTTGCATGGATTTTCTCTGCCAGTGTAGACCTGGCCCTAGGTATTGCCTAGCATCTAAAGAGAGCAGAAGAGCGGCCCCCTAGGGTCAGACGGATGGTCCATCGACCCTGGTGTCCTGCCATCGGACCAGCCGGCGGCAGGTGTCCGGTGCCAGGGCACGATGGCTTCCCAGCTGCTCTGCGGTGGGGTGATGGGGCAGGCCTAGGTGAACTGCCTTAGAAGTTTGACCTCTATGTTCTCCACACATATAGAGACTAGAGCTGCCCCCTGCCACCCCAAATGCAGGTCCCGACCGGTCCCACAGAGTCTTAAACACCTAGCAACATTGCCCAGGCCAGGCACAAAGGAGTCAGGCGCCCATGGACTGCCCAAGGGAATTAGGCTCCTCACTCACATCCGGCCCATACCATGGGGTTTGGTTCGTAGGGGTAGGGCGTCCTGGCCAGTGTAACACTGCCGGGGGCGGGGGGAGCGGTCAGAATGCAGCAGGCTGGCCACGCACCCCACCCCCTAGGCCCTGCAGAAGGGGATCAGCAGCGCCACGGCAGGCTGGGGGCTGCCCCTCGGCAGGGAGCCGGCTTGGCTCTGGGCCCCTCCCGGGAACCGACAAACAGCACCTGTGCCGGGCTCTAGGAGCGCTGACCCCGGCTCGCAGCGGAGGAAGCGCGGGAGGGGGGAGGGGTGCGGGGCGGGGGGGGGGTGCAAAGGGAGCAGCTCGGTGCCTTTCAGGGATGGCTCCATTTTGCTCATGAGACACGGGTCCAAACCCAGGGTGGGGTGGGGCAACACCCCCCCCCCCCCCCCGTTACAGGCTGGGTTTTGGTCCATTCCGATGAGCAAAACTGCGGGTTGTTCCATTGGCTCGGGGGAGGGGTGGGAATACAGACTGGGGGGGGGGGGGGGACACGCGGACAGGACATGGGACAAGCCATCCCCGGGTTGCTGTTGCTCAGCAGGGGTGGGGAGGGGGCACTGGGTGACAGGAGGCCAGGGCTGGCCGCTGGGCCTGGGGGCAGTCTGGCAAGCCGGGGGGGGGGGGGTGTCAGTGGGGGAGGGCAAGGGGGGGGGGGCTAGGGGCTAGAAACTGGCTTTTGTTACCTTGCCTTGTGGCCTCAGAAAGCTGGCCAGCCACTGTAAGCACTGGTAGCGTCGGCAAGAACAGAGGCAAGTGAACCCAGCTGCTCCGGCAGACACGCCCGCGTGGCACGGGGAGGCGCCCGGGGAGGGAAGGGGAGGGGGGGGGGGCAGGGAGGGGGGTCTACTCCGAAGCAAGCCCTGCTGCCTTTGTCCAGCAGCCCCTCCCGGTGCAGCCCCGGCGCTGCCTTCTGCCCGCGTCGGCAGGCCCCCCTCCGAGAGCACGTGGTCCCGGAGCCGCTGTGGAGCAGGAACCACGGAGTTCTCTGCCCCACGGCGCCCGGCAGAGCTGTGAACAGGCCCCGCTCGGGGGGAGCCCGCTGGGCGCTGGGCGAAGAGGCGCGGGGTCGCCGCAGGGGGCTGGTGGAGCAGACAGTGGGGGCTTGCTCACGGAGAGCACTGGGCGTGGCTAACGTTGGAGGGCGGAGTCTGCCGGGGCACCGACCCGCTACCGATGCCGTGCGAGCCTTAGTATCAACGGCTCCGAGGTGGGATCTGAAAAGGGCCTGGCCTCCAAACCCCTCGTTCCACACCCCGGCACGGACGTCAGCTCCGCCCCACGCGGCCTGCCCCACAGAGCAGTGACGAGCATCTTCTATGGCAGCGGTGGGGGACCCATCCGCCCCCCGGCTTGCCTGGATCTGGCCCCGGAGGCGTGGGGCTCCCCCCCAGCATGGGGGAGCCCCCCCCGGGCGCTCCAGTTCCCCCACTGACCCACCCACGGGGATGGAGCCCTTGAAATCGACTTGCCTAGCTCGATGTGCGAGGGAAGGTGGGGGAGGGTCTTTCTGTCCCTCAGTCGGGGCCACGTCAGTGAGGGGTTGGGGTTTTTTGCCTCTCCCTCGTGTGCGGCCCCCGACTGATTTTTCCTGTGGGTCAGTGGCCCCCAACTCCAAAGAGGATCCCGCCCCCCGTCGATGGATCCGGCCTGGCTTCCCCGCACCCCACGGGAAATGAGTTTGCTGGCCTCAGCCCGGCGCCCAGGTGTCTGCTGCGGAAGCCAGCGCGGCGGAGGGTTGGCAGCGTCGATAGCCCCCACCCAGAGACCCCCCCCGCCCCGCGGAGATCCCCGGGACCCGGCCCCCCGCGGCCGCCCTAGGGATTAGCTACCTGCTGCTGTCCCTGGATGCGCATGTATTCCATCCTCTGCTTGACGTGCTTGCTTTTGTCCGGGCTGGCCTGCTGGGTCTGCTTCAGCCTGGACGCCGGATTCACCATCTTCATGGCTGGGATGGAGACGCCGCCGCTCTGCGGAGACACACGGGAGGGAAGGGGGCTTAAAGCCACCAGCAAATACGCCACCCTCACGTGCACCTGCTGGGCGTGGGAGACCGTGGGCAGGGGCTGGTCTGGCTCCCCAGGCCTGGATCTCGGAGTGCTTTGTGGATCTTGTGTGCTGCCGGTGCCCTGCTGAAGCCCATGGGGGGGGGGGGATTTTCACCAGTGCCTCGCACGGGCCTGCCCTGGTGTTTCACTAGTGCCCTCCACGGGAGCAGATGTGGGCCAGTGCTAAATCCTAGAGAGCCTCAAAGGTATTTAGGCCCCTAACTGCCATGGATGCAGGGCCTAGCCCCCGCTGAGGGTCTGGGCCGTCGGGCGCCCATGGCAAACGCAGCCCCTCTGGGCAGGGGGCTGGCACCCAGTAGGGCAATGGGGCTGGGAGTGTGACCCACACAGCTGCAGGGTGTGGCGCTGCCCCACGGAGGGGCACTTGGGCCACTTGCAGAGAGAGCCAATCAGCTCGCTCTGCAGCCCGAGCTGGGGGGCCGCCGGCTTTCAGCTCACGCTGGACAGGCACCCACACTGGGCGCCAGGGGTCCCAGGTTCGATGCTGCCCCATGGCATTACAGCAGCCCAGGGCTGCTACTTTCCACGCGTGGCTTCCCGGCCCAGCTGTTTGCTCTGCTGGTTGCCCCAGTAACACTCCAGGCCCAGTGAGACCCCCCCCCCTTTGCCTTGCCAGTGCTCAGTTGTGTCATTCTCCTCCCCCTCCCTGCCCCATGCACGCACCCAGCCAGAGTCCAAAGCCACACAGCAAAGACCCTCGAATGCAGCCTGTAAAACACTACCATTTGGGGGGCTGCCCGATGATTTCTGAACCCCAGGCTGGGCCCAGCGACCGGAGCCTCTGACCCAGGCAGCTGGAAGACTCGGGACTTTTTGGCCAGCAGCTGAGTGTTGCTGCGACCCCAGGTCTGTAACACTGAGCCAAACTTGGCTTTCAGCACCCCCCACGTTGGGGGAGAGGGCTCACTCACACAGGCAGCAAAAGACAGCAATGGCCACAAGGGGGCGCACGGATGCAGTTACCGCCTCCTTATGCTCCATTGGAGGGACACAAAACGAGTCGTGGGGGCCTTCACGTATTTCGGGGGGGGCTACATTTCTCTTAATGGGGAAGGTGGAGGACCCTGAAATTCCCTGCCCTTGGAAACACACCTGCTCCTGCAGGGCACCAGCCGAGCGCAGCACTGCCCCCTGCTGGAAACAGGCCACCAGAGCCTCTCCCCCTCAGCACCCAGCCTTCCTAAGGACTTTATTGCGCTTCCCTGGGAGCTGGAGGTAGGGGGGGTTGTTTCCCACATGGCTGCAGGGCAGTGTTCCCTCTACTTTTGCTATTCATGCGTGGAATAAATTTTGTTATTTGCACCAAGGCATGTGCAGATGTGCACCACCAGGAGAAACACATGCTGCCGGCCGTAGATCCACCCCACGTAGCAGTGGCCCAGAGCCCCTCGAGGGACAAATTAACCAGGGACTTGCCTTCCGGGAGCGGGAGTGCAGAGTCTGGGAAAAGAACGTGCCTGGGATTTCAGAGCAGGAGGGCCTGACAGCGGAGGGGAGACGCAGCCCTTGGCACACTCAGTGCGACGGAGTTACTCCAGATTAGCTCTGGAGCGAGGTCAGAATCCAGCCTGGTGCCTTTATCGTCACGTGCAATGGGACCCCAGCAGCCCCGTGCGCAAAGCACAAGGACAAAGGCCGGGAGTCAGGGGAGGTGAGTTGCTCGTGTTCCGGGAACAGACTGCTCCCTCTCTCCCTGGTTTTGGACTCTTGCAGGTTTTCCTTCTGAATTCTAAGACAGAAAGTTTTGCTGCATTGCAACCCGCCCGCAGGCCTCGGTAGGTCTGTGTCTGGCTTCCCTGGGGGCAGGCCAGGACCAGACCGCTTTGCCCAGCTGTTACTGCGGGGGAGGTTGGACACCCAAGCCTGGATCCCAACTGGACACACACGGTTCGACACGTTCGGAAAAGAGCCGGAACGCCGCCGCACGTTCGCATGGGACGATAGGAGCGAGACAGGGGGGGGGGGGGGGGGCTTTCATCAGACTGCTCTTCAGGGCGGGGAATAAGGCTGTTAAATGTAGGTTAGTAAGAGCGCCTCTGCCTTTGAAGTGTGGCTGCAGGGCTGGACTAAGGGGTGGGCGAGCTGGGCAGCCAACCTCCGGGGGGCACCTGGCTCCTGGTGGGCTGCAGCGGCCGCCCGGGGCGGGGGCCGTGCTAACCCCCGCAGCACCGGCCAGCAGTGCCCTTGCCTGTGCGGCCGCAGGGCCCTGCACGGCCAGGCACAGCCCGCCCCGGGCGGTCCCAGGCTGTACGCCATCGGCGGTGGCTGGGCCGACTGGGCAGCGCATGCGTCGTGCGCCCAGAGGTGGTGCCATGCGCCTGGGGCCCAGGACTCCAACATGGCACAGGCCGGCCCTGGCCCCAGGCGAAAGCCCAGAGTCTGCCGCTTTGAAACGTCGCGTGAAGCTTGGGGCCAGCGGGACAGTCCTCAGCTGACCCGGGCTCCAGCAGCGCTGCCACTTCGAGGCCCCCCCTCTTTGTCTCCCCCCCCCCGCTACCTCTTTCATATAGAGGCAGCAAGGGGGGGGGACGATGAGTTGTTCACATCCCTCGTTGGGAAAGGCAGGTCACTCCGAAGCTTCTCTTTCGCCCACGGAAGTTGCCCCTTTAAAAGCCATGACCCCCTCCCCGTGGCCGTCGGCGCATCCTCCGCAGGTCACTGCGCAGTGCATAACAGAAGGATGCAGGGAAAAGCCACCGGACGCGGCAGAGGGGACGCCTCCCGGCTCAGTGAGAGGATGCCCGAGGAAGCAATGGAAAGAGAGAGGCTTTGAGACAGAAGCCGATTTCCACGTGGGAAGCGCGCTGGTGGCCATAAAGCGGTGTTTATTGGCTGGTCACGCACAGGCTGGCGGGAAGGACAGCACAAAGTACTCTGTTGGCAGATAGCGAGTCCCGTAATGTGGGTGGATGCCAAGGTGGTGCCCAAAGAACAGCTAGTAACCAACCATGCCCACCACCTACCTCACGTAGCGCCTCCCCATTGCTTCCTGGCGTGCACACTCACAGTCTAGCCACGTGGACACGGACTGACTTTCTAGGGCCTCTTCCATCCTGCAACCTGCGCGCCTCCCTTCAGGCAGGTTGTTTCGGTTATTACGGAAAGACACTGGCAGGTCTGGGAGCAGCTAGGACGGGGCCTTTCCCGCTTGGCTTTGCAAAGGCGTGCTGAGACGGACGTGTGCCGCGCTGACACAGCCGCCGTAAGTGGATGGAGCTTCACGTCAAGGGGACAACCACCCGGCCCACGAGGCTGGATTCAGCGGAGCGGTAGAGGAGCGAGTCTCCGTACCAGAGAAGTGCAGTGCGCCTGGTGGGTTGTCAGCCAGCCTCCGGAGAGCAAAGCGAGGGGAGCTCCGATGCTCTGGTTTGGGGAGCAGCCTGCTTTCTCCCTCTCTGCTTTTTGTGCTGTGTGTCTAGCTTCTCGGTGTGCACGCCGGGACCAGGGCACGTTCCCCAGCTGTGTTCCGGGGCGATCCGCTGCTCCTTCCACACAGGGCTGAGAGGTTCCAGTTTGGATCTGGGTCTCAAACGATCCAGAAATATAGGGTGAGCGGGAGAAGCGGGGGGCGGGGAGGGAGGAGCGGTTCAGCCAAACCCTTGCTAAGTGGCCTCCTGTTTCAAGACTTTGTTCTGTGACGCAGCCAGGCAACCTCGGCCCTGGCACGAGAGCGATGAGTAAAACCCACGGGCTGGCTGCTCGGGGTCTGTCTACTCAGCCATCCGAGGTTACGTGATCTAGCCAATCGCAAGGAATGCAAGGCATTCTGGGAGCTAGCCGGGCTTAGCTGGACTAAAGCTGTCTCGCCTACGGCTATACAGGCTGCAATCGGCCCCACAGAGCTTCGGGCCCCTTTACCCAGGACCTGAAGAGCCAGCGAAGGATGCTGACATTCGTTATCAATTCCCTTTCAGCCAAGAACCAGGCCCCGGATAATTACTACCAAGGGGAGAGGAATTCGCTGCTCAAAGCGGAGAGCTAATCCAGCAATAAGCCGGCATCCTGCCTGGCGGAGTTCCCCTCCCCCCTTTGCCTCATCAGCTATTCAGCCCGACGTGTGGCCTTTGCGGATTCCATTTGCAACCAATTTGGACGGCTTCCGGGGCTCGGCTCCGGGATGTAATTAGGAGAAACATCTGCCACTTAGCACGGCCACTTAAAGGGCCGTTTGACAGAAAAGTGCTTCTGCAAAATTTAAAAAAAGGCACCTTCTTGGCACAGGAAATCTAGCCGCTGGGTGGAGTTGGGGGGAGGAAGGGGGAGCTTGCTCTCCGGAGTGGCTCTGGTTCGCACCACGGCTGTGCAGCTGCAGGCGGGAGAGACTGATTCTTCTCTGCCTCTCGCCTCGTCCGGCCCCGTGGCCAGGCTGCCGACTCTCGGAGAGGGCGTGGGGACGAGGAAAGGGAAAAGAGAGGGGATCTCTGGCCCTAGAGCCCAGCGCAAGAGTTGCAAAACGTGCCACTTCCCGGTGTCCACACGGAGCGGCTCTGACGCTGCGTCTCCAAAGGGTCGGCGACGCGGCCAAGAAAAATCCAGGCCACCGGGTCTCAGGGCTCAGCTGCCGTGGGCTCGCCGCGCTACAAGCAGCATGGAGACGTCCGCAGCTTCCAGACCCTCGGCGCTCACAGGATTACAGAGCCCCGGTTCTGGTCTGAGCGGGAACATCTTCCCTGCGACGCTTAGCCCCAAAGCCGGAGCCGGGCTCTGAGATTCGGTGCCGCGGGTTTTCCTTCGCAGGGCCCCAAGGGGCTGTGGACATGGGACCGGACGCTGCCACGGGCGGGAAACAGGAAGAACGGCCCGGAAGGGAACGTGGCCGCCCCAGTCGGACACCAGCGAAGGTGTCAATTTCAGCAGAACGTGGCCCTTGCGGCTCGCTCTGGGGGGTCCACGCACCGTGGCTAAAACCACCCCCTGCTTGGAATGTCTCCCTTGTCGTCTCCTCCCGGCTCCCCGCTTTCATAGCCACCTGGGCCTGATTTTATTGCCGGGGGACGGACCAGCCGCCCTGCTGCGGTTTGAAGTCGCACCCGGCAGCCAGCTCTCGCATTCCAGTGCAGCGGGTTGGGAGGGGTCTCGGTGGCTCACCGGGATCCGACACACCCGGCTCTGTATGGCTTCCCGGTCACACCCCTCCCCTATGGGAAAAACACCAGGGTTGGGGGAGGTGTAAAAAATCCATTACGTGGCCTGTGAGAGCCAGAGCTGCCACGTGGGCCAGTCTGCTCGGCCAAGGGCCTTTCCGGTTGCCGGATATTTCTCCCTCCCCGGCCGTTCCCTCGGCTCTGGGGGAAGCTGAGCTCTTGGGACGGGGGTTTGGCCGGGCAGAGGAACAGAAAATGAACCTGAGGCCGGACGAGCGGGAGGTGCGGCGTGCTCCTCTTGGGCGCGTCTTCCTCCCCCGGCTCTGACTCCAGGCAGGGGGGCGCCACGGTTCCTGCTTGCCAGCCGCTGCGTGCGAGTCCCTCGAGCCCTCCTCTGGCTTCCTGACATCCCCGCAGCCCCACCGCTCGCTCCACAATAGAAATGGGGGTGGCGGGTGGATAGTAATTTCGTGAACGGCCTTCTCCAGCTCCCGGAGAGCATCCTCCAGGCTGTCCAGCTTCTGGGACGTGCCGGCGCAGATCTGCTTGTGCCTTAGGGCTGGCGAGCGGAGCGGAGACACTCCTTCCGTGGTTCTTCCTTCGAGGCCCAGCTCCTGCGCCCTCTCCAGTATTTGATGCTGCCTTGGCCTCCCCCTCAGCACGTCGGCCTAGGCTCCCCGGCCCGGGCTGGCTGGATCTCCGTGCCGTCCCAGCGGGTGTATGGGGAGGTGTTCACACCCCCGGTGGTTGGGGTCTGGGCAAGACCTCGGGCCTGCTGTGGGGGCGCATGGGGGTCGGGCAAGCAGGGATGTCTTCCCTTTGCGCCTCCTTGCTAGCCCCACCGGGGTCTTCAGCAGCAGGAAGCGTCTTCTCCGAGCTCCCGGCCTCGGGTGCTGTGACATCGCCGGGAAACCCCGCGGCCACGTCCGACCGGAGGAGACCAGCTGGTACCCGCTGCGGCGTCCTTCAAGAGAGCGATGAGGGGTGTGTCCTCCCCCCGGGCCATCGCCCCGCAGCGGCCTGTCCCGACCATTTCTCCTCCCTCAGCACGGGGCCCCCTTCGCCTGCTGGCACAGGCTGGGTGTGTGGAACGAGGAACACTGAGGTCTCTCCTCCCGCTGCCGGGCTGCGGCCAAGAGATGGAGCGCCTCCGGGCTGGACGGGGGAGGCTCGGACGCCCGCGCTAAGACACCACCTGGAGGAGAGGGGCTGCCTCCCCCTCGGCCTGGTTCGGCAAGAGCCTCAGCCCACAGAGTTGCTCTCCGGTGGCGCCCCGGCCCGTGGCGGCTCAGCGTAAGGAAATCCGCCCGCTCCCACCTCTGTGCTGTGGGGCTGGCGGGCCCATCCAGAGCTGCCCATCTCCGCAGCCGGCTCCGGCGCCGCTTCAGACACCCAGCGGGTGAGCACAGTCTGGGGCCGGGAGACAGCCGGGCCGGCTGGAGAGGCCGACTCCTGCGGAGAGAATTCACAGGCCTGTTAAGGGTGGGCGGGGAAGCTTTGCCACGCGGACGACCAACGCTGAGCGCTTCTGAGAGGGCTTTCCTGCCTCGCCAGGGCTGCCAACGGCCCAATCCACCCCCGGGTCTATCGCCTCCCCCCCGTCGCGACAGCCCCTGAGCCCGGCGCCCCGCCTGGCTCAGAATAACTCAAGGGGCAGGGTCTGGAGTCAGTACCGTCAGTACTTTGGGAAATGGGGATTTAGGGCCTGGCTTCCAAAGGGAGTTAGGCACCTCTCCGTGCCGCTAGAGGCCCGCTGGACTGCACAGCGCACCTGGGCAGGTGAGGAGCCAAAGGGATTTAGGCACCTCTCTGTGCCGCTAGAGGCTCGCTGGACTGTACAGCGCACCTGGGCAGGTGAGGAGCCAAAGGGAGTTAGGCACCTCTCCATGCCGCTAGAGGCTCGCTGGACTGCACAGCGCACCTGTGCAGGTGAGGAGCCAAAGGGAGTTAGGCACCTCTCCATGCCACTAGAGGCTCGCTGGACTGCACAGCGCAGCTGGGCAGGTGAGGAGCCAAAGAGAGTTAGGCACCTCTCCATGCTGCTAGAGGCCTGCTGGACTGTACAGCGCAGCTGGGCAGGTGAGGAGCCAAAGGGAGTTAGGCACCTCTCCATGCTGCTAGAGGCCCGATGGACTGTACAGCGCACCTGGGCAGGTGAGGAGCCAAAGGGATTTAGGCACCTCTCCATGCTGCTAGAAGCCCGCTGGACTGTACAGCGCACCTGGGCAGGTGAGGAGCCAAAGGGATTTAGGCACCTCTCCGTGCCGCTAGAGCCCCGCTGGACTGTACAGCGCACCTGGGCAGGTGAGGAGCCAAAGGGAGTTAGGCACCTCTCCGTGCCGCTAGATGCCTGCGGGACTGCCCAGCACGCCTAGGTAGGAGAGAGGCGCCAAAGGGAGTTAGGCACCTCTCCGTGCCGCTAGATGCCTGCTGGACTGCCCAGCACGCCTAGGTAGGAGAGAGGCGCCAAAGGGAGTTAGGCACCTCTCCGTGCCGCTAGATGCCTGCTGGACTGCCCAGCACGCCTAGGTAGGAGAGAGGAGCCAAAGGGAGTTAGGCACCTCACCCACACAGCTGCCATTGTCAATCCTGCCTGGCGTCTTTCGGCCCCATGTAAAGCTGGCCCGGGGGCGGGATTCCGATGCCCCTGGCGCCGGCAGACAGCAAGAGGCACCAGCGTAACGCCGGTGCCGGGGTAAGGGGAGCCGGGGCCCTCGGGGCGGTTTAACGAGCTGTGCACGGCAGGGAGGAGGGGTCAGCGCTTTCAGGGGACGAGGGATTCTGGGCCAGAAGTGGGGAATTTCTTTGCCTGCAGCAAGGGGCTCTCCGCAGCCTCCGCGCCCCCCCCCCCCCCCGTGCCCCCCAGCACTCACCTGGGCGGCTGGCTGGCGGCTGGAGTCAGTCCCGGCATGGGGCCGGCTGGCCGGGGCAGCCTAGTGGCCAAACAGGGCAACAAGCCGGGCCGGCTGGTTCCCGGGCCTGGCGGCGCAGGAGGGGCCCCTCAGACACCCCGAGGCCACCGGACTCCTCTTAGCGCCACCCAGCAGAGGCAGGTGGGGAACGGAGGGGAGACCGGCTCCGACATCCCCGGGATCAGAGCCAATCCCCCCGACACGATCCAGTCCGGGGCAGCAGAGAGAGGCCCAGGCTGGCTGCAGAGGCCAGCGGGGGAGCAGCTTCCATCCAGCCCCCCCTCCCAGCAGCCGGAGAGCCGGCTCCCCACCCCCAGGCGTGGGGCAATGCAGCACACGTGGGGCAGGAAAGGCAGCTCGGAGCTGCCCCCAGGAGTGCCAGGAGACAGAGCTGCAGCAGAAGGAGAGATCGACAGACCGAGAAGGGGTCAGGGAGCAGGGCATCCGGGGATGGCCGAGCACAGGGCAGGGGTCATGTTTCCTTTCCTCCGCCACCGTGCTGTGCATGGGCCTTGCCCATGTCTCCCGTCCATACAGGGCGAGGCAGCGGGTGGATGCAGGGCATGATGTGGGATGCTGCCCCCTCGCCAGCAATCAGAGCGACTCCCGGCACGGGGCCGGGGAAGAGCTGCAGGCTGGCCGGATCTGATCCTGGTGGGGAGGGGAACAGCCGAGGCCGAGGGTGGATGCCTGAGGCCTCAGCTGACTCGACCATTTGGGAAGCTGGGAGGACTGGCCCCTAAGACCAGCCCCTGCTGGAAGCCACCTCCTTCGCCGCTCCCTGCACCAGCTGAGCACTGAGGCCGGTGCAGCTTGGAGGAGCCCAGCTCTCTTGCTGGCTGGATTCCCCGGGCCGGGCCTGAGGTCTGGTGGGGACCTGGCTCTCTCGGCAAAGTCTCCTGGTAAATCTCAGCCTCGGTCCCTTCCCCCCAGCTCTATGTCCCAGCTCTTCCCTGCTAAGGTCGCCAGGTGTCCAGTATCGACCCGCACAGTCCGGTATTTTCGCCTCCTGTCCGGTAAAAAAATTCCCAAAATACCAGACACCTAAAACGTCACCGCGGTACGTTGATTGTGTGCCGGCCAGGAGGCGACAATCCCAGGCTGTCTGGCTCAGTACGGACGCAGCCTGGCAACCCAGAGCGGTCCAGCCCAGCGCAGGGAGGCAAGCTGGTTAGGGCCGAAAAGCCTCACCACGCGGTTTTTAAAGGGGCCATGGTGGGGGGTTTTTTGGTTTTTTTTGCTTAACTCTCGGGGTCTTTTTTTCTTTTGCTCAACAAACTTTTTCCCGGCGTGTTTTTGTTGTTGGGCATTTTTCTGAAATCATCTGGCAACCCTATTCCCTGCCCTCCCCTTTGTGCTCTCAGGGGTGCCCAGGGCCTGTTCCCTGTGGCTTGGCCCATCGCCCCCGGGCCCAGCCTCTCCCCTTTCCGACTGACACTGCCCCCACGCCCCCTTGGCTTCCCCTGCTCCCAGGTGAGGCCTAGCCCCGTGGAGTGTCCTCCTGGCCTAGGCCCCTGGCTAAGCCCCTCCACAGCTCCGGGCAGCTCACGCGCCAGGCGTGGCCATGCAGTGCCACCCCCGGCCTGCCCTCCCACAAGGGGCGGTGCCGAGACCCTGGCATCCCTCCCTGGCGGGAGCCGGTGCCTCGGTGATGACCCACCCCCCGTTCCCTGCCCACGGGGTGCAGGACTGGCCCCTCGGCACAGGGCGGGGGGCGCGGCTGCGGTGATTAGTGCCTGTCCCGTGCCGTGTCAGTACCGTCCGCGCCAGCGTCAGGGGTGAGCCGTTAGTTTGTTAATCCGGAGAGCGCGTGAGGGGAGCAGACGGGAGAGGAGCCGGGCAGAGGTGCGGTGGCAGCCAGGTGGAAGAGGGGTTTGCACAAGCCGTTACCTTCCATCCGTGGGCTGCCAGGGCGGCCCCATGGGGCCACACGTCTGCGGGAGCGGGGCAGACGGCGGCCGCGAGCCGGTCGCAGCGGCACGTGGGGAGAAAGGGGGAGCCGGAGGTTCTCTGAAACACCTGAGGAGTCAGAACACGGCGGGTTGTGCGGCGGGAATCACACAGGCGGGGGGAGGTGGCTCGAAGAGGGCGCCCAGGCCGGCTGCTCCCTCGCCCGGCCCGAGCCCAGACGCCAGCTCGCGGCTGCCAACCGCAGGCAAGACAACGGCTCTTCCTGCCCAGGCGGGGGGTGCACGTGACAGCCGGGAACCCGGCCCCAGAGACGCTACGACCCGTCCCCTGGGGGCAGAACCGGGCAGGGAAGCCGCCGGTCACCGGCCCTGACGGGCGTGGAGCCTGACGGGAACACTGATTCTGGAGACTGGGCTAGTGGCTGGGCCGGCCGCTCCCCTCACGTGCTGCCCCCGCTCGAGGTCCCCTGGGGGGTCTGCCAAGGGGCTCCTGGTGGGGCGGGAGGGTTTGGAGCCGGCCCCGGTGCTAGGCAGCCACGGGGGAGCGCACGAGGAAGCTCCCCGGACGTCCAGCCCTCAGCTCCGCCTCCCACGTGGAAACGGGGCAGGGGCCGGCGTGTGGGGAGATTGCTGGCCCCCCCGGGACGTGGCGTCCGATCTTCTCAGGGTACCGGGGCAGCAGGGCCCTGGGAAGGGAACCCACCCGACCCTTCTCTGCAGGCCCCCCCCCCGCCAGGTGGGGCTCTGCTACCCGACCCCACAGAAGCCCAGAGTGAACGGGGCAAGGCAGGGCGGCTCTGCCCAAGCCCGGTGCCCCCCACACCCTGACCCCGGGGCGGGTAGAGCCACTGGCGGCCGGGGGCCCAGCTGTGGAGCCAGGAGGAGACCGACAGGCCCAGGCCGCTACGCCCTGGCCCGGTGCCTCCCCCGGGGGGCAGCGCTTCCCTGCCGGGGCCGGGGGTGACACCCGGCCCGAGCAAGGGCAGGATCGGGCCCAGGGCCGTTCCCGTCTCCGGAAGCCAGGGAGAAGCGGGGGCTGTTCCGGGCAGGGCTCCGGCCGTGTGCCCCTCCCCCCAGCACCCCGGCACCCACCTCCAGCTCGGCGATGATGCGGTCCTCCTCGTCGTCGTCCTTGATGGCGGAGGCGATGATGGGCGGGGTGGAGGCGGGCCTGGCGACCTCGGACACCGTCCGCCTGAGCTTCACCTGGGGCTTGTGCGGTTCCAGCTCCTCCGACTCGGCCTTCTGCAAGGGCGAGAGGTGAGCGGGGGCGGGGGCTCGGCCCGGGGCCCGGCGGGGGGCAGCCCGCCCCGTACCTTCATGAAGCCGGCGTCCTTCTTGCTGGTGACGATCACCTCGCCGGTGCGGGTGGTCGTCAGCCCGTGGGAGGAGGGGAAGCTCCGGCGAGGCGGGGGGGGAGGCGGCGATTTCGAGGGCTTCTCCGTCCGATACCGGGGGACCGTCAGCTCGTCTGGGGAAAGGACCCGGCTGTGAGGGGCAAGGCCTGGCTCCTCCCCCGCCCGCGCCAGGGACTCGCCTGCGCTCCAGAAGGGCACCCAGGGGCACCCGGGGGGGCGTGGGGCACCCTGACCTGGGCACGTCCACGTTGATTGCTACCGAGGCAAGACGGACACGTGCTCTGCAGGGCCGACAGCACCCTGGGACACACTGCTTGCCTCCAGCTGGGCGTGCCCGGGTGCCGACCCGTGTGGGGCGGGCTGCATGGCCCCAGGGAGCTCACCCGTACGCCCCAGGGCCCAGCCGGCCACACGACCGCTCGGGAGGGGCCCTCGCAGAGCCTCGGGGTCAATCCTGCAGGTGCCGAGTGCCCGAGAGGGGGCCCAGGGCCTTGCAGAGACGGGGCCCCGAGCGCCCGGTAGATCTGGGGAGCTCAGACGAACACCGAGCCCCCGGTACAGGAAGGGACAGAAACTCAGCAACTCCCGGCCGGTGCCAAGCCCCTGCAGTAGGGCCCCGTGGCCACGGCAGCAGAGAAATCCCCTGGAATCGGCATTCGCTCCCCAGCCCGCCCCCCCGGCCGGGCTTCTCGGGCAGGGAGTTTCTCCCGCCCTGGGCGGGGCACCGAGAGCAGGTCCTGCTGGCAGCAAGGGAACGCTGCAGGCCCTGGTCCGAACGGAGGATGCTCCAAGGAGCCCAGCGGCCCTGGAGTGACAGAGCAGGGAGCCAGAGTCTCTTGCGCTTCCTGGGCTGGCCAAGAGGGGGCGCTGCAGTCTCAGCCATCCCCTGCTCTAACCACTGCCCCCCACTGCCAGGAACGAAACCCAGGCGTCCTGCCCCCCTACCCTATATCCTGCTCCCCCCACGCCTGGTACGGACCCAGGAGTCCTGGCTCTGGGGGGCAGTGGAGAGGCTGAAGAAGGCCTGACTTGGACTGCGGGAGGTGGGGGGACCCGCCTCGGGGGGTCCTCAGGGCTGAGACAGGGACACGTTGCGACGGGCACCCTGGCCGGACTCCCCCGCCCCTACCTGAGCCCCTGCGGCCGTTGGGGTCCACCTTGGCGGTGGCTTTCTGGCTGTGCTGCGGCTTGGAGGCCTTGTGCTCCGGCGTGGAGGCGGCGCTGCCGGGGCCGGCGGCCGGCTTGTGCTTGGCGGCGAACTCCAGGTCGGGGATGGCCTTCATGAGCTCCGCCTGGGTCTCCTCCAGGAGGCGGTTAATGTCCTTGGCGCTGTACTGGGTCAGCGCCGCCCTCTTCTCCTCCCAGTCCCGCTCGGCGGCCTGCGGCAGAAAGCGCACCTCGCTGCGGCGTGGCCGGGGGCTCGGGGGCCGCCCCGCCCCTCCTGAGCCCCCACACCTGGATCCCGGGGTACAGGCTGGGGGCTCTGGGAGGAACCCCGGAAAGGCCTGAGGCACAGGGGTGGGGACCCTAAGGCCCTGGGGCCGGATGTGGCCCCCGGCTTGCCTGGAGCTGGTGCCCAAAGCTTGGGGCTTCCCCCCCCCAGTATTGGGGAGCCCAGGCTGGTGCTCCACCCCCCCCCCCCCCACTGCCCACCTGTGGGGCTGGAGCCAATCGACTAGCCTGGGCCCCCCGAGGCTCTGGTGAGGGAGGCGAATGTGAGGGGGGGTCTGTCTCAGTCGGGGGCCACAGCAGCTGCTGCGTCTCACTTGTGTGCAGCCCCCGACCCACAAACGGTTCTTCGCCCCGGCTCTAGAGGGCTTCATACAGCCAGAAGGGACCCTGACCCCTGTACAGCAGGGACCAGAACTCCCCTCCCCCCAGTCCCGTATTAAGCCCCAAGCCGCGGGACGTCAAATCATTAGCCTGTGAGCCAGGCAGGGAACGGGCGAGAGCGAGGGTCTGCTCATGCCCCAGGCCTCGGCTGGGAATCGGTTAGCAGATCCGCCCCGACGATCCCCCGCCGGCGACCCCGACTGCCACCTGGATCCTCCTCACGCCCCCTCCTGCGAGCTGGGGAATCGTCGCCGGGGAAACTGAGGCCCGGGGCGGGCACAGCGGTGACAGTGTGTCGGGGTGGGGAATGGAACCCTGGCTCCTTGTCTGGATCGTGGCCCCCCCTGGCTCTACCCTACGCTCCCTGCCTTGGAAATGGACTCTAGGGCGAAAGGCTGAACCTGGCGCTGCCCGGCTTTGTCAAACTGGGGGCCGAACCTATTTCCAAAGGCTCACGCCCCCCACCCCCCACTGCAGGGCAGATTCTCTTCGGGGGGGGGGGCTCCCTCTGAGCTGAGGGCTGCCCTGTCCCCTGCAGGTAACCAGCAGGGGGCGCTACGGAGGGAGGTGGAAGTGACAGCAGCTACGGGGGGGGGGGGGGGGGGGGCGTGTCGGGAGGCAGCTGGGGAGGTGGCGCCCCCTGGTGGACACCCCCAGGGTGACAGGCCCTGCCGTGGAAAAATCTCAGTTCCCAAAGACTGTTGCCTGCTGGTGTGAGCCCCCCCCGGAAAGCCTCCCCCAGGGGTGCGCCCCAGACAACGCGGGCAGGAGCACCAGGCTCCCCCCACCCCCCGCCCTGGCTCTCACCTCCACGGACACGGCCTTGTCCGCGCTCCTCCTGCTGGGGATCTCGGGGCCCGTCTGGGTCTTGGCCGGTACCATCTCCGGCCCTCGGGAGGGGTTATTGCTCTTGGAGGGGGCAGGGGCGCTCTGCCCGAAGCCGGGCGGCCCCAGGGGGTCCGTGGAGCCCGTCAGGTCGTGGAGGTTCATGGGGGGGCTGGTGGGCATCTCGAAGTCCAGCCCCCTGCTGAAATCGGTCTCCGGCGCCGCCTTCTTCGGGGACTGGCTCAGGTGGGGCGACGGAGCCCAGCCCCCCTCCTCCACTTGCCTGCCCACGGGAGAGAGAAGTCAGGGGTCTGCGGGCAGGGCGCAGGAGGTGGGGGGCTGGGGTGGGGGCCGCGCCCTGACCCCTTGCTGCAGAAAACCCATTTCAGGGGGCTTCCCGTGGCTCCGAGGGGGCCGCTCTGTTTATTCACCCCCCCGCCCCGAGTCACCGAATGTTTCCCTTGGTTTTTAAACTGAAAAAGGGTTTTTCTGCCCCCTTCTTCCCGGGGGTGGGGCAGGGCTCTCCCATGGCTGGGGGGACACAGCCGAGTCTGGCCCAGGGAGCCGGGACCGGCCTGGGGGTGGGGTAGGGGTCCCCCGTGGCTGGAGAAACACAGCCGGGTCTGGCCCAGGGAGCCGGGACCCGCCCGGGTTGGGGTAGGGGCTGCCCCGTGGCTGGGAGGGCAGAGCCGGGTCTGGCCCAGGGAGCCGGGACCCGCCCGGGGTGGGGTAGGGGTCCCCCGTGGCTGGGGGGCACTGCTGAGTCTGGCCCAGGGAGCCGGGACCCACCCGGGGTGGGGTAGGGGTCCCCCGTGGCTGGGGGGCACAGCTGGGTCTGGCCCAGGGAGCCGGGACCCGCCCGGGGTGGGGTAGGGGCTGCCCCGTGGCTGGGAGGGCAGAGCCGGGTCTGGCCCAGGGAGCTGGGACCCGCCCAGAGTGGGGTAGGGGTCCCCCGTGGCTGGGAGGGCAGAGCTGGGTCTGGCCCAGGGAGCCGGGACCCGCCCGGGGTGGGGTAGGGGTCCCCCGTGGCTGGGAGGGCAGAGCCGGGTCTGGCCCAGGGAGCTGGGACCCGCCCAGAGTGGGGTAGGGGTCCCCCGTGGCTGGGAGGGCAGAGCCGGGTCTGGCCCAGGGAGCCGGGACCCGCCCGGGGTGGGGTAGGGGTCCCCCGTGGCTGGGAGGGCAGAGCCGGGTCTGGCCCAGGGAGCTGGGACCCGCCCAGAGTGGGGTAGGGGTCCCCCGTGGCTGGGAGGGCAGAGCCGGGTCTGGCCCAGGGAGCCAGGACCCGCCCGGGGTGGGGTAGGGGCTGCCCTGTGGCTGGGAGGGCAGAGCCGGGTCTGGCCCAGGGAGCCGGGACCCGCCCGGGGTGGGGTAGGGGTCCCCCGTGGCTGGGAGGGCAGAGCCGGGTCTGGCCCAGGGAGCTGGGACCCGCCCAGAGTGGGGTAGGGGTCCCCCGTGGCTGGGAGGGCAGAGCCGGGTCTGGCCCAGGGAGCCAGGACCCGCCCGGGGTGGGGTAGGGGCTGCCCTGTGGCTGGGAGGGCAGAGCCGGGTCTGGCCCAGGGAGCCGGGACCCGCCCGGGGTGGGGTAGGGGCTGCCCTGTGGCTGGGGAGGCACAGCCGGGTCTGGCCCAGGGAGCCGGGACCCGCCCGGGGTGGGGTAGGGGTCCCCCGTGGCTGGGGGGCACAGCCGGGTCTGGCCCAGGGAGCCGGGACCCGCCCGGGGTGGGGTAGGGGTCCCCCATGGCTGGGGGGCACAGCTGGGTCTGGCCCAGGGAGCCGGGACCCGCCCGGGGTGGGGTAGGGGTCCCCCGTGGCTGGGGGGGCACAGCCGGGTCTGGCCCAGGGAGCCGGGACCTGCCCGGGGTGGGGTAGGGGTCCCCCGTGGCTGGGGGGCACAGCCGGGTCTGGCCCAGGGAGCCGGGACCGGCCTGGGGGTGGGGTAGGGGTCCCCCGTGGCTGGGGGGCACAGCCGGGTCTGGCCCAGGGAGCCGGGACCGGCCTGGGGGTGGGGTAGGGGTCCCCCGTGGCTGGGAGGGCACAGCTGGGTCTGGCCCAGGGAGCCGGGACCCGCCCAGAGTGGGGTAGGGGTCCCCCGTGGCTGGGAGGGCAGAGCCGGGTCTGGCCCAGGGAGCCGGGACCCGCCCGGGGTGGGGTAGGGGTCCCCCGTGGCTGGGAGGGCACAGCCGGGTCTGGCCCAGGCAGCCGGGACCCGCCCGGGGTGGGGTAGGGGTCCCCCGTGGCTGGGGGGGCACAGCCGGGTCTGGCCCAGGGAGCCGGGACCCGCCCAGAGTGGGGTAGGGGCTGCCCTGTGGCTGGGAGGGCAGAGCCGGGTCTGGCCCAGGGAGCCGGGACCCGCCCGGGGTGGGGTAGGGGCTGCCCCGTGGCTGGAGAGACACAGCCGGGTCTGGCCCAGGGAGCCGGGACCCGCCCAGAGTGGGGTAGGGGTCCCCCGTGGCTGGGAGGGCAGAGCCGGGTCTGGCCCAGGGAGCCGGGACCCGCCCGGGGTGGGGTAGGGGTCCCCCGTGGCTGGGAGGGCAGAGCCGGGTCTGGCCCAGGGAGCCGGGACCCGCCCGGGGTGGGGTAGGGGCTGGCCTGTGGCTGGGGAGGCACAGCCGGGTCTGGCCCAGGGAGCCAGGACCCGCCCGGGGTGGGGTAGGGGTCCCCCGTGGCTGGGAGGGCACAGCCGGGTCTGGCCCAGGGAGCCGGGACCCGCCCGGGGTGGGGTAGGGGTCCCCCGTGGCTGGGAGGGCACAGCCGGGTCTGGCCCAGGGAGCCGGGACCCGCCCGGGGTGGGGTAGGGGTCCCCTGTGGCTGGGAGGGCAGAGCCGGGTCTGGCCCAGGGAGCCGGGACCCGCCCGGGGTGGGGTAGGGGTCCCCCGTGGCTGGGAGGGCAGAGCTGGGTCTGGCCCAGGGAGCCGGGACCCGCCCGGGGTGGGGTAGGGGTCCCCCGTGGCTGGGAGGGCAGAGCCGGGTCTGGCCCAGGGAGCCGGGACCCGTCCGGGGTGGGGTAGGGGTCCCCCGTGGCTGGGAGGGCAGAGCCGGGTCTGGCCCAGGGAGCCGGGACCCGCCCGGGGTGGGGTAGGGGCTGGCCTGTGGCTGGGGAGGCACAGCCGGGTCTGGCCCAGGGAGCCAGGACCCGCCCGGGGTGGGGTAGGGGTCCCCCGTGGCTGGGAGGGCACAGCCGGGTCTGGCCCAGGGAGCCGGGACCCGCCCGGGGTGGGGTAGGGGTCCCCCGTGGCTGGGAGGGCAGAGCTGGGTCTGGCCCAGGGAGCCGGGACCCGCCCGGGGTGGGGTAGGGGCTGCCCTGTGGCTGGGTTTGGGGGGCTCACTTGCGGATCTGGGTGAGCGTGTCCGTCACCGCCTTGCAGCGCTTCAGCAGCCCGTCCAGCCGGTGCGGCTCCTCCTTGAGGAACTTCACGGCCTCCACCTCCACCCGCAGCACCACGCGCATCTTGCTCTGCAGGCTGGGGAAGTGAGCTGGGAGAGGCGGGCGCAGGGTCAGCGCGGGTCCGGGGGGGCTGGGCCCGCTACTCCGAGGGCCAGGGGAAAGACCTCCCAGAGCGTGGGGGAGGCGAGCCCCCTCCTGCACCCGGAGACGCACCCGACTCTGCCTTGCCCCCCCCTTGCCTGGGAGGAGGCAGCTGGGGGAACTTCAGGAGAACCACCCCCTCAATTGCAGCTCAGAGACCCCTGGTGCCAACAGCCCCATTCCCTTGCCAGCCCCCACGCCCCCCAGGCCTCCCACGGGCACACCCAGCCCAAACGCCTGCCGCCCCCCCACAGGGTCACCCGGGCCCCCGTTTCCCCGGACGTGGCTTCTCTGGTCCCGCCCGGGGAGTTCTGACAGTGACAAACATCCCTGATTTTTCCTGGCTCCCCGTTTCCCTCCTCTCCAGAGCTGGGCAGGCGGAGAGCAGCAGCTGCTGGCCAGGCACCCAGCTCTGAAGCGGCGCAGAAGTCAGGATGGCCTGGGATGACATCACCCTAGAAACTGTACCCCCCTTGGCGTCCCCCTAGCAGCGTCCTCTCTGGGGGACCTCGCAACATGGCTCCCCCGTACTCACCGCAGCCCCTCAGAGACGACACTCCCCTGCTTCCGGGTCTAGCACTGCCTGCCTCTCGTCTCTTCGCCTCCCTGGCCTTCCTTCCGTTTCCCACCTCCTGCCCCCTCACCCAGACCCAGCCAGCCCCCCATCAGGCACACAGGTCAGAGACCCAGGCAGCCTCCCATGGGCCTTTGTTGTGGGGGAGACTCCTGTTTGTTACATTCACCCCGGGGCTGAGACGCTCCCCTGCTCGCTGTGCCGTTCGTACCCTTCTTCTCTCTTGGAGCCGGGTTGTTCTTGGCTGTTGCAGATTTCGGGTGATGGGCGGGGATGGGGGTTGTTTAAACCTGGCTGCAGTGGGAGAACCTTGTTCTCTGCATTTGAGGGAGCAGGGAACCCGCAATGGGCTTGGGGAGACTTGACCAGGGATGTGCGGCAGGTCAGTGGCAGGGCCAGGATTAACCCTCAGGGGAATCCTGGCTCCCAGCTTGTTGCTCCACCCACTCACTCTGGCTGCCAGCTCCTTTCAGTATCCGAGTGGGGATGGGGAAGGGGCACTCTCCCTGGTGGATTGAAAGGCCAAGCCAAGCCCGGCCCCCCTCATCTGCTTCTCCAGCACTCACTGTGGCCGCTAGCACAGCAAGCAAGCCTGTTCTTAGACAGCTCCATCAGTGGGGATCCAGCCCAGTGTTTATCTGTGCTGAGCTGGAGGAAATTGCCCCCACCTCCATGTGCCGTAGTGGGGGTGCTGTCTGCTCTGTGACCCGGGGTCCCCGACTCACCCACATGTGGATTGGCCCAGACACCTAGTCCCCGCCTGAGCAGATAACAAGGCTTTTCCCAGGGGGAGAGACAAAGGAAGGGAGGAGGAGACGGCCACTCGGCTGGGGGGCAGGGCCTGGGGGGTGGCCGGGTTTTGGCTGGGAAAATGTGAAGGGAAGAGACTAAGCCAGTGGTCACCGACCGGCAGATTGGGATGTCCGGGTCGATCTTGGAGCTTCTGAGAGGCGATCCTGACGGGTTTGGCCAAGAGGCTACCAAGTGTAGAATCATAGAACAGTAGAACCGGAAGGGAGCTCGCGAGGCCATCGGGTCCAGTCCCCCGCCCTCCCGGCAGGGCCCAGCACCGTCTAGACCATCCCTGACAGGTGTCTGTCTCACCTGCTTTTAAATATCTCCAGAGATGGGGATTCCACAACCTCCCAGGGCAATTTATTCCAGTGTTTAATCCCCTGACAGGCAGGAAGTTTTTCCTAATGTCCAACCTGAACCTCCCTGGCTGCAGTTTAAGCCCCTTGCTGCTTGGCCTGTCCTCAGAGGCCAAGGGGAACAATTTTTCTCCCTCCTCCTTTCGGATACTTGAAAACTGCTCTCCTGCCCCCTCTCGGCCTTCTCTTTTTAAACTAAACAAGCCCAAATCCTTCAGTCTTCCCTCAACTCCTGTCTTCTAGGCCTTGAATCATTCTTGTTGCTCTTCTCTGGACCTTCTCCAGTTTCTCCGCATCTTTCCTGAAATGCGGTGCCCAGCACTGGGTGCAATCCTCCAACTGAGGCCTGACCAGCGCAGAGCCGAGCGGAAGGACTTCTTGTGTCTGGCTCACCCCACGCCTGTTAACAAGCCCAGAGTCCCGCTTGCTGTTTGTGCAACTGTGTCCCACTGTTGACTCCTATGTAGCTTGTGGCACTAGGACCCCGAGATCCCGTTCCGCAGGGCCCCTTCCTAGAAGTCGCTTCCCGTTCTGTGTGTGGAAGGGATCGCTCCTGCCCAAGTGAAGCACTCGGCACGTGTCCGTATTAAACTTCATCTTTTTTACCTCCGACCATTTCTCCAGTTTGGCCCGATCATTTTGAACTATGACCCCGTCCTCCAGGGCCCTTGTAACTCTCCCGGTCTGGTATCATCTGCAGACTTAACAATCGTATTCTCTACGCCATCGTCTTCAGCGGCCCCTCCCCCTGCTGCTGCGCATCTCCTGCCCTGTGCCTTGCAGCTGTCCCCTCGGGCGCCTCCTGCTATCTGGGCAGGGCAGGGGAGGGAGAGGAGGGGGCTGATGTCAAGGAGCCCCCCCCCCCCTCACTCTGCATCCTGTCTCCACAGAGCAGAGAGGGGCACAACAGGGCTTGGGATGGAGGGAGTTTGCTGGCTGCTTTTGGGAGGGGTGCAGGGCCAGGCTGGGGTGAGCCTGCCTTAGCCCCACGGCCCCACCACCCAGGAGCCAGCTGGAACCCATATCCTGAAACCCTACCCCAGGCATGAACCCCCTTCTGAACTCCAAGCACCCCTGCATGCAAACACCCACCCAGAGCCTGCACCTAGAGCCCCCTCCAGCCCCCCGACTGCCTGCCCTAAGCTCAGCTCAGAGCCCCCTCACACTCCAAATCCCTTAGCCCAAGACCAGAGCCTGCACCCCAACCCGCTGCCCCGCCTGGTGAAAGGGAGGGGGGATGGTGTGAGCAGGGGCGGGGCCTCGGAGAAGGAGGCGGGGCCAGGGAATTTGGGGGTGAGGTAGATCTTGGATTGCACTTCAATTCAGAAAGTGATCTCGTGCTTAAAAAGGTTGGAGACCCCTGGACTAAGCTGAGTACTGGGGGCCGGGGGGCCGGTGGACCCCTCCCCCAAGGGGTCTGACTCCTCTAACCACATCACGTCCGCGCTGGGCTGGATCCTGGGGAAGCAATAACCCCTCCCTGTTCTACTGGCGGGCGAAGTCTCATTTTGCTGCAGACGGGGTGTAGGATCGGGGGTCCCCGACGCGCCTCCACACTCTCCCCCACATCTGCCATGCTGCAGACTAAGCCTGTGGCTCCTGGGCCTACAGATCCCCAGGCCCGTGCATTGTCTGGGAGAGGCAGAACGGGCTCGGGGAACGTTCAGGGATCCTTAGGGAAGACACGGTTCTCCACAGCTGCACTGAGCGCGTCAGGCCTCAGCCCCTCAGCTAATGGCCAGCTGCCCCGAGCGTGAATCCTGCTGCTTTCTCTGCTGCCGGGTGCCACGGGAGAGCGTTCCAGGGTGCCAGCTAGCCCCCCTCCCATGAGGCACCCCCAGGATCAGCCCCACCCCAACCCTCCCCTTCAGCCGGCCCCCCTTACCCTTCAGTTCGGTCAGCGTCTCCCCCAGCTGCTTCAGCACCACGGCCTTCTCCTCCAGCTCTTGCACGGGGACCACCCGGTGACTGTCCTGGATCTTCGCCACCGACTTCTCCAGGTCGCTGGAAGCACCGGGCGGGAGCGTCACGGCGGGGCCGGGCGGGCAGGGGAGCAGCTGGGCTGGGCAGGCGAGTGTAGGCAGGGCCCCGGGCTGTGCCCCCTGAGCCAGTAGCAGCTCTGGCCCCTGTTCCAGGTCAGGCACCGGCACAGAGGCAGAGTGGGGGCCGCTATGAACCAGCCCCTTGACGCCGCGGCTGATTTACACCCGCGGGTGAGCTGGCCCCAAAGACTCGTATGGCCACGACTGTGCCCAGGCCTTCGCGAAGAAGGCAGAGAGACACAAGCAGACACCAGGGACGGGCACTGGGCACCCTATCCACCAGGGACGGGCACCGGGCACCCTATCCACCAGGGACAGGCACCGGGCACCCCGCCCACCAGGGACTGGCACTGGGCACCCTATCCACCAGGGACAGACACCAGGCACCCTGCCCACCAGGGACTGGCACTGGGCACCCTGCACACCAGGGACAGACACCAGGCACCCTGCCCACCAGGGACTGGCACTGGGCACCCTGCCCATCAGGGACTGGCACTGGGCACCCTATCCACCAGGGACAGACACCAGGCACCCTGCCCACCAGGGACTGGCACTGGGCACCCTGCCCACCAGGGACTGGCACCGGGCACCCCGCCCACCAGGGACAGACACCAGGCACCCTGCCCACCAGGGACTGGCACCGGGCACCCTATCCACAAGGGACAGGCACCGGGCACCCTGCCCGCCAGGGATGTGCATGAGGCACCTCACTGGGGATGGGCACCAGGCACCTTGCCCACCAAGGACACCAGGCACCCTGCTCAGCAGGGACAGGCACCGGGCACCCGCCTGCAATCCTGCCCTTACTTCAACTGCTGAGTGATCAGCTCTTCCTCGTTGAGGTAGCGGAGCCGCTCCTCCTCCACCAGGCTGCGCTGGCGCTGCAGGGGGTCCTCCTGCCTGCGCAGGGCGTCCGTCACCCGCACGCTGATCTCCGTCTCCGTCCGCCGCAGCATCGTCTTCACCGTCTCCTGGTTCTGCAGCTGGGAGGTCAGCGGGAGAGGGGCGTGACCTGGCGGTACTTCAGGGGGCGCGAGGACACAGGAAAGGGACCGATTCTGCCCCCGCCCCCGGTACCATCCAAACCCCCAGTGGGGCGGGGGGGCGGCCGGGACTCATGGCTTCGAGCCCCAGCCCCAGCGCGGCGCGTGAGCCGAGGCTGCTGGCTCTGATCCCCACGTCTCTCCTAGTGGTTAGAGCAGGAGGCAGGGAGCTCCCATTAGCACACAGGAGGGCGAAGCATGGGGGCGGGGGGGCGGTTCAAGGCAGGCTGGGAACCTGGGGGATTGCTGCTAGGGCCAGTCCAAGCTGGGCACAAGGAGTGATTCCCTAGGGGTGCTGGGATGGCACGGGGCTGGCGCTGCCCAGGTAGCAATGGCACAATCAATTCCACGCGAACCACCGCAGAAGGACGGGGGGGGGGGCGGCTCTAGCTCGCATGGGGGAGCTGAGTGGGGATCCCCTCTCCCAGCAGAGAGCAACCAACCCACCAACTGTGCCAATTGTTCCGTTACCCCCCCCCCCACCCCCCGTGCGCGCCGTCCCCGGGCACAGCCTGGGGCAGGGTCTGCCAGGGCGAGACGGGCGCAGGGATGGGTCTGACGTATTTCCGAGGAACTCGGGCCCTGGGACAGCGTTGGCCGTCCTCCATTCCGCCCGGCTGCTCCGCTTCCCTCGGCTCTGCAGCGTCCTCCAGAACCACCCCACTCCCGCCTGTCACTGGGAATTAGATCTGGAGCCCAACGAGGCCGAGAAAAGCAGGGCCTGGCCACCGAGACCCCGGGCTCCTGACCATCTGCCTGGCAGCCCAGGGCCAAGGGAAGGGCAGGACTCGGGGCAAGCCGCGGGCGGGGGTACGAGCGAGCAGGCGAGAGAGGAAAGGGGGGTCCGGCTGGGGAATCCCCCCTCCCATCACACAGGACAGCCAATCCACCTGCGCACGCTCCTGGGAGCCAGGCTGAATCCGAACGCCGAGCCGGAAAGCAGCCGCTGACCATGAGACGGCGCTTTGGGGGCCCGGTGGGGCTCAGGCCGGTCCCCGGATCGCCAGCCCCGTGGGGGTTCACTGGTGGCTTGGACAGACGGTGGAGGACCCAGGCTGCCCCACCTCTGGCTCCAGGGGCAAGTTCTTTCTCCACTGTGCCCCTGGAGTAACCCCCCAACCTCCCTGCATTCTGTGCCCCCCTTCTCCGTCCTGAGTCCCAAGGGTGCCCAAGCGGGTGGTGCTGTCCGTGGGGACGGCTGCGGAACGGGGTGCTCTCGGCTCGGGTTCAAACAGCAGTGAGGACCCAGCGGCCGGCTCATCGCCACGCCCTGCCCCCCGTTGAGAGCCCCCTGGCTTGGCCGCGCAGGCCTGGCTCCGGGGGCCCGCGGGTGGTCCCAGGGGCCCCGCCGCCCGCTCACCTGCAGTTTCTTCAGCTGCTGCAGCTGGTTGCGGAGGTCGCTGGCGTTGTGCTGCAGGTCGTGGAGGTGCAGCTGCATGTGCAGGCGGGTGATGGCCGTGGGCGGCCCCCCGGGGGTGCTGCTGGCCGAGGGCTGCGGGGGGGCTGGGAGCGGGGTCCCCATGCTGCTGCGGCTGGCGGCTGAAAGCGGGAAGGGAGCAGCGCGGCCAGTGAAGGGCGGGGGGGGGAGGGCTCCCTCCTGCCGCCCGGCCCCCAGCGCCAGCTCCCCCCCCAGCGAGCAGGGCGGGGTGCAAATCTGGCTCTGCCGCCCCGGCCCTGCGGCTAAGCCCCGCCCCCTTTCTGCCGAACTCTCCGGCCCAGCACCGCTAAACCGACTGCCGGGGAGCCCCCAGAGATGAGCTCTCGGGCCAGGGGCCCCCAGGGCAGACCGGGGAGATTTTAGGGCACTGAGTGACATATGCACTGCCGGGGGGAGGGGCTGCCATGTGGGGTGGGGCTGGGTGGGTGGGGGAGGGGCTGCTGTGTGGGGTGGGGCTGGGCAGAAGGAGGAGGGGCTGCTGTGTGGGGTGGGGCTGGGTTGGAGGGGGAGAAGCTGCTGTGTGGGGTGGGGCTGGGCTGGAGGGGGAGGAGCTGCTGTGTGGGGTGGGGCTGGGCTGGAGGGGGAGGAGCTGCTGTGTGGGGTGGGGCTGGGCTGGAGGGGGAGGAGCTGCTGTGTGGGGTGGGGCTGGGTTGGAGGGGGAGAAGCTGCTGTGTGGAGTGGGGCTTGGTTGGTGGGGGAGGGGCTGCTGTGTGGGGTGGGGCTTGGCCAGAGGGGGAGGAGCTGCTGTGTGGGCTGGGGCTGTGTGGGAGGGGGAGGAGCTGCTGGGGGGGGCTGGGCCTGTGGGGCAGCTGCTCAGTGGGCCTCTCTGAAGCCGCACAGGAGGGAGGGGCAGAGGACGGGGACACCTGCCCAGGAGTGGGGCCTCTGGAGACCCCTCCTCCACCTCCCAGAGCCCCAAATCCCACCCCCTCCCCTCTGACTCAGGGCAGCTCCCCCGGTGGCGGCTCCTCGGGCCCCGGAGTGGGAGGGCCCCATGCACAGGCAGCTCCTGCAGGCGGGACTCAGGGCTGCGGCCGGGGTGCCTGGCGCCCCCCCCCTCACTTACGGGCTGGCGGGGGCGTCCCTCCGTTGGTGGCCTCTGTCTTCTCGCTGTGAGTAGGGGAGGGTGAGAGGTGAGAACCGGTTAAGCCCCCCGGCCCCGGCAGAGCGAGGACCGGAGAGCCGGGGAAGGGCGCAGGCCACCGAGGTAACACAGATGTTAACGAGATGCTTTGGGGTCATGCTGTCCCCCTAGGGCTGCCTCTGCCCCCAACCCAATCTCCCCCCTCGCTCAGAGGAGAGCCAGTGAGATTTCCTGCCACTCCGAGGCCCCTGCAGTGGGCCAAGTGTCCATGAGCATCAGGACCGCTGGGCACTGGGAACCTGTGGAACTCACTGCCACAAGATAGCATCTCGGCACTTGGAAGCGATCGAGCGCTTCCAGGGAGAGCAGGAGACGTACACAGTGAAAGGACAGGACACCGAGTGCCTTGCAAGGGCTGTCCATCTTCCCGGCTCAAAGCAAGAGCCAGCCTCCAGCGTGGGTGGAGGGGGTAGGAAAAGGTTTGCTAGGCCAAAGGGGCCTGCCTGCAGGACTCTGGCCCCTTGCTTAGCGGGATGTGGTGCTAGGCCACAGGGACCTTCATGCCAGGTCCTTGCCGGGTTTTCTCAGGCCTGGCTCTGCTGGCAGTGCTGGCAGGCCCAGCGGTGATGGGCAGCGGTGGGGCGACCCCAGGGGAACAGGCCTTGTTTGCATCCGGTCCCTGCATCTGGGAATCGCTGGGATGGTCTCCCACCCACCTGCAGCGCCTGCAGCCTCCGACCCCCGGGCATTTCCATGGACCGACACCGTGTCCCCGGAAAACAGCCCCTGGCAGGACGGGGGGGGGGGGGAAGGGCGTGGCGGGGAGGAGCCCCACGACCATTGTGCCCTGCAGCAGGTGAGACCGCCAGGAAAGCCAGCTTGCCAGCTCCCCATCCCTGGAGCAGGACCTGCGGCCTCCTGCCCCCATCCTTACCTGGGGGTCTCGGCGTCAGAGCCCCGGAGCAGCGCGCTCTGCACCAGCCCCGTCAGGCTGGCGATCTGCTTTTCCATGGCCTCCATCCGTTCCCTTTGGGGGGCAAGGAGGGGAAGGAGCTGCGTTAGCTCCGGCAGATGGGACGCTCCGGGGCTTGGTATCTGCATGGGGGGCCCAAGGGGCTACGGACCCAGAGATCCCAGCCTGGCCGGGGAGCCACCGCCCCCTCCCGCCCGGCGCGGCGCCCGGCCAGAGTCTCCCTCGCCTGCCGCAGCTCAGCAGAGCCCCCTGAGGTCAGCTCCCTTCCCGCGACGTTTTCGCGCCAGCCAGGGATCCGGGCCTCAGCCCCGGGAATCCCACCCCCACCCCGGCAGGAGAGACCAGGCCACATTCAGCCAGAGAGCCCGGCCCGGCTCCTTCCCAGACGGAGCTCACTGAGTCCTGGAGCTCGCCTGCTTTGAGCCTCGCCCTCCCCCGGGTGGGAGGGGACGACCCCCGTCCAGGCCCTGGGGCAGGAGCGTGGCAGGGCCGCAGGCTGGGGCGGGACAGCGCGCCGAATTCTGCTGTTCTCAGCTGTGCTTCACCCCCTCTGCATTCCCTCCCCCTCCAGCTCCCTCGTGGCCCCCCCCCCCGGGAACAATCGATCTATCATCGTTGCTCGGGAGACTGGAGACAGGCGGAGAGAGATGACAGGAAAGACAACGGGCAATTTCCATACCAGCTTCACACCGCACTGCCCGCTCCCTGCCGCACACGGCAGGGCTACGCACGGGGAGCTCTGGCTTGTTATGCCCAGGCTGGAGAGGACAGGCTCTCTCCCCTAGCCTCCCGGCGCTTGATGAGCTGGGAGAGAGACGCCCTGCCAGGGAAACTGAGGCACGGAGCGATGCGGGGCTGCGATTCCCAGGCGGGTACGCCGACTCACACCAGCACGCTGCGAAGAGCAGGGCGGACGTCCCAGCCTGCTCGAACCTCCCACGCTCAGAGTCCAGGGGCCTTTTGCACCCTCAGCATCCAGACTGCGGCTTTCCACCCACTAGCTCGGCCCTGTCTGCCCTCGGCTCCCTCGAGGGCTCCTGACTGTGCAGCGCTGGGGGCGCGCTGAGCTCTCTTGCAATGGGAGCTGAGTGGGAGCAGAGGGCTCCCCAAAAACCCAGGTCTCCTGCAGCCCAGCGCCTTATCCATAGGACCCCAAACTCAAACTGCCCCCATCCCGTAACCTGCCTGATGCATTATCCACGGCTGAACAACAGGGAAGCATTGAAACCCCCCAGAAGTCCTGAGGTCTGGTCCCCAGGTCTAACCACTGAACTACGCTGCCTCCCGTATTGCTGGATCACAGTCTAGTGCAGAGCCAGGCACCGCCCTTCAGGACCCCTGGGCTCTCATTCCTGTCTGCCAATACTGCTGCTCTGTGACTCAGTTTCCCCACGTGGAAGAAGGGGATCATGACCGGACCCACAAGGCAAACCCAGGAATCAGTCTCTTCCTCCGTCGCTGCTGGGCAGCAGCCGCCCCACGCCCTGCTCCTTACCTTGTTTCTGTATCCTTGGCGGGCGCAGGAGGGCCGAACCCTGAGAGGGGCCGGTCCCCGGGGCCCGGGAAGAGTTCCGGGGGCCCCGAGGAGCTGGAGTTGCGGGGCTTGCTGACGGGGCTCTCCATGAAGACGGAGGAGCAGGAGTCTTTGCGGAAGGACTGACGGACGGGCGAGGACCGGCTGGGCGGGCCCGAGTAGGGGCTGTGGGGGCCCTGGCCCGGCGGCATGTCCACCAGCCGGCTGTCGGCCATCTTCTGCGGGGAGGAGGGGGGCATGCGGAAGCCGAGGCCCGGCCCGTAGGCCTCGCCGTACAGCTGGGCGCTGGGCTTGTACAGACTGTCCTCCAGCTCCGTCTGCAGGGCGGCGGCCGAGTAGGTGCTGAGGGAGCGGACGGAGCCCCGCTTGTAGAGCCCCCCGGCGTAGGCGAAGGGGTCGCCCAGGCCGGCCAGGGACTGCGTGGAGGTGATGCTGAGCCGGCCCTCGTGCACCATGCCGTAGGGGTCGGCGTACAGGCCCTCGTTTTTCACCAGCATCATGTTCTTGCCGGCCAGGTCTTCGTCCGGCTTGACGTCCCGGCGCTCCAGGATGGCGCTGGGGCTGGGCGAGACGCCCGGGGCGGGCGGCAGGTTGGAGAGGCGCTCCCCGTGGTGCACGGGGCTGCCGGCGTAGGAGGGCGGGCGCCCGCCGCTGTAGGACATGCGGGAGCGGGACGGGGAGGAAGACTGGAGCACGGGCGGCGGGGAGCCGGAGGTGAGGTGCGACGCCGGGGACATGTTGTTCAGCCGGCGGGTGGGAGAGGACTCCCGGGAGGTGTAAACCATCTCCCGCTGCAGGGCAGAGAGACGCATCAGCCAGGCCGGCAGGGCGAGGGACAGGCCCCGCCCTAGAACCCCCCCCAGACCCGCAAAGGGGCCGCGTGTGGGTTCTGCTGCCTCTGTGTGTGCTGAAGCACCTCCCCCTCCCTGCTAGACCCCCATTCGCTCTGGCGACCCCCTAATGTGCCCACGGTTCCTATGGCATAGGCTGAGCTGCGGCAAGGGATGGCCAGTTGCATGTGGGGCGGCCTAAAGCGGAAGGGCCTGGGAGAGGGGTGGGCCGGATATGGCCCACGGGCCGGATACGGCCCGGCAAGCTGTTTGAGCTGGCCCACGGCCCACCCTGCCACGCCCCTTCCTGTAGGCCAATCAGGACTTGCGGGTGGAAGAGTGCGCAAAGTCGCCTCCTTCTGCCCGGGGCGTGCGGCGCCTAGGGGGAACCGCCCCTTCCGCGTCAGGCCCCACCCCTTATGGGGGCGGAGCCAGCCCCCAACCACTGCCAAAATTGGTGAAGTGGCCCCCCCTACAAAAATTAATGCCCACCCCTGGCTTGGGGGGTCCGGGACACCGAGCAGGCGGGCAGGGATGCTCGGGGCCAGGAGCAAGCACTAGGGAAAGGGACGAATCCTCCACCGGGCAGCACCTTGGGCCTGACCCTCTGCAGCCAGTTACCGATACCATCAGCGCAGAGAGCGTGAAAGGTGACCAAACCACCTTACACCAGTGTAAATAGCCACACACACACACACACGCACACACACACACACACACACCTGTAGTGGTGCTGTAGAGGAGGCTTTCACAACCTTGGCCAATCAGAGCGGGGAGCAGTCAGCCAATCAGAGCCAGGCTGGGCCCTATAAAAGGCTGCAAGGGCTGAAAGGCACTCACTCTTGCTTTAGTTGTGGAGCAGGTGGGACCTGGCTGCCTGGGAAGCTCCAGAGGGTCCCTGAGACGGAGCAGAGCTGGGGAGCTCTGGCCTGACCCGACTTCCAGGCTGCAGGCCTGGTACAGGGGCCTGAGGGGCACTAGGGCTGCAGGGAGGCAGCCAGGGCAGCAGGTTCACCCCCCAGCCAACGCGAAGCGGCTAAGTCAGGCTGCAGTGTGCCCCGAGGCAGGGGCTCGCTGCCGACTGGCCGTGGGTCAGGCTCTAGAGCTATGTCTACACTCGCGGCTTCTTGCGCGAGTAATATGCAAATGAGGCTAAGCGTGGAATATCGCCGAGCCTCATTTGCATACCTAATGAGCCACCATTTTTTTCAGAAGAGGCTCTTGTGCAAGAAGGAGTGTCTACACTGCCCCGTCTTGCACAAGAGGGTTTTTCTTGTGCAAGAAGGGGCAGTGTAGACGCTCCTCCTTGCGCAAGAGCCTCTTCTGGAAAAAAATGGTGGCTCATTACGTATGCAAATGAGGCTCGGCGATATTCCACGCTTAGCCTCATTTGCATATTACTCACGCAAGAAGCCGCGAGCATAGACATAGCCTAGGGGGTTGGGGTTCCCTGGGAGGGGAGGACCAGAGTTTGGGGGCCCTGCTGTGGCGAGGAAGGGGCACCGTGGGTCAGATGGGACACAGGGCCCGAAGTAGCACAGAAGACAGGTAACTCAGGGTGAGACACTGGTCAACAGGGGGCGCTCCAGGGTTGGAAAAGGTAATTCCTGAGGAGAGCAGCAGGGGGCGCAGTGCCTGTGAGTAGACCGCGTTTTACACACACACGCACACGCCCACACACGCACACGCACACACTGCTGCTTCTTGCATACATAAGCTGGGGTTGATTCAGGGAGGGGAGCCCGACAGGCCGTGAGCTGCGGATTTGTAAACGCTTCCACCCGTGCGCGCGCACACACACACACACACACACACACACACACACACTCACACACACACAGTCAGCAAAGCCAACTAATCTCCCCCCCCCACTTAGATCCCAGTGCAAACCTAGCACCCCGCCCTGCGTGGGACTGCAACCCCGGCTCCTACAATCCCTACCTTTGAAAAGCCCCCCCCTTTGGCCTTCACGCTGCTGCACCCCAGAGCCAAAGCTCAGCAGTATCCCACGCGCCCTGGGAAATTGCAGCTCCTGCGCGCTCTCCCGGAACACAATTTGCTCTGATTAATCCCCTAATCATGGTGTTTATGACTCCACCACCAGGGCTGGGACCAGCCAATCTCCTGGCGCAGCCCTTCATGGTGCGGCAGCTGGGGCAGACAAATGGGAGCCCGTCACGCCTTATGCAAACACGCAGTCACCAGCCCTGTCGCCTCTTGTCCCACTAAGCTGCGGGCTCTCCCACAAGCTCTCCCACCCCGCCTGCCCTCCAGCTTCTGACAGCCCCGGCGTACGTTGGTGCACACGCACACACGTGTGCAGGGTCTGTGTCCTTGTGCATCTCCGGGTGTGTTTGCTGGCACTATGTTCCCCCTCCTCCAACATGGAGACGGGATAACCTCTGGCCCCGTGGAAGGGGGGAAATTCTTCCGCCTCCCTCCATGGGACAAGATGGGACAGCCCCCCTCCCAACCCCTGCCCCCTCCTTACCCGCAGGTCCCCATTGGTGATGTGTGAACCTGGGAAGGAGGCGTAGAGGGGCTCTTTGCGGTAGATTTTGATGATACTTCTGTCCTGGATGTCCCTGGAAGAGAAGGCGACGCAGTGAGCAGCTGAGCAGCGTAGTTCCTAGCCCCCGGGACAGCCACGGGTAGCCCCTTGCTCCGGGTCTGTCTGCGGGGAGGCCAGGGAGGGCAGATCAGCCGGGGCATGTGCACGAGAGAGAGAAGAGTTCAGCTCCCTCTGACAATTGGCCAGGGACTCAGCGGAGCGAGGGGTTGATCCTGCTGGGTGGACACGTTCGCTCCCTGCCTGGACAGAGCCAACGTGGGCCGGAATTCCGAGCCCAGCTGGGGTGGAATCTCCATCTCCTCTCCCCCCCTCCCGGCCCCGCCCAGGGCCCTCACCGGACGTCCTCCAGCTCGTAGAAGACGTTGCGCGACTCGTCCTTGATGAGGATGGCCGTGTTGGAGGACTTCAGCATCCCCATGGTGAGCTTCTGGGGGAACATGTGGACGATGAGGGCGTGCAGCGTGTCCATGCTGCTGATCTCGTGTGTGATGTGGACGCGCCGCGTCTCGTCCCCGAACTGCAGGAAAAGGACCCCTGGGGACGAGGGAGAGGGGAAGGCGTAAAAGCGCCGCTCCGAGCAGGCGCTGGCTGACAGCGTGACAACCCAGGACGGTCTAGGAGTCAGCAGACCCGGGGGATTTTCCTGGCTCTGTGCCTCAGTTTCCCCACCTGCTTGCGCGGCTATAGACCTAATATTACTGTTACTACCCTACTGTCACACCCAGGCCAACGCCGGGAAAACACGGCATGAGGCAGGAGAGTGATACAGGTTTTGCACCGGTATCTCCCCTAAAGGAACAGGGTGAGTGACCCAGACTTAGCGGCAAAGTTGTATCTGGATCCGTATTTCACCCTGCACAAAGCAGGAAGATCTTTGGCTCCAGGGCTGCGGCGATTTCTAACCCTGGCCGGTCCCTGGGGATCATTTTTAAGGCCATCTCCATTGCCCCCCTCTGCCCCTCCGCTGCTCCCCAATCGGGATGCTAGGGCATCACCGATTAACCGCTGAGCCGATGTTTACGGTCTTGGTTCCACTCAGCCCGTTCCCGGGGAGGCAAGAGCTGTGGCAGGGCAGCACAACCGCCTCCCCAGGAGCAGAGCCAACAGCCGGCCCTGCTCCCCGGGAGCGGGGCAGGTAGGGGCTGGCAGCCCCGCTCCTGGAGAGGCTAGTGTGCAGCGCATGGGACCGTAACCGCTGAGCTTCTTAGCAGCCACACGGTTCCCATACGACGCCATTTTTAACACCCCTATTCCCCCCGGTTAGTCAAATGGGAGATTCCAGCTGCAGGCTCCCCGCCGGGACGGACCATTCGTCTCCTCCGCTCCCTGCCTGGGCCCGATCCTCCCCGAGCGGCTCCAGGAACGTGCTGCCCGCAGCCGCAGGTCCAAGGGCAGCAGCTGGATGCCTGGGAGTGCCGGGCCTGGTGTGCCTGGCTAGAGCCCGGTGCTGCTTAAGAGCGAGCAGTGGAGCTGCTGGGCCAGGGACCAGTGAGTGACCAGCGTTTGCAGATCAGAAAAGTCAAATCCTGGCCCAACCCGGGTTTAGGAAGCGGCTTCTCCTCCTATGGACGCAGTAGCTCCCAAAGGCCTCCAGCATGATAGCTGGCCCTGGCTACTCACAATGGGCCCCGGTCTGATCCAATCCAGGGTGGTAATTCCTGGATCCCCTCCCATTGATCTCTGCCCCTCTGACACGTACTTATGCCAGGGGTTCGCCAGAGGCCCCACCGCTAAAGGAGTGGCTCCCTCAGCTGCTAGGCAGTAGTAGGTTGGTGCATGCAGGGGAGCCAGCCACTAGAGGGAGACAGGCGCACACATGCTCCAGGGATGGGTGGAGCGGAGGGTGAAAAGGCCCCCGCGGGAGCCGGCCTGCGGTACCTGGTGACCGGAGCTTGGTTTGGCTGGTGGAGCGGGACAAAGGCAGGCTCTGCCGGAACCGGTTCATCCTGTTGAATCCGAGGGGCAGCTCGGCTTCAGACATGGTCTCCAGGGACTCGGCGGAGGCGAAGGAGAGCTTGGCTTGATCGGCCAGGCCGGACTGGGAGCCCTGGGAGTGCCGCGAGCTTCTTGTCTGGAACAGAAGAGCCGAGCCGTGAGGGGCGCGATGGGGTGCCGGGGGCAAGGTGTTCCCATCTAACCACGCGGGGCTCTCCCAGGCCTGGGCAGCAACACCAAGCCATGGGCTAGACCTGACCCCAGCAGACAGTTTCAGGTGGTGGATGCTTTGCCCTGCTCCCAAGGGTCATACCGCACCCTACCTTAGTCCAATGCCCACTCTGATCCCGCATTTTAAGCACATCCCACCATCTGCTGGTTCCTGACTCCTGGACTGCGTCTAGACTGGCAAGTTTTTCCGCAAAAGTGGCTGCTTTTCCGGAAAAACTTGCCAGCTGTCTACACTGGCCGCTTGAATTTCCACAAGAGCACTGTCTGAAATCAGGGCTTCTTGCGGAAATACTATGCTGCTCCCGTTCGGGCAAACGTCCTTTTGCGCAAAAGGGCCAGTGTAGACAGCTCAGATCTCTTTTCCGCAAAAAAACCCTGATTGTGAAAATGGCGATCGGGGCTTTTTTGCGGAAAAGCGTCCGTGCCAATCTAGACGCTCTGTTCCGCAAATGCTTTTAACGGAAAAGTTTTCCGTTAAAAATATTTGCGGAAAATCATGCCAGTCTAGACGTAGCCCTGGGTTTGCAATCTCCCTGCTCTGTATTCCCAAGACACCTTCGTGGATCCTGCATTTTGCACATTTCTTTCCAGGGGACACTGTGCGCCCAGGGGCCATGACAATCCCCAAATGTGGGACGTACGGTGCAGGCCGGCCCTTTGCACGCCAAGCTCCGCTGACATGCATCTGACGAAGTGGGTCTTTGCCCATGAAAGCTTATGCTCCAATACATCTGTTAGTCTATAAGGTGCCACAGGACTCCTTGTCGCTTTTGCAAGCTCCGCTGAGTTCTTCGACCTTCCCCCGACAATCACAGCAGGAAGAGCCACCGGGCTGCAGACCAGCGCTTTGGCCTAATGTGCGCAAGTAAAGGAGGCCAGCCAGTCATAACGGCAAGGACCTTGCCCCCAGGGAGCCGAAATCCTCAGGTTATTCCAGAAGCAAAGCAGCAGCAAAGGTTACGGCTGCACGAAGGGAAGGGGGGGGCATGAGATTGGCTTTGCAGCATAAGATTGGAATACGCCGGGAGTCCAGTGTCACACGGCCAAATGTATAACCTCAGCCTGTGGGTAGGGCCTTTCTACACAAAAATCTGTAAATCCGGCACGCTGTGTGTGCGTATTTCATAGGAACAGAGTGTACCAGGCACAACCGCTGTATAACTCAAGGGCTGCGTCTAGACTGGCAAGTTTTTCCGCAAAAGCGGCTGCTTTTGTGGAAAAACTTGCCAGCTGTCTACACTGGCCGTTTGATTTTGCGCAAAAGCACTGACGTTCTACTGTCCGAAATCAGGGCTTGCGCAAATGTTTTGACGTTCCCGTTCGGGCAAAAGCCCTTTTCCGGAAATGTTTTTGTGCAAAAGGGCCAGTGTAGACAGCGAAAAACTGTTTTGCACAAAAAAGCCCGGATGGCGAAAATGGCGATTGGGGCTTTCTTGCACAAAACCGCGTCTAGATTGGCACGGACGCTTTTCTGCAAAAAGTGCTTTTGCGGAAAAGCGTCCGTGCCAATCTAGACGCTCTTTTCCACAAATGCTTTTAACGGAAAAACTTTTCCGTTAAAAGCATTTGCGGAAAATCATGCCAGTGTAGACGTAGCCAAGGTGTTTTACACTCGACGCTGTGCCCAGGGAAAGAAATACACCCACCCCGGGAATACACTGAGCCCATCGGCACAAAGGTGTACATCGGAAAGGCTTGGCACATGTGTGGGACACCCACACCTGGGGTCGGCAGGTGCTGAGCAGTGTTCCCTGTAAGCTGTGCGCTTGGGCAGCCGCACAAGGGAGATTCAGCTGCCACCCAGCTGGTGAGAAGAGCTCCCACCATTGGCAACGTTTGTTTCTACAGATGGTGCACATCTGCGCATGCAACAAAATTCATTCTGCCCATGGTTGGAAAAAATTGGAGGGCACACGGGTGTAGTGCACCCCTGGAAATCAGCCCCCCAGGGATGCTAGGAAAAGCTTTTCCACTAATGACACACTGATTTTGGAGTGAGTTCCCATTACCAATGCATTTGCTTTCTATGGACAGTATAGTACTTGAATTACTCTACCACCAGCTGAGACCAGGGCCCTGTTGTGCCTGGCGCTGTACGTGCACATGGTGAGATAACCCCCCCTTAGAGAGTACATAAGCAAGAGTCTCAAACTGGCCGTCCAAATTGAGTGAGCAAGTAACACTCTGATGGGCTGGGACCCTCCTCGTCCCTGCTGACAGACACACGACACCCAGCCGAGCGCTGCCCCTGCTCACGCCCAGAGAAACGCCAGGATCCGGCCAGGCCGCTGTGACTCAACATGGAAGCCGGCTGGTTACTGATCTCCAGAGAGGCGGCGCTTGGTTTTAAACAGCGGCCTCATCACACAGCTCTTGGAAAGGGGACCGAGACGGAGCAACCTCTCTGTTTAAGACCAAAAAAGCCCCAGTATGGAATGATAGCACTCATTTAAATTAGACCTTAACTGGAGGCTTTAATTAATCCGGGGGGGGGGGGGAGTTTTATGGGTTGTTCTCGCTGTAAGTAACTGCCAGGAACCTGTCTGGAATCGACATGAAAACAAAGCAAGTTAGCAAAATGGAGCTTTAAACGGCAAACGGTGAGAAAACCGTTTCTCGCTTGGAAGGGCCTGATCCCGCCAGCAGGGAGCCGGATTGGAGATCCAAAGCCTGGGGAGCTAACGGGAGTCATTCCAGGAGGGGCCTGGCCCCAAGAGAGGCACATCGGGGAGAGGGATGGGCGCTGATTGCCATGCTGGGACGGGGTCGCATCTGTGCCACCCTGCAGTGTTTGGTGTGAGGCCGACTTGTGGTACCCTGGGGACAGCCATCTCTAGGCCACAGTCCAGTGCCACCCAACCGATTAGCGGAGCGCCCACAGCGAGGGTTGTGTTTTTCCTGGCGGTGCACATCTGCACATGCCTCGGTGCGCATACATTTTATTCCACACGTGGATGGAAAAGATTAGAGGGAACACTGCCTCTCGCACCAAGACCAATGCCACTCAGGTCACTGCACTAGGCCTGACTGCCTCTGAGAGCCACGTGCACCGCGCGGGCAGGCCCCAACCCAGAACTATAGCTGATGCTGAGTTAAGGCTGCCTGGAGGCATCTTGTGTCTGTTCAGAGCATCTAGTTCACTGAGCAAACGTCCACATCCCCTTAACTCTGCCCCCGGAGCTGGCGATAGCTATTGGGCATTCTTTGCCCGCGCTCCGGTTTTGTTCACTGGACTCAGTATAGCTGCATGGACAGCCGGTTCCCCGCCACACGTCCTCTCTCTGCCCCTTCGCCCGCCCTCTCCCAGCTGTTATTTTCCACTCCTAGCCCAGAATCTCCTCACCCAACCCCAAGGCCGGGCCGAAGTGCCCATCCAACAAGGCTGAGGAAGGCGAAGAAGGAAGGGGCGACAGGTTGGCCGACCTGCATCACGCGTCCAAGCGCAACCTCCCCCCCCCCCCCCACCCGCCCGCCCGCCCACTCGTTTTGTCTGGAGAAAATAAAAATAGCTTGAACCATGGGAGAAAATCTGTATCTGGCTCCATCGGCATGACGACAGCGCACAGGCCTCTCCGGCAGAGGGACCGCGGTTGCCATGCTATCATCTTGGTTGCTAAGGGTGGCTGGCGAGCTCCGCCAGCTCCCAGATCCGGCCCAGAGAGGGGGGCGGGGCGGCAGCAGTCGCTTCGCGGGGATGGGGCGGCGGTGTGTGTCCCCCAAATGGGGCGTGGAACCACCAGCTGTTCTGGGAGGGGTTGATTTCCCACAGTGGCTCTGGGTTCAATGGACCCTCGTGCAAAGACCAACATGGGAGCTTGAAAAGTCCTTGGTTTCCCGGCCGGCCGGGGCTGCTTGGATCACTCCGCACCGGACGCAGGACGCACCGAGCCCGATCGCGGAGCCGATGACATCACGCCAGGGCTGTGACATCAGAGCTAGCGGCCGAAACGCGACTCTGCCACCCCCTCTCGGGATGGGTCACTGCGCCGGCTGCACTGACTCCGCTTGTGCCGTAGCCGGGTGACGGAAGCCAGGCCCCGCGCAGGATGATCACCGTCCCTGGGGAGGGGGGCGGGGAGGAGAATGAGGAGCAAAGATAAAGGGACTTGCCCTGGGTTCCACAAGCAGCCTGTGGCGGAGCCAGGTCTGGCAGCCAGCAGGGGGATGGGTCACTGGTGCTGTGTCTCCATTTTACAGGGTGCATCCCGCCTCCTCCTTGCCCAACCCCCCGCCGCAGCAGCCTCCGCCCCAGCACTGCCGCCCTAATCCCAGCCCGGTGGGGAAAGGGGGGAGTGGGTCTGGCTGTGCAGGGCAGGAGCTGGCTTGCTGAGGGAGGGAGGGGCGGGCCTGCTACCCCGCCCCGTAGGAAAGGTACCACGCAGACACCCAAAGATCCCCAGCGACGGCAAGTCGACACCTCCCCCGGTCCTCACCTCTGGCCCATCCTTCCTGTCTGGCAGCAGCGTTCGTTTTCCACCCTCAACGAGGCCTGCTTAGCTCAGCCTGGAGAAATGGTCTGAGGTAAACAAGACGAAGTTCAGCAAGGACAAATCCCCAATGCTCCACTGAGGAAGGACCAATCCGTGTCTCACACACAGAACGGGAAGCGAGCGTCTAGGCAGGAGCCCTGCAGAAAGGGATCTAGGGGACCACAAGCTAAACAGGAGTCCACAGTGTGACACTGTGGCAAAAAAAGCCAACCTCATTCTGGGCAGCACGACAGGAGTGTGGTGAGCCAGACACGAGACGTCCTTCTTCCCTCGGCTCTGCGCTGGTTAGGCCTCAGCTGGAGGATTGTGTCCAGTTCTGGGCACCACATTTCAGGGAAGATGTGGAGACATTGGACAAGGTCCAGAGAAGAGCAACAAGAATGATGAAAGGTCGAGAGAACATGAGCTAGGAGGGAAGACTGAAAGAATTGGGCTTGTTTCGTCTGGAAAAGAGAAGGCTGAGAGGGGACATGAGAGCAGTTTTCAAGTATCTTAAAGGGTGTTACAAGGAGGGAGAAAAATTGTTCTCCTTGGCCTCTGAGGACAGGACAAACAGCAATGGGCTTAACAGCAGCCAGGGATGTTGAGGTTGGACATTAGGAAAAACTTCCTACCTGTCAGGGGGTTGGTTAAACACTGGAATAAATTGCCTAGGGATGTTGTGGAATCTGTATCACTGGAGATATTGAAGAGCAGGTGAGACAGACACCTGTCAGGGATGATGTAGACAGTGCTGGGTCCTGCCATGAGGACAGGGGTCTGGACTTGATGACCTCTCGAGGTTCTAGGGTTCAGTCCGGGCAGGGGATGGGGTGTGATCCATTCGCTCCCTGCCCCCCCGGGAATTCGACGGTCCTAGTCAGTCCGTACCCACAACGCTCCGCCCGCTGGCTGGGCTGCTGTACCCCGCTGGGAGCGCTTCCTTCCAAGAGGGGGACCCATGGCGGCCACTCCCACTCAAAAGCGCAGGCAGAAACTGAGTGCCTCCCCTGGGATGTACGGACTGGAGGCTGTATGGACCAGAGGCTGTAGGGACCGGAGGCTGTACGGACCGCAGGCTGTATGGACCAGAGGCTGTATGGACTGGAGGCAGTATGGACCGGAGGCTGTACGGACCGCAGGCTGTATGGACTGGAGGCTGTAGGGACCGGAGGCTGTATGGACCAGAGGCTGTATGGACTGGAGGCAGTATGGACCGGAGGCTGTACAGACCGGAGGCTGTATGGACCTGCCAGTCTCCAGGCAGAGGAGCGGCTGCCACTGGAGCTGAAAAACTGAAGGCAAATTTTGACTTTATAGAGAGTGACGGCAGCTCCATCCTTGACCTCCTGAGGCCATTAACTCGGAGGGAACGGCCGTGCCTCCCCCGGCCTTGGAGTGACTCTCCCTGCCACGAGAGAATTTATTAAGCACAGCCTCGCACGCTCCCTGGCTTCCACCCCGCCCCCCGCTTCGGCACAGCCTCCGCCGCAGCCCTCAACGCCCACAGCCAGGCCAGAGCTGGAGTCCCGCCGCCCCCGGGTACAACCCCCCTCGTCAGCGCTGGGCCCATCCGGCGGGATTGCACCCCCCGGTTCTTCTAGGGCTGGCCGGGCGCAACCTGGCTGGAATCCGCTCCCCCGAGGCAGCTATCGCTGGCGTGCGGATGGGGCCTAAAATGGACGCTGCTTGGGTCTGTCGCAGCCTCCTCGCCCCCACCCCAATTTGGCAAAGACCTTCCCACCGGTGTAAATGAGCTTTCTGCTCCCCACCGCCACTGCCCCCCGCGGCTACGCTGCCATCTAAAAAGGTGGAGCCGCCTTATCCGACGGTGGCCCCAGTGAAATTAGTGGCAAAGCTCCCGTCGACGTGGCTGAGGCCTGCCCAGAACCGGGAGGTTGCTGAGACGTCACCAGCCCGTGCCTCAGTTTCCCCACCTGCCAAGACCTTTGAGATCTGGTGCTGGTGAGCCCAGAAAGGGGGGGAGGGGTGCTCACTTGGCCTGCTGCAGGCCAGTGGAGTACAGCTGCAAACCTGCGCGGGGGAGCTGCCAAAGGCTCATCCCACCCTTGCACACAGCGAACGCCGCACGTCCCAAAGGAACGGGAAGAGCTTATCCACCTGCCTCGCGCCTGGCCAAGCCGCCTCTTTGAGCGGCACGGTGATTAGCCAGACGTGCCCGTATTCCCGCAGTGAGTCGCTTCGCCGGCAGCCACGCGGCGCCTGCAGGCTAAGCCGTGAGTCAGGGGAACCACAGGGGGAAACATCGGCTGCAAGAATTTAATTCCTCAGGTGGAAATCAGAGCACAAGGGACACTGAAAAGTGCCCTGGGAGCTTGGGATGAAATACATCCCCATGCTCTGGGCTCGGGCGTCCGTAGCCGCCTGTGTCAGCGCTGAGGAGCTAAGTGGGATGTAAGTGACACTGAGCCTCGCGCCTGGGGCCAGGTTTTCAAGGATTCAGCAGCCACCAATTTCCCAAAAGCCTCAAGGCCAGATTTGTACCACAACTGAAATCAGTAGGTGCTGAAACACCTGTGAAAATCCCGTCCCCGGCCTCCCTGCAGCTCCCACGATGGCCACTGACGCTCCTACCCCACGAGCTCTTCCAACGGCCCAGCCTCACTTGCAGGGGGTCATCCTGCTGGAGCACTGGCCCCTGTGACCAAAGTTCCCTGTTGTCTTTTCCATCCACGGGTGGATTTTTCCATCCATGTGCAGAATAAATTGTGTTGTGTGCGCCAAGGCATGTGAGTGTGCACCACCAGTAGAAACAAAATCCCCAGCCACGGGCACTCTGCTAATCTGCAGCATTTGACTCTCACCCGAGTGGCCGCACAAGCGCCCAGCGTACAGGGCACACCGCCTGTCGGGCACCATGCTGCAGTGGTGACCGGTGTAATGCTGAGCGTGCATTGCGCCCTGGGGCTCGTGGGTCCCACCGCATTCTCCCGGAGACAGGGGAGCGGCGTGGATCTGCTGTTGTGCTGAGCGGGCGTTGTGCCTCAGTGAACATGCACCGTGAGCGATACGCTCCAGGGCTGGGGGGGACCACGGCGGAGACCTTCATTCAAGAGCTCTGTCAGGAAAGCAAGAGGTAGTGCCTGGCTTTTCATCTTCCGCACCGCATGACCCTGGGCTGGCAGGGCTTAGAGCTGCCTGCCAACCCGTGAGCTCACGGGATTGGAAACAGCCGTCTCATGAACCCCTTCCATCAACAAGGCTCTCCAGGGCGCTGGCGTTGCCTGACACCCCCCGTCCCCGCCACTGGTGGCCTGTCACACTGATTGAGAAGCATCAACCTAAACGGATCAGGAGAAAGGGCAGGGCCCAGTGCGGCCACTAGGCAAAACCACGGCCTGTTTGGTCCAGACGGTGCTGGGTCCTGCCGTGCGGGCAGGGGACTGGACTCGATGACTCTCAAGGTCCCTTCCGGTTCTGCTGTTCTAGGATTCTAAGTAACGAAGGCCTGGGCGGCACTCAAACTTTGAACTCATGCAGCCACGTCCCCTGGAGATGTGGCCAAACCTGTCTGGGAACCTCGGTCCCTCAGGGAGGGGCAGTTCCTCCATCCCTGCTGCTCCGCAGAGGTACAACGCCAGGTGAGCCTCTCGCTTGTCTGTACCTCAGTTTCCCCTTCTGTCCCCAATAACACGGCGAAGATTGTGCGGGCTCAGAGGCTATGGTGAAGGCTCCGTTTCAGCCCCTTCGCTAGAGAGGCAGGTTTCCCGTCATCTGGACAGAATTCCAGCCCCGTCCTGGCTGCGACACTACCTTAGTGGCATTTCCCGCCCCGATTCCCCATCTGTAACACAGAGATAGCAACGCTGCAGCAACCCCTGCCCCATGCCCAGGCCTGCCGGGAACCTCCCAGAGAATCCGTGAACCCGCCTGCCCCAAAAGCACTGACCCTCTCTCTAGAAGGAGGCTCGCCAGTAGCGGTGTGGAGACCATGACACACAGCGGGGTAGTTCTGATGCCAGGCTGCAGGGGGCAGCGGTGGCACTGGCAGGATGAGTCGGTCAATGTTTGAGAACCATTCGAAGGAGGGAAAGAACCAAATGCTAATACCCACAGCCCACTTGTTTATGTCCCTCCAGCCTCTCTGGGTTTCCGCGTTAATTCTGCGTTTTGAGCAGGATTTCAGAGCACAAACGGGATGGAAAGGACAGCTGCCGGGCCCTGCACTTCTTGACACCTGGAAAAGCCATCACAGCGACACCCCAGCTGGGAATCCCCCCCGTGGCTCTCACCCCACAGTGCCCCAGCAAAAGCAGGCCAGAGGCGAGTCGGTTTCATTCAGCTGGAAAAAGTTATTGACACGGCCTGAAATCTCCCTCCCAGACAGTCTCTCCCGGGTGCGGCTTTGCCGTGAAGGCACGGCCACGCAGACTGCGGAGAAGGCACAGGGACCGAAGGGGGATCTCGGCCCAGCTGTGAGGCCACCGAAAAAGCCCGATTTTTATCATCTAGCTCGCTAAGAGCCGCGTACAGGGAGCTCGGGTAGGCCTGCAGGATCCGCAGTGAAGAAAGTTGTCAGTAGAGGTGGTTCAAAACCCCGGGGGAAATCCACCCACTCCCTCCTCCCCGCACATGTTGACGGAAAACGTTCACCAGAATTAAAATTCCTAGCAGCCTTTGAGCTGGTTAAAAATAATGGGGGAGGAGGACAGAATCCCAAATATTTTGCTCCAAATGTTTCCTCTCTCCCATGTCTTTCCTCTCCCTTCTCATTGAAATGTCCCCGGAAACCTCCCTCCCCACCCCAGCCAAGGTGCTGCGGTCTGTTTGGGTGAGTGTGTGAAATTATTTGGGGGGTCCAGGGCTTGGCACAACAGTATTGGTATCCCCCAAACATGCCACTAGCAGCTAGGAACCAACCAAGGCCCGCCATGCCCGTTTCTTTCCCCTCCTCCCCTCTCTGCCACCAGCTCGTCTCAGGCTTATGTGGTCCGATTTCTGGCGGAAGGGCTGGTTTTTTGTTCTGGGTGCATACATCCCCTAGCATGATACAATCCGCCTGGGAGCTACCGTAATGAACCAAAGTGAGATACAAATGTACAGCACCGAGCACCCTGAGGTCGGAGTCTATGACTGCAGCGCCGCTGTAATATACTTAATAGCAATAAAAATGTGCAGGGACTAGCCCAATGAGGTCCCGGTCTGTGACTGCATTGCAAAACGGCTAGTACGCTTATTTCCATTTTAGAGATGGGAAACCGAGGCCCGGATCCCCCAAGGTAACCAATGGGAGTTAGGTGCCTAAATGCCTTTAAGGACTGGGCTTCGGCGACAAGATCTTACAGAGGCAACAGCAAAGCAGGGACAACCAAGGGCCAGGCTGCTCTCCAGACACTACCCCAGGCTTCTTGGATTAGGGTGCAAGGCACCGCTCACATCCAGGGAGGTCCCCATGCGGCCTCTGCCCTTAAAAGCTCCCACACGCCTGGCCATGTGCTAGTGTTGGGGGGCGGGGAGGCTGCAAAGAAACAGAACAGTCGGAGATCCTGGGCAGAGCCTCACCCGTGTCCATTTGACAAGTGCCGGTTCGTGCTCCTTCACCAACGGGCCTCGGCGGCACCGAGCACAGCGCGCTGGCGGGGGTTTGTCAGGGGAGGGGTGTGCTGTGCTAGGAGGCCTGCATGGTGCAGCAGAGCCAAAGGGGTTCAGAGCACGGGTCTCACCGACTCGCCCCGGAACGGGTGCTCCTCAGACGGGTCGGGGTGTTCCCGTGAGCGCTGGGGAAGCGGGCGGCGGACAGGCCATAGCAGGAGAAAGGAACGACCCCCGCCCCATCGTGGTGGCTTCCTCTGGCTGCTCCCAGTCGGCACAGACGGACGGGTCCCGGGACAGGCCACTCGCCCCCATCACGGCCTCGGGGGCTCCCCTGGGAAACAAGGCACCTGTCGCCTGCCCCAGCGTCCTCTCCCTTCCAGTGCTCTGGGTCGGAGATGGGGCTGGACACCAGCGCGGCTCGTGGGAAAAGCCTTCAGCAGGGAAAGGCGGGGAGGGAGGTTGAAATCTGGCTCCCCGTCCCAATTTTTGCAGCTCAGGGGATCGGCCTGGTTTGGGAAAATGCAGCCGCGTCGTCTAACGTGGGTGCGCGGGGCAGGGAGGCAGGGCTGGGTGGCGAGGCAGGGCAGTGACGCAGAGCACGGTGGCACTGCAGTGCAGAAGTGCACTTTGGTGCGGTAGTGCACGAGTACACTGCGGTGTGGCAGTGCAGCCCAGTGTAGCAGTGCAGTGTGGCATGGAAGCGCAGCGGTGCACTGTGGAAGGGCAGTGCCGTGTTGCAAAGCACAGTGGCACTGCAGCACAGTTCAGGCTGGCGTTGCAGTGCAACAGAGCACTGTGGTGTGCCGGTGTGATCTATGCAATAATGTGGCAGTGCAGTGTAGTGCAGTGTAGGAGCAGCACTGTGGCATGGCAGTGCAGTAGCACAAAGCATGGTGGCATTGCAGTGCAGTAGTGCATGTTGGTGCAGCAGTGCATGAATACACTACGGTGTGGCAGTGCAGCCCAGTGTAGTGGTGCAGTGTGGCATGGAAGCACAGTGGAGCACTGCAGCATGGCAGTGCAGTGACACAAACCACAGTGGCATTGCAGTGCAATAGCACGCTTTGGTGGGGCAGTGCAGCCGAGTGTAGCGGTGCAGTGAAGCATGTCAGCGCAGTGGCACAGTGGGGCGGGCAGTGCAGCAGTGCAGCGTTGCCAACGGTGCATGATAGCGTGGCAGCCCAGCCCAGCAATGCAGTGCAGCTCTGCAGTGCGACACTGCAATGATGGGGGTCTCCCAAGTGCTCCTTTTGCCATACTCCCGCTCGCCTGCCTGTCCGTGGAGAAGGTTCCTAGATTTCAGGACCCCGACCCCATCTCATGCCGCCAGGTCTGTCTGTTCCCTGCCTCCTAGACCGCTGCTCCTGCCCGTCCCCGGGTGGGGATGCCCACCCCCAGCCGCACGCCCCCGTAGCTCCAGCTCTTGGGCCTGGACACGCCACCTCCCGAAGGCAAGCCGAGGGCGAGAGGCTTAAGCACCAGATGTGCCGTCTCATTACGCAGCTCCCTGCTCGGCTCCAGCGCTGACGTCAGGGCCCATCTGGAGCAGGGACAGCCCAGCTCTCCAGCCAGTACCGCAGGGGCGACCCTCCTCCTGCACGTCCCAGTGCTGGCGAGTCACCCTCTGGCCCTGGAGAAGCCAAGCTCCTTGTCTAACCCCCTCTGCTCCTTTAGGGAGTGCGCGCGGCGACCCAGAGGTGGCTGCTCTTCAGTGGGGCCAGGCACAGTGTGCGGCCTAGAGCCCCAATGGTGTGCAGGCTCTTAACTTTGGCGCTGGGAGCATAAATACCCTTGAGATCTGGGTTGGGATAACTACACACCCTGCAGTGGCTGGAATCAGAACCTTTCCACTATGTGTCATGGACCCTGTACTGCTAACAGCAGGTGTTGCTCCCGGTGGTGCACATCTGCACATGCCTCGGTGCACATAATAAAATTTATTCTGCGCGTGAATGGGAAAAAATGAGAGGGACCGCTGCTGACAAGCCTGGAGTGGATCTCGGTGGAGCCTGTATGATGGTTCCCTGCATTGCATGAGGAGCGAGAACCCCGAGGGGTGGCAGAGAGCCCCCTTCGTTACTTCCTGTCCGGGATGGACAAGAAGAATGGGAATGAGAAAGGACGGGGGGGGGGGGGAGTTTTCCCCCATCAGCTCCAGGAGTTATGTGGCAGGGAGACACGGACCCAGGCTGCAGCACGGGGGGGGGGGGGTGATTCTCATCTGGGCCCGTTCTAGTTTGGGGGGGGGCACAGTCTGAGCCCTAGGAGATGTCCCTCCTGGCAGGTTTCTACAGTGTTCTTGACTTGGCTTCAACACGCCCCTCCTCAGCCCCTCCGGATCACAGCCCAGCCCAGCCCCCCCCGGGTCTCGCTGCCGAATTAAACATGTAACAATAATTCATCCAATGTCTAATGTTCAACATTTTGTCAGGATTATCCCGATTAACCCAGAATTAATCCCGATCTCAATGTTAACTGGATTAATGCTAAAATCGGATTAGAGGGGAAACCGGACCCCTTGACTCACGCATGGGGCTGCCTCTGGGAGCCAGATGGCAGCGGGGGCTCGCCAGCCCTGGCAGGGCCCCACCACGCTTTGAGGAAAACCGCTACCCCTGAAACAAGTTACTGATAGCTTCCGAGTCCACTCTAGTCCCTGCCAATGCCTCGGCCCTGCAGCAGAGGAGAGGGAGGGGAGGGAAGAGAAAAGAACGAGGGAGAAAAGGGAAGGGAAGATGGAAAGAGAAAATGAATGAGGGAAAGAGAAAGAGAAAAATTAACAAAAATAAAAGAGAAAGAAAGAGGGGAAGGAAGGAAGGAAGGGGAGAGAGAGAGAGCGAGAGAGAGGAAGGAAGGAAGGAAGGAGAGAGAGGGGAAGGAAGGAAGGCGAGAGAGAGAGAGAGGAAGGAAGGAAGGAAGGAAGCAAGGAGAGAGAGAGGAAAGAAGGAAGGAAGGAAGGAAGCAAGGAGAGAGAGAGGAAAGAAGGAAGGAAGGAAGGAAGCAAGGAGAGAGAGAGGAAAGAAGGAAGGAAGGAAGGAGAGAGAGAGAGGAAGGGAGGAAGGAGGAGAGAGAGAGAGAGAGAGAGAGAGAGAGAGAGAGGAAGGAAGGAAGGAAGGAAGAAGAGAGAGAAGAAGGGAGGAAGGAAGGAAGGAAGGAAGGAGAGAGAGGAAGGGAGGAAGGAAGGAAGGAGAGAGAGAGAGAGGAAGGAAGGAAGGAAGGAGAGAGAGAGAGAGGAAGGAAGGAAGGAAGGAAGGAGAGAGAGAGAGAGAGAGGAAGGAACGAGAGAGAGGAAGACAAGCAGGAGACACAAAAAATGAGACATTTGACTCCCACCATGGGATCTGCGGTCTCCCTGCCCCCGCCAGAGCCCCAAGCCCCCCGGCAGGCAGCACGGGGGTAGCTGGCTCCGCTCTCTGTCCCAATCCCGGCCCGGCGGTACCCACAGGCCTTCCCTCCTCTGCCCACGTGCTGACTGTGGAATAGCCGGGTTCTCTGCAGCTCATGAACACAGACAGCCCTTGGTTCCCTGCCACCCTAATGCGCATCGGTGATGGTCCCTTCCCTGCCACCGGCAGGCGGCTCCGGGAGCCACGTGCCACCGGCCGCTCCCAAGGGGGTTGCTCTGTGGCCGCTGCCCAGGGCACCTGAGGCGGGGAGCTCAAATGCCACCCCCATGTCCCCTTTTCTCCTGCCTGCCTGTTATGTCTCTTGTGCCCTCCGTCCCCCAGCACCGCGCTCCTCCAGCTCTGTGCTCTAGAGCAGGGAGAATCCAGATGCACCAGCAGCAGACACAATTTTCTACTCTCTACCTGTCTGGCACCTAAGCCAGCTGCCTCAGTTTGCCTCATGGTCAGGCCAGCCCTGCCGCTGCCTGCCCTCGCCATCGGTCGCACGGCGCTTGGGGGCGGGGGTGACACGTCCAAAACCTGCAGCCCCGGCTGCCCTCTGTGCACTGCCCTTCCCAGGGGCCGGCCGACGCTTTGGGACCTGGGGTGGGGGGGGGGGGGGGCAGAGCCGGGGCCAGGATGGTCACATCTGCAGGCAGGCGCCAGGCATGCTGGGAGCTGGCCACGCACTCGCAGGTTTCTAATCTCTTACAGCCTTGGCGCAGCCTCCGCAGCCCTGGCGGCATCTCCCCGGCAGGTTCCTAGTCAGCTGAGTTCAGCTGCGGCCTCCTTAGAGCTCCCTGCTCTCCCCCGACGCGGCCTCGCCCAGCGGCAGGCCCTGGGCCCAGCACATCCCCGCCAGCGCCCGGAGAGCAGAGAGACCAGCACGTGGCGCAGAGGCGGGGGCCGGCGAGCTCCCCGGGGTCATGGCCAGGGGGCAGACCCCCACGAGGTGCGGTGGCTCAGGGCCCCCTACTCCAGGCTCCCCATGTTCTGGGGCGACCCGCGTCCTCGGGAGGGGGTGCTCAGAGCCAACCGTACTGCCCTGTTTGGAGGGAATTTCCCACCCACCCCAGGAAGCCCCAAATTGCCACCTGCCTACCCCCATCCCCACCCAGGAGGGAAATGTGCTAGTCGGGGTGACCCTCCCATTGGGCAGGTGCAAGCAGGTGCCTGGGGGGCATGAGGGCAGGCGAGGGGGGCAGACATGAGGCTTTAAGGGGGTTGATCAGCGAATGGAAGGGGTCACTAGGAGGGGGGACAGGAATCAGTCCAGAGAGGCAGCGTGTCCAAAGGGGGCCTCTGGAGGACAGAGCCAGGCCTCGGGGACTGGGGTGGGAGTGGGGGGTTGCCAGCGAGGGGCTGTTGTTTCTGGCTGCTCCCCAAATCACGTGGGATCCAGGCTCTTCCAGCCCCTCACTGTGAGACTCCAGCCCTTCAGCCCCGGCACCGAGCGGACTCACCATAGCAAATGCATCACGGCATCCCCCCCCCCACCCCCGACCCCTGCCTCCCCGGGGAAACGTCGCTGCGGCTGGTGCTTCCATGGCCGGGCCACCCCGGGCCAGCTGGGAACCGGCAAACGGGGTGAGAGTCATGCAGCTGCACCCAGAGAGTCCTAGAACCGGTAGGGACCTCGAGAGGTCGTCAAGTCCAGTCCCTGCCCTCCCGGCAGGACCAAGCACCAGCTAGACCATCCCTGACAGGCGTCTGTCCAACCTGCCCTTAAATATCTCCAGAGATGGGGATTCCACAACCCCCCAGGCAATTTATTCCAGTGTTTAACCCCCTGACTGGCAGGAAGTTTTTCCCAATGTCCAACCTAAACCTCCCTGGCTGCAGTTTAAGCCCATTGCTTCTTGGCCTGTCCTCAGAGGCCAAGGAGAACAATTTTTCTCCCTCCTTGTAACACCCTTTTAGATACCTGGAAACCGCTATCACGTCCCCTCTCGGCCTTCTCCTTTCCAAACTAAACAAGCCCAATTGCTTCAGTCTTTCCTCATAGCTCATGGTCTCCAGACCTTCATGCTTGTTGCTCTTCTCTGGACCTTCTCCAGTTTCTCCGCATCTTTTCTGAAGTGCGGTGTCCAGATCTGGACATAAAACTCCAATTGTGGCCTAATCAGCACAGAGCCGAGCAGAAGAACGACTCCTCGTGTCTTGCTCACAACACTCCTGCTAACGCAAACATCCTTGACTCCTTAAAATGCCCCCTCCCCTCTCCTGCCCCACAGTCTGTGTTACCAGTGACCTGAGCCGCACGGTTGAGACAAAAGGCCATCGGGGGGCGCGGGGATGCGTGTTTACTGCAGTCTGGAGCAGGAATGGCAGGGTTGCAGCAGCTAAATCTACTTGCTATTTGCCCATCTCACCCAAGTAAATGTCACTGCTGTGTGCAGGATTGGTTAGGCAAACTCCTAGAGTCCCACATCCATGAACAAATCTCTGCCCGCACAGGGCTTCACTGATGCTGCAGGCTGTGGCCATTTGGAATGTGGGACAGAACCCAGGTTGCTTCAGGGCCCTGCCATTTATGCTAAGAGAATCTCCTTTTGCTGTTGGCAGTATAGGACTCATGACACACAGGTGAGACATTTCACTTTCATTCAGCCATGGGCAGCAAAGCATCATTTTTCTCTCTTTCCGCCTCATTACATTTGGGTAGTTCAGTAACTTTTATTCTCTTTCATCTGACATTTCCAAAAGCTCTGGGGTGCAAAAGGAGTTTTACCGGAGGGGCTAAAGGGACCTTTCTGTTCAGGCCCCACGTGACATGAGTTTGAGACGGCCTCATCCCTCGTCTTAGCAGGCATCTGCCCACATCAAAGTCAATTTGGCTTGGAGAGCTGTCTCTGCCCGGGAGAGTTCCAGGAGAAAAGCGACGGACCCTGCGGGCCGTGGGTCCAGACTGATGGCCATCGGGCGAGCTGTGCACGAGAGGCTCAGGTCTGGATAAGCAGGGGCGGGCATGGGGGGGGGGACAATGGTAGATTTGCTCAAAGGCTGCCTGCTTCCTGGTTGGCACTTTATCCACCTCTGCCTTCCACATCTGCCAAGGGGTCCCCAAAATTCCACACACAAGAGACACCCCAGGGGGCAGAAGGAGGGGCGAGGGCTTCACCAGGCTCACGCCCTGTCCTCCAAGGGCGGGCTCTCCTCCCCGCTGGGATCCCTGGCCTCGCGCCCGCCAGACGGGCTCTCAGCCCCCGTGGATTGCCTCCTTCCCAGCCACGACCGGCGGGGGCTCGGGAAAGTCACGGAGAAGAGCGAAACTCCCCCAACTCACCGACAAGGCCGGGAGCCTGGGGGCAGACTCCGCTCGCCCCATCCCGTTGCCTGGGCGGCGGTTGCTAGGTAACCGAGCGGTTGCGGGTTGCCAGGCTGGCCAGGATGAGGGACTTGGAATGTGCAATGGGAGGAGGGGACCGGAAGCGCCATGACAACAGCCCGGGGAGGGGTGGGGCAGCCGGGCGGAGGGGAAGGCTCAACCCCAGAAGGCCGGGGGTTAGGATGGGGGGGGGGCAGGCCCACGGCACAGACCCATGGAAAGGGGGGATGCAAAGCAGGTGGGGGGGGGGGAGGCTCCAGCTCTGACAGTGACCCAGGACCACTGGCCCTCTGTCGCGGCTCCCATCCCCTTGCTGAGACCTGGGCAGGGCCTGGAGAACTCCCCCACCCTCCCCCCCAGCTCCCAAAGCATTTCTCCCGGGGCTGAGGGACACGAGCGAGCGACAAGCAACCTCCAGACGGGCTTCCCCTGGCTGCTCTCTCCCTGCCAGCCCAGCCCTGAGACCCCAGAATTGCAGCCCATCCCGGGGTGGGCCCCTGCTGGACCCCACCCTGGGAGTCCCTCTCCCCACGCCTGCTGCTCCCTCCTCCGCCCCCCTCGAACACCTGCTCCCAGGGAGCCTCCTCCAGGCAGACAGAGCAGCGCCCCCGCTACGGCCCCATGGCTTGTGCCCCTCTGCGTGGTGGGGTCGGTTCCTTGCACGGGGGCAAGCGATTTAACCCCATCGGCGGGGGAGGGGTCCCCGCCTCCCTTAGGCGATCCGGCCCGGGGGTGCCGCTAGGCCTCGCTGCAGCTCTCTGCTTCCCCGCCAGCGCTGGGAGCGAACGTCACCCGGCAGCCCCACAGATCCGGGCTGCGTCCTCCGGAAAGAGGCACTTCCCGCCAGCCAGCCCCTGCCGGACCCCTCCCCCCACCGCGCCGGGCCGCGCGACCCCGCGGCCGCACCGCTGACCTTCACCTGGTGCCGCAGCATCGCTCAGCCACCGCGGCTCAGCGGGGAACGATGCTGGGAAACGAGCCAGCTCCGCACTGTGCCCCAACGGGACGAAGGCTCGGCCGGGCGCTGCCGGGGGGAGGGGAAGGGCAGCATCCTCGCCCCTGCCCGGAGGGGCCCGTGGGGCGCAGGAGCAGGAGCGGACCATGCCCAGAGCGATACAAAGACTTTTGCCCTCTGTCCTGTCCAGACCATCGCGAGTTAATCCCCACTGCAGCGCGCGTGTCATTAGCCTCCTTTGACAGCTGAGGAAACAGACACAGGGTGCCGGAGTGACTCACCCGGCCATCTGCTGAGTCTGGATCCGGACCCACAGCTCAGCACCCTGGCCCCAACGCTGCCCCCTCCTTGCCGGGGGGGCGTAGGAAGCAGGAGCCGTTCCCCAAGGGGACTAGCGAATACCACCGCTCCTATTGCACCGTGATTGGAGCCAACAACAGGCCCGACCTTACGAATATTCCCGCTCGAAACCTCCTTAAGCCCGGCCGAGGGGGGGACTCTGGGCTAGCTGGGGACCAGACGCTGGGGGCAAAGCCCGGAGGCAGAGACGGTCTCCAGGAGGTGGGACGCCAAGTCCCACATTTCCCGCCCGTTCCTCAGGCTTCCCGCTGCTCCCTTAATGCCGCGTCAGCGGGCACCTCGCCCGGGGGGGGGGGGGTTCCAGGGCGACGGAGGCACGGCCACCACGGCGGAGCCCCACCAGGACGGGTCAGGGTCCGAACGACCTTGGAGAGTTTCCACCCTGACCCCCAGCCACTCCTGCGCCACCTGCCCCGCAAGGTCCCTGGGATGTGGAGGAACCACGATTTTCCGTGGAGAAAAATCAGATGCGCTGTTGGCCACGAGCCAGAGGATCCAGTACTGCCCCTTCCCGGCAGCTACCTGGCCCAGAGTCCCGCTGCAGGACGGCCCCGGCGCGGTTTTAAGGCCATTCTCAAACAGACCCCCAGCTCTTCCCCAGGGGTCGGGCCAGCCGAAGGGGGAGTCAGACAGTGCGGCTGCTCCCTTGGTGAGTCTCCGAGAGCTCTGCAGAGCCCTAGCACAGGAGAAGGGCTGCGCCCGCTCCACACCAAGGGACCAGGGAGCCAGCGGGGAGACAAAATCCGTTGATCTCAGAGCACCAGACCAAGCGTTCGAGTAGCACCAGGGCCAGCTTCCATGAACTGCCCTGCCCGGGGAGCTCACAGCACCATGCAGCAAGGAAGCAGGTGTTCTCCTTACTTTACCGCTGGGGAAACCGAGGCACACAGCGGGGACACACGCCGCAGCCAAGCAGGGGAGCTGATGCACCAAGCCTTGCTCCAACCACTAGGCCAAGCTGCCTTTGAAGGCGCCAAGTTCTAGCGGGAATTATTCTCTGCCCTTCCCAACGCTGGGCAGGTGCGCTGGGATTTCCTCTCTCCGAAGGCTCCCAGGCGGGTCTGCTCCAATCGGCATCCCACAGCGCCTGCCGCTGGGCATGCCAGGGCTTTGACCCCCCCGGGCGAGATCCCAAACCCTCCCCCGCCTGGCCGACCTCCCAGCAGGCTGAGCAGCCTCGCCCCTGCTCACAGCCCGACGCGCCACCGTGCGGTCGCAGGCCCCCTCCCACCACAGGGCAGCCGCCGAGCTGAAGAGCCCAGATCACTCTGAGCTGCCAACTCTCACGTGCTGCCGGGCTGCTTTCCTTCCTCTTTCCGAGCCTGTGACCAGCCGGGTGCGAGGCACCTTCAGCCGCTGGCTCAGGGGGTGTCCACAATGCACGGCAGGCCCAGGCGCAGGCTCCGGTTTGAGCCCCCCTGCAATCCACGCCCAAACCCGCCCGACGTGGGTCAGCAAGCACAGAGAACCCAGGGCCTACGTTCCATGCCAGGGGCGGGTCTGAGCCCGGATGCCACTGAGACAGGTGTGGGCACAGCTCTAGCTACAGACCAGAGTCGGAAGGTCTGTGACCATCAGAACAGATGGTCCTGTCTGCCCACTGTGGCCAATGCCAGATGCCCCAGAGGGAATGAACAGAACTGTCAATCATCCAGTGAGCACTCACTCCCAGCCTCTGACAAACAGGGGCACCATTCCTACCACTCTGGCTAACAGCCATTGATGGACCTAACCTCCATGAATCTATCTAGCTCTTTTTTGAACCCTGTTTAAAGTCCCGGTCTTCACACCACCCTCTGGCGAGGAGTTCCACAGGTTGACTGTGCTCGGCGTGAAGAAAAAACTTACTTTTGTTTGATTTAAACCTGCCACCTCTTCATTTCATTGGATGCCCCTAGTTCTTACATTAGTAAATAACTTTTCCTTATTCAGTTTTTCCACACCAGTCATGATTTTATAGATCTCTATCTTATCCCCCACCTTCGTCTCCACTTTGCTAAGGTGAAAAGACCCCGTCTTTTTAATCTGTCCTTATATGGGAGCTGTTCCAAACCCCTCATCATTTTTGTTGCCCTTCTCTGAACCTTTTCCAATGCCAATATATCTTTTTTGAGATGAGGTGATCACAGCTCTACGCAGTATTCAAGAGGTGGGCGTCCCATGGATTTATAGAGAGGCAGTAAGATATTCTCTGTCTTATTCTCTATCCCTTTTTTAATGATTCCTAACGTTCTGCTTGCTGTTTTGACGGGTGCTGCACATGGAGGGGATGTTTTCAGAGACGACTCCGAGATCTCTCTCGAGTGGTAACAGCTAATTGAATCCCCCTCAGTTTGGACCTACGGCTGGGATTGTGTGTTCCAATCTGCAGTCCTTTGCATTTACCAACTTTCAAATTCATTTGCCATTCTGTGGCCCGCTCACCTAGTTTGGGGAGCTGCATGGCGCCAGGCGGACACGCTGGCATGGCTGAGACCTGGCTCCGGCCGCTGGACGCCCCGGTTTACAGAGGCCTGTGGACACGCAAGACCAGCCGTGGAAACGGCCCACAAGCCCGGATCCCACAGGCCTGGTACCACGCAGTGTAGACCCCCGCCGAGACCAAGGCAGTAAGAACTAGGATGCTGCTCTGTGGCAGCCGGGAGCAACATCCCCATCCAGCATGCATGCGACAGGGGCCACCCAAAGGCAGCTAGCCGGGGGGAAGGATTACTCCTTCCCTGTAGGACCGCACAGTCCGGGGGCTAAGCCAGGCACCTTGGAGAGGGGACACCCACATTCAAATCCCTGCTCGGAGCCAGGATGTCAAGTCCCATTTCAATTAGTTAAAGATGAAGTTTTACTGGTTAACCGATTACATGGGGGGAGGGGGGGATGGACAGGCTGACACCCCCCCTCCCCCGCTGTGGATGGGGGCTACTCCATCTGGGCTGCCTGCGGCAGGTGGGGGGCTGCTCCATCGCCACCAGTTCACCATTAACCACGAACACCCTTACACGGAGCCGCTCGGTGCTCGCATTCCACCCCTCGTGCAAAGACAGACACGGTTTTCATGGGGGGGGGGGCGCAGTGGTTTTAAAGCGAACAGCAGCCGGGGGCCTTTGGGGGCAGAGACGGGCTTTTAAAACACATTCCCCCTCCTGCACCCCGCTAGAACCCCCCCCCACACACACACAAAATATGCTCGTGCACAAGCAGCAAATTGTGAAGCGGATCGGTCTGACCTCCTGCCCTGTGGCCCACCGGCTTTTGGCCGTCCCGACCCGACTTGAACACACAACTCTGTCCTCCCTAGGCGAGCGCCCTAGCCCCTAGGCCACGCGGGAACCTGCCCCACCACCTTACCGTCAGGGCGCCCCTGCACGTGGAGGGCAGGGGGGACTGGTGAAAATGGTGATAAAGAACAGGGGAGGGAGAGTTCGGCTTTGGAACCCTGGGGGTTGACTAGAAAGAGGCCGAGGGTCTGAATTATTCATCTGCCAGTCCACAGCCATGACCTAACACCCGGATGAAGAATCTCAACTGGGCTCTTGAACCCTGGAACGGGCTGAATCAGTCTCCACTCGCTGCTCTGCCCCTGCCATCAAGGAGCCAGGAGGCTGGTCTCTGTGACACCCGCGTAAACCCGGATTTCAGCACCTCGCCTGCCAACTTGCGGCGGGGACAGAGAACCGAGAGCTGCACATGACCCAGGCTCATCTCCCCAGACACGCAAGAGCCCGTCCTGCAGAATCGGCAGCTGCATCGTCCTTGTGAGCGCCCCCCGGTCCTTAAATCAAACCGGGCACTCGCCACACGCTGCAGCCTTGCTCAGGAATCCCAGACCTGCAGCCCTCCCGCTTGTGCACACTGACGGGGCGGGGAAGGGGCAGAAAGCGCATGCACGTTCAACAGAAGCAGGGACGGGGGAAAAAATCAGAAATACTGACCTTAAAGCTCCAGTAGTTGGGTTGCTAACAGAAAAAAAAACCAACAAAACAAACAGAAAAAAACAAAACAACAAAACAAAATACCATTAAGATTCTGCTCGGAGAACAGTTGACTTTAAGCGGCGCGACCGAGCGTGGGTTCGTTTCTGTTTAAAGTCCCCTCCTGTGGGTTTTTTAGCGCCGTGCCATGGGGGGGGGGGGGGGGGAGGGCGCGGGAGTCAAGGGGACCATGCAGCTGGCAGAAGGGGACAAGCAACGGGAGGGTTTGATGCGAGCCAGGAGTCCCACAGGAGGGCGGTGGGGACCGTAGGATGCCAGGGTTGGATTTCTAGGAAGATGCCCCGCAAAGTTCGTGCGTCAGGTTGGCTATTTCCAAAGGCTGATACGCTCCCACCCAGCAAAGAAGCAAGCCAAGGAGCGTATCTCCAGGGAAGATTTCTCTCCTGCCCTCACCCAACCTTCTGCCCCGGCAACCTCTGCAGGGCAGCTCCGGAGGGCAGAGACCAGAGCGGAAGTAGCGGGTGCTCCTTTAGGCCATGTCTACACTACAGGGAAGATGGATTCTGCCGTGGTCGATCTTCCAGGGCTCGATTTAGCGGGTCTAGTGAAGACCCGCTAAATCAAACACAGAGAGCACCCCCATGGATGCTGGTACTCTTGTGCTGCGCGAGGAGCAAGGGACGCCAAGAGGAGCTTTTGCTCCGGTCGCCCTCCCGCTGCGTGGGCGGCGATGCAAGATACACCGACTCCAGCGACATCGTTAATATCGTGGGAGTTGTGCATCTTACGTTGGACTTCCCCTTTGGTGTCGGCGTGGCCCTGAGAGCGTTTGCAAAGCAAGGAGCGTCGCTAGCATCCTGACATGGTTTGGGAGCAACGGTGGCACACGAGTTCCTGCACAGGACGTCTACCTTGGAACCGGTGGGAGGAATTCCGGTGGCAGCGTAAACACTCCCTGCTAGGTAAGGCCCTATTTGGATTTCAAGGGGATCTTCAAATATCAGCAGCAGAGGGCACGTCTACACTACAGCGTTATGTCGAAACAACAAGAGGAGATCCACACGCAGCAAGCCCCGTTATTTCGAAAAAAAATTTGTAACAGGTTTCTTATTCTGGAACAAAACCCCCTTGTTTCACGAGGAATAACGCCCATTTCAGAATAGCCGTGGTGTGGATGCGCCACTGCTGCTATTTCAAAATAGCTGCTCCCCGGCGCCATTCCCAGTTATTCCTCCCCAGTGCTTCAAATCGAGACAGCGCGTCCACATTAGGGAACCCTGCCTCGGGCTCATTTCGAGGCTTTCCTGTAGCGTGAGCGCGCTATTTTGAAATAGTAATTTCAGGGGTTACTATTCCGAAATAACTTATTTCGAAATACTCTTGTAGCGTAGCCATACCCTGAGCTGTGGGCAAGACATGGAAAATTGCAGAATGAATAATGGACCTCTATTAATAGCAGCTCTATTAATTTGGGAAAGCCAGAGAAGACCTAGTTCCAGAAAAGTTTGCTGGGAGGTTATAAGCACTCAAGTATGCTATGTCAGAGAAATTCTGTTGGCTCACCAGACATTGCAGCAATATTACAGTCATTAAAAAAAAAATCAAATCAATCCATCAATCAACAGGTGACCGGTACAGGACACAAAAGAGACGCCCCAACCCAACTGCTGTAGAAACTAGTGAGGCTACGACTTGCCGTTTACCTTTGACGGGCACGGGTGGGGAGCGCGGGATGAATGATGTGCACAAGAAGCGTGCACAACGGCGAACGGTGCCCAGCTAATTGCAATCACAACGGTGGCGGCAGCTTCATCTCGCGGGAGCCGCACAAGCCACGGAAGCGCGAGTGATGTTGGGTCTCAGGGATGTCAGCTGGTGGCTAAGGGGAGGTGGGTTTAAAGCCTCCCTCCAATACCTTTGGCGCTATGCGGGATTTCTCCCACCGAGGATCCCTCGCCTTTTAAACACACGCACACGCCCAGCGCCCGCCGAGCTGCGCAAGAAAGGGCAGCGGAGAGGGGGCAAGGGAGAGGTCCCGAGGTTGAGTTTGGCACCATTGGCCAACCCTAGGTCACCTGGGCCCAGCTGGAGCCAAGCAGCAGGACGAGAGCTCACCTCCTGCTGTCAGCGCCGAGAGGTGGAGTTAAGGATTCCCAGACAGGCTCCAGTGGCCAGCTCCACACCCCACCCTGAGGGCCTCTCGCGACCTGCAGCTATAGGTGCCCACAAGGAATCTGGTTCCTGATCTTTAACCCAGGAGATGAGGGGCCGGGAAGGGTCCCCGCTATGTCCCCCAAGGCCACTGCTGGCAGAGCGAGCGGCACCAACAAGGGTACCCGCCGGGTGGCTTTGCTCTCCAAAAGCAGGACACAATCAGCTCCAAGGCGTGATTCAAGGTGCCCCAGGGAGGGGGAGCAAAGGGCTGGAATCCCCGGGGCCTGAGGCGATGAGGTCCTGGCCCGGCTCAGGCTTGGCATGGCCAGTGCGGGAGGCGTGGGGGGGCCAGTTGGCGTCTAGAGGACAATACGAGTCCGGCGGGAAATGAGCCACCCACGATCACTGAAAACACAGAGGACTTTGGACGCTGGGTTCCTGCACAGACCCCCCCCCCCACCCCGCTGCTGCCGAAGGGGCAAAGCCAACAACGGCGGGGCAGGAGTCTACAAGCTTGCCAGGGGCATCACACAAGGCCTCCTTACCCCCCAGGCCTTTCTCTAGGGATATTGACCAGCCACTGTCAAGAATCCCAGACCAGGGCCATATAAGTCAATAGTGACTGATCCCGGCCTGCCCCCATGCTAACTCCAGGCCTACCAACACCCCTGCTGGAGGGAGTTGTTGCATCCTGGGCTCTGGAGAAGACATCTATCCTGTATCTCCCTAGACAGGGACAATCCATGGGAGTCGCCCTGCAGGAGGAGAAGAGTCCAGGGTTTTGGCCCAAGAGACATTGGCATCTGTCCCATGGACGAGAAGACCTCTCCAGGCCCCTTCCAGCCCGACCCAGCTCCTCCCGTCTCTGCCAGGGCAGCCAAGGGCCCGGTGATCCTGCAGGAAAATGCCCACGGCACCGTCTCAGAGCTCAGACCAAGTGACCCAGGCTCCCAGGGAGCCGTGCAGATATTCGGGCTGGGGCCGGGGCTTGGAGACCCTCCCCCGACCGGTTACAGAGCCCGGAGTCCAGTCCAACGCTGAATGTCTGCACCAGACTTTTGAGCGCCGCAGCCGGAGCCCCGTGGAGCTGGGCCAGCCCCAGCCACCTTTGAAAGCCGCGTAGACGATCCCTTCGAAAAGGCCGATACTCCACTGGCCCTTCAGTCCTGGAACTGTCAACAGCTGACGAAACTCTCACCGGCCGGTCGAGGGACACAGAGAAACCAGAACCGCGGTGACGCCGGGCGTCTATCCGGCGCAGAGCCTGGCGGGCGGACCGTCCCCGTTGGACTGCTGTGAAAACCGAGGCTCCGTCTGCAGCCGTGCTAACAAGCGCTAAAGTAAAGCGTCTTGGTAAATCAGTTTAGTCAAACTGACCGAAACCCCCACGCGCCTATGTCAGCCTCCGAGCGGCGCGGCGCGGCTCCGCTCAGCACCAGACTGGAGCAAGCCTTTCTGTTCAGACTGAAGGCTTTGCCCCGGACACCCTCAACCAGTTAAACAGGCGCCGCTCTCCCATGCCGACACGGCCCGAGTCCCTGAGGTCTTTAACCCTGCTAAGTACAACACAAAAGCCCCTTTGCTGGGGCCGCCCTGAGTGTGGGAAAGGCCGATGGATTTGAAAGCCTCACCAAGGTCGCACAGCGCAGTGCAAACCACCAGCGCAGAGGCTCGCACCAGTGTCGTGCGAGGCTCGCACCAGTGTGACTTGCCTGGACTGCCCCAGGCGTAGCTTTCCTGCATCTGCTGCGGGCTTTGGCCCAGAGGCAGTTTTCCCACGCCAGCCCCGTTCCGTCAGTGCTCTGACTTCCGGGCACCCTTGGCAGCTTGCACCCGACTCCCCTGATGCCGGACACTGCTGGGCTGGTCAGCGACGTGTGTCCCAGTGTCCTCCCTTAGCCAAGCAGTGCTCCGGAGACGAACCTCCAGCGGACCAGAGCGCATCCGGCGCCACCTTTCCTGCAAGAGCCACGTCCACTCGGCAAGAAGCGAGGCTGGTCCCTCGGCAGGTGGCTTCCTTCGGCTGGTTTTGGAGCCACAGGCTCCCTAGGGGGAGAACTACCCCACCCTGCTGGTGGAAGAGGAGATGGACGTAAAATACCATTCTGCCCAGTCCTGGCAGGGTCCCGGTGAGGGGAGCCGGCCACCTGAGCAACCACAGCACCTCCCGCCATTCCCATCCCACCCACCTTTGGGTCTGGCATATTGGGTCTCTACAACCCGGCGCCATGGGGATCTTCCAGCCGTGGGCAGCAAATCAGATGCCCCTGGAGGCTTAAGAAAGAGGTGGTGGCCTGAACCCCTCTGTTTGTGGGACCAGAGCCAACCGTGAGTAAAAGCAGGAGGTTGGGCGCACTAGCAAGCCTGGGGTTTACAGATGGGGAAACCGAGGCACGGAAAGGGGGCGGGACTTGCCCAAGATCACACAGAGATCCCAGTGGCAAGACCTAAGGTTGCCTAAGCCCCAGTCTTGTGCCCCCGCCCAGTCCCTAGCTCGGCAAAGCGCCGGCGTCCTGCTTTCAGGGCGGAGACCCGCGACGCCGGGGGATGAAAGGTCTGTGCTGTCTTGGCAATCGGACCAGGGGCTGAGGGAAGGCTCAGGCCCTAGGAGAGTCAGCCGTGATCCCCAGCACGGGATTCAAGAGCTTTTCTTCTCCAGCCTCATTGTTTGACTGCGGCTCTTGCACCGTCATTTTCCTTAGCCCCTGCTACGGCGGCTGCTACCTCCCGCCAGGCCTGCGTCTGTTTTATTTATCGTTTGAGGCTGTGTGGACGAGTGTCTCGCACGTGGGATCTGTAATGCCTGCCTCCGCCTCACAAACATACACGTCTCCCATGCGGGCTCCATAACTCCTGTCTCGCACGTGGGCTCTGTAATGCCTGCCTCCGCCTCACAAACACACACGTCTCCCATGCGGGCTCCATAACTCCCGTCTCGCACGTGGGCTCCGTAATGCCTGCCTCCGCCTCACAAACACACACGTCTCGCATGCGGGCTCCATAACTCCAGTCTCTGCCTCACACATGTCTTGCACATGGGCTCCGTAATGCCTGTCTCCGCCTCACAAACACACACGTCTCACATGCGGGCTCCGTAACGCCCGCCTCCGCCTCACACACGTTTTGCATGCGGGCTTCATAACACCTGTCTCGCACGTGGGCTCCATAATGCCTGTCTCAACACGTCTCGCATGCGGGCTCCATAACTCCTGTCTCGCACGTGGGCTCCGTAATGCCCATCTCAACACGTCTCGCATGCAGGCTCCATAACTCCAGTCTCCACCTCACAGACGTCTCACACATGGGCTCCGTAATGCCCGCCTCCGCCTCACACACGCGTCTCACACGTGGGCTCCGTAACAGCCGCCTCCGCCTCACACACGTGTTTTGCATGCGGGCTTCATAACACCTGTCTCGCACGCAGGCTCTGTAATGCCTGGCTCTGCCTCAGACACGCTTCGCACGTGGGCTCCATAACTTCCGTCTCTGCCTCTCACACACGCACTCCTCACTGAATGCAGCAAGGATCCTGGCGGCATCCCCAGCGGCAGGAGAGCGCGCGCCGGGGACACCCCGGACACGGCCGGCGGGGCTCACGGGGCGTAGCGTCCAGGCCAACGCAGCCTCGAGGGCTCGTCGCCGCCGTGTCCGAAGCGGAGCCGTTGGGGGTCTTGGCCAGCTTGCTCTCGTTCCAGAGAAGCGCCTCCTTCCTGGGGGGCCAGCTCTCCTTGGCATGGGGGGCGCAGGGCCCCAGGGGTCTGAGAGCAGCGTGCCGGGATGGGCTGCCCCCAGCTGCCGGAAAAGCGACCTTGGGGAGACACGAGGGAGGCCGGACGGGGGGAGAGGAGTGTGCGGGGCCCAAACACAATGGGGGAACACACAGACAGGAGGGCAGGAAAGCGAGGAAGCCTGGCCAAAGCCGGGGGGGGGGGTCAAAGCCCGTTCAACGAGGGCTCCAGAACCCTCGCCAGCAGCTGTCCTGCGGGGCTGGTCTCCCTCCAGCATCCCCGGCAGAGCAGGACGGGGCCTGGGAACAGCTCGGTGGGGAGGAGCCCAGGCTAACGTGACCTTCGTTCCCCCAAACGGGACACCCCTTGGGAGTCTGAAGGCCCCTGCGTTGTGCAGGGCTGGTCTGACCCCTCCCTGCCCCCCCGCCAGAGGCCGGCCCACAGTGCCCCCGCCCCACGAGTGCAGGGCCACTCCAAGTCCTTTATGTCTCCCACCCACGCAGGGCCAGGATGAGGTCCCCCTCCGGCCCAACCCCCCCCCCCCCGTCACCTGCCCAGGCCTCCCTCCCCCACAGCGACCCTCCTTACCCCTGCATGTCGGGTTGGTCCGAACCCACCCACGAGTGGGGCCAGCCGGCCCCCACCACTTTCCCTAGCTCTCCCTCTAGCACAGGACTGAGGTGGCCCCCGCTAGTGGTCGCACCCCCCTTTTTGGGCAAAGCTGGGTGTTTGCCCCATTTGTTCTTGCAATGGAGGACGACAAAGGCCCAGTTTCGCCAGGACGGCCTAAGGCAAGGGACCGTCCCAGCCAAAACGGGACACACGCAGCCCCGCCGAGGCTGGGGTGGGGGTGGGGGACAGAAATCTGGGACTGCCAGCCTGGTCCCTCTCCCACAGGGCAAACGGGCCGGGCTGGAGCTCGGTCACCTCCGCGAGCTTGGCTCTCCTCCCCACAGAAACTGGGTCAGTACACGAAATCACCTCCCACCCCTCCCAGCAGAAGGTCGTTATTGGCTGGATCCCTTCTGCCATCAGATGGGTTTTCTGACGCCTTTCTGGGGCATTGGCGAGCAGTGATCCTTGTCAGCTGGACGCGTGGGCAGCTCCGGAGAGATTCCAGTGCCGCCCGGCTGTTTGCAGCGTGCCCACAGCTCCACTGGCATGTCTCCGGGTGGTGCACATTTGCACATGCCTCGCTGCATATAAAATTTATTCCACACATGGATGAAAGACATTAGCGGGAACTTTGCTGGTCCCTATGGCAGATATTCATTGAACTCGGCTCTGCCCGTCACTAGCCTGAGGACAGAGTCGTTAGAAAGAGTGTCGGGGCAAAAGGTTGACGAACGCGCCAGCCCAGGAAAGCTCCCGGTGCACCATTCTACCAATGCCGTGACTCAGTAACTCTGGCTGGGGAACTCACCACCCAACCCAACCCCCGCCCAGCACTGCTGTTTGCACAGGAGCAAATAGTGCTGGGGCACGGAGGCAGGGAACCTTGCCTGGGAGAGGGGAGGAAACGGTGTGTGTGTGTGTGTGTGTGTGTGTGTGTGTGTGTGTGTGTGTGTGTGTGTGTGTGTGTGTGTGTGTGTGTGTGTGTGTGTAAAAATCAGTTGGGGGCCACACACAAGTGAGAAGCAAACAAGCCCTCTCCACAACCCCTCACAGACGCGGCCCCTAACGGAGACGCAGAAAGATGAGGTTCAACAAGGACAAGTGCAGAGTCCTGCCCTTGGGAGGGAAGAATCCCAAACATTGGTACAGGCTGGGGACCGACTGGCTACCCAGCAGTTCTGCAGAAAGGGACCTGGGGGTTACAGTGGATGAGAAGCTGGATGTGAGTCAACAGGCGCCCTTGTAGCCAAGAAGGCTAATGGCATATTAGGATGCATTTAGAGGAGCGTTGCCAGCAGATCCAGAGATGTCATTATTCCCCTTTATTCGACTCTGGTGAGGCCACATCTGGAGTATTGTGTCCAGTTCTGGGCCCCCCACTACAGAAGGGATGTGGACGCATTGGAGAGGGGCCAGCGGAGGGCAACAAAATGATTAGGGGGCTGGAGCACATGACCTATGAGGAGAGGCTGAGGGAGTTGGGTCTGTTTAGGCTGCAGAAGGGAAGAGCGAGGGGGGATTTGAGAGCAGCCTTCAACTTCCTGAAGGGAGGTTCCAAAGAGGATGGAGAGAGGCTGTTCTCAGTAGTGACGGATGGCAGAACAAGGAGCAATGGGCTCAAGTTGCGGTGGGAGAGGTCCAGGTTGGATATTAGGAAAAACTATTTCCCTAGGAGGGTGGTGAGGCACTGGGATGGGTTCCCTAGGGAAGTAGTGGAGTCTCCATCCCTAGAGGTGTTTAAGTCTCGGCTTGACAAAGCCCTGGCCGGGTTGATTTAATTGGGATTGGTCCTGCCTAGAGCAGGGGGCTGGACTTGATGACCGTCTGAGGTCTCTTCCAGCTCTGTGGCTCTATGATTCTATGAAAGACCCTCCCCACCCTCCCCTGCACACCAGTGCCTACAGGGGCCCAGGCAAGTAGATTTTGTGGGTCCCAGCCCCGCAGGAGGCTGGGGGGAGGAGGGGCTGGAGCGCCAGCCCAGGCTCCCCGATGCTGGGAGGGGCCATGAGCCTCAGGGGCTGGATCCAGGCAAGCCAGGGTCTGCATCTGCCCCCTGGGCCTTAGGTTCCTCTCCCCTGCTGCGGCAGGTGAGGATCAATATCTGGCAGCAGGGAGGAGACCAGGCGGGAGAGGAAAGGTGAAATTAACATATCTCTGGCTCTCCCAGAGCATCAAAGGCAGATAATGGGCTGAGAGAGGATCTGAAACCGCAGCCTTGTTACAAGCGGAGGAGACAGGCGGCTCGCAGCAGCCAGAGCGATGCAGAAGGTAGGAAATATTACACCGGCAGAAATGATCATCGCAATGAAAGTCATGTCCACAAGGCCATGAAATGACAGACTAATTAGAAGCTCACATCCCTCTCCCCCTCCCTCCAACCACCACCCACATGCCCGAGAAGAGGAGCAGGATGAGGGGATGTGGTTGAAGCTATTTGTAGAAAAGGGAGAGACAATAAATAAATAAATAAATAAATACAAATCCAGTCCTAGAGACTGTCCCAGGGTAAAGTCGGGAGGTAAACGAAACCAGCGTGAGTCACCGGGCTGGCCACAGCAGCAATTTGTATACGATTGTGTTAATGATAAACAGGACAGGAGAGCGCGCCGCGGCCTGGCTAGCATGCACCAGGGCACATTTGTCCCTGAACAGAAGGGACGGGGGCAGCTTGTTGGGGAGGGGGGGTAATTAACTCTGCTTAGAGCAGCCTGTTCATGCTCCAGCCTGGACGCCGGAAAGACCCTAAAGCGAACCGAAAGCCACGAGGGGCTATTGAAAAAACTTAACAGGGTCAATCAAAACCGATCGTCCTCTCCCCTCCCACAGCGTAGAGACCCCCCCCCCACCCCAACAGATCTCATTTCCAGGCAGGATTAGACCCTGAGGGTTCCCATAGTGCCTAAGGGACTTAGGAGCTCGGTGCCCTTGACGCTCAATGAGACCAGGGCTCCTGGAACACACGGATGGTGCTGAAAATCCCAGATGCCGGCCCTAAGCCACCGCCCTGGCCTTAGTCACGCTTCTTTACGCAGCACAAGTCGACAGGGCATTTGCTTCCAAAACCGGACTCCTCCCACCCAAAGCACTGCCCTGCCAGCCTGAGCCCAGAGCACGCTGGGCTGAACGGCCGTGGGACTGCACAGCCCCTGCTCCACCGTCCGGCCTCAGTCATCTCCTCCGACCTGCCCTGCTACTCCCCGGGGCTGCGGACGGGGCCCCTGTACTGCCAAGTCCCCGAGCTAGGGCTCGCCCCCCCTTTCCGGAGATTCCCTGGCGTGCCTTTGTGAGGACTAATCCCCAGAAGAAACATGGGGGCTGCCGCGGAGGCAGCAGAGTTTGTCTTTGGCGGAGAGCTTTGGAAGGAACGAACGTTGGACCGGACAGGCTGCTCACCTGGCGCAAACGGGATAAACCCACACGCCGCCGATGGCCGAGGCGTTAAGCAGCGAGGGCGACAGGCCAGGCACATAAGTCAATTGTCCTTGGCGCAGGATGTTTTTCCTCCCTCCCTGCCAGCCAAAGAACGTGACCCTCTCACACTCACATGGCTTTAAAGAAAAGGTCTGTGCAGCACTTTAAAGACTAACAAGATGGTTTATTAGGCGAGGAAGTGGGCCTGGCCCACGAAAGCTCATCACCTAATAAACCATCTTGTTAGTCTTTAAAGTGCTCCATAGTCCTGCCTTTCGTCTCAGCAAGACCAGACGAACACGGCCACATCTCTATTACTATGGCTTTAAAGAGACTCGCTTCCTCTAGTGCATGGGGTCCCAAAGTGGAGGGGCGTGAAGAAATTCCAGGGGGGCGAGAGGAGACCCAGCCCCTCCCCCTCCCTGCCAAGTTTTGCTGCTATTTTTGTTTTTCAGCCCTGGTCAGGTCCTTTTTGCTCAACAAGTTTTGCTGCTATTGAGGGGCAGGAGTGCGGGAGGTTTCTCAAAAAAGGGGGCGTGATGCCGAAAAGTTTGGGAATCACTGCTCTAGTGGGAGCTCCGTCCGGTTCCTGGGGGAGGAGGCGCTAAGGGTCTGATCCCTCATGATCTGGCAGGCCGAAGGGTGGTCAGATTCCCCAGTGCAAGCTGGGCAGCCGTCCACGCTCGCTGGGCACCGGGACCCCCGGCGGCACCAGGATCCGGGAACTGGATCCTGCAGGAGCCAGGCAGCCCCAGCTCTCCACGCTGCTTCCCCGGCACTGGGTAGGGCAGGTAAGCCGAGCCGCCTTCGGCTGGGCTGAGCAGAGAAACCAGGAAGTAGCTGCCAGGCAGCTCAAACTGCAGCACGGCCATGGCAACCGCAGCGTGCACCCGGGTCGAACACAAGGGAGACGAGGCAGAACTTGGCTGCTCGCAAGGGACTGCAATGTCCCATGCACCTCACTCCCGCCTGCTCCCAAGCCCACCTATGGCCAGGCTCACCCTTGATTTGATGCCGCTTGCTTAAGAGAGAGATTCAGCCTGTTTCCTCCCACACGTGTCCTTGGAGGTACCAGACAACCAATGCCCTTTGCCTGGGACATTTACTAGAGGGAGAAACAAGTATCCCCATCAGCTGGGACTCCCTGCATTGGCGGAAAGTCAGGCTGGCTGTTCTCTTAGGTCCTCTGCACCTCGGGCATCTAGGGGTCTGGCCACAGCTGTGTTTGAAACCCCTGGCTAGCAGGCTTCCCGGAAGGCGGGCAGGAATTACATTGTGCCTGCTGGCCCAACCATGTTTTTCAGCATCCCCATGCTGTGCTATTAGGACCACAGTTCCGATGGGGGCAGGGGGGGGGCGCTGTTCCCATGGAGCCAAGAATCCCTCCCCCCATTCGCAGCCCTGTTTAAACACACCGATTGGTAGCACTGCTCCTCGAGACTGGCCCCTTCTATGCTAGGCCCTGGTAACGTTCCCTGCTTTGCCAGTGATGGAGTGGAAGGGTAGATAGGTCCTGAAGGCTGATCATAGAATCATAGAACCATAGAGCTGGAAGAGACCTCAGAAGGTCATCAAGTACAGCCCCCTGCTCTAGGCAGGACCAATCCCGACTAAATCAATCCAGCCAGGGCTTTGTCAAGCCAAGACTTAAACACCTCTAGGGATGGAGACTCCACTACTTCCCTAGGGAACCCTCCCAGTGCTTCACCACCCTCCTAGGGAAATCGTTTTTCCTAATATCCAACCTGGACCTCTCCCACCTCAACTTGAGCCCATTGCTCCTTGTTCTGCCACCTGTCACTACTGAGAACAGCCTCTCTCCATCCTCTTTGGAACCTCCCTTCAGGAAGTTGAAGGCTGCTCTCAAATCCCCCCTCACTCTTCTCTTCTGCAGACTAAACAGACCCAACTCCCTCAGCCTCTCCTCATATGCTCCAGCCCAGCCCCCTAATCATTTTGGTTGCCCTCCGCTGGACCCTCTCCAATGCATCCACATCCTTTCTGTAGTGAGGAGCCCAGAACTGGACACAACACTCCAGATGCGGCCTCACCAAAGCCGAATAAAGGGGAATAATGACATCTCTGGATCTGCTGGCAATGCTCCTCTTAATGCAACCTAATATGCCATTAGCCTTCTTGGCTACAAGGGCGCACTGTTGACTCACATCCAGTTGCTATGAGGGAATCCAGCTGCTGCTGAGAATTTTAACACGGTATCCCCTAACGGTGGTCATGGCTCTCATCGGCAGTCCATTTTGAAAGGACCCCCCATGTTACAGACGCCCAGCGGTGCTAACTCCACCGACTGAAACTGCCTTAGCAACAGTTGGGAACTTTCCTCACAGGCAGAAAGTGGGGGGGGGGGGAGGAAGAGGGTGTGCCTGGGCCTGGCAGGTATTTGGGACGGGAACACAAGGGCCACACCGGCAGACACGTCCGCCCTCCAGAGTTACAGCCCGGATGGAGAGTGGGCATCCCCCTCCCAATAAACCAGGTAACCAAGGTAGAAAAGCGCCAAGCGGAAGCCGGCCTGGCGAAAGGCTGGCTCTGGCCATCCCGCCCAGAATGTGCCGACATGTCCTGCCTGCCACTGCGATGAAGGCGGATATAATTCCTAATGGGGATTTGTTCAGCATCTCCCTGCTGGAGTAGTCCCACCCGCTCCGCAATGCTCCCCCCGGGCCGTGATCAGTTTCACTAATGGAATTGCAAATTACAACCCACTTCTAAATCACTCGGGGGGGGGGGGGTTGGAAAATTGCTTCTCCCGTAGCCCAGCCTTGCAGACACATACTCCAGTGAGAAGTGGGGTGACCTAGGCCACGGGGAACATGGCCCTCCGCTCCCAGCGACCTTGTTCCCAGCTGAACTCTGGGTTGGGGCTCTGTTCATCTGCCTGGCATCGCACCCAGCAGGAATGATCAATCCAGCCCGATCGGATTGCACTTCTAGGGCTGCTGGCCATGCCCTGCTGACACACACACGCACACACACACACACACACACAGACGCACACACACTGCAGTTTGTGATGGCCCCTTCTCCCCGCGAGAGCCGTCTGTGATGGCCCATTGTTCCAAGGAGAACCAGGACAGAGGCCCGGGGAAGGGAAATAAAAGGCTTCGATTCGTAGCCCTTTTGTGCTCCTAGGAGCCCCTTGAGCAGGACTGGCTCGGGAGTGCTGGCATGGCTCGGTACCATCCCCGCGCCACCGGGACGCTGGATCCGGCCTGGCTGTGTGTGACAGAGGGGAGTGGGTATTTCTAGGAGGGAAGGGGCAGGGCTCTGGGTTTCATGTCAAAAATGCAGACTCCATGCCAGGTCTCAGCTTCCCCAGGGTTTTCCAGGGAGACCCCTAACAGTGCCCCGGAACTGGAGCTCGTGCCCGGATGCTCATTTCAGGCCTCTCCCTCCTTCCCTCTCCCAGCCACCCTGGGCTGTGCAGAGCAGCTCCCAGGCCAGGACATGTGCAAGGTACCACAAGATGGATGCCTGTCTCCTGCCAAGGCTACAGATGGCTGTGTGTGTGCCCGGATCCTCCAGGCAGAGCTGCCCGCATTAAGGAGGGTCGGCGTGTCAGCGGGTTGTTAACGCGGCAGCTTTTCCAGCCCAGTGACTGCCGAGCGAGAGGGCAGAGGGATTGGCTGGCGGCCCCGGGCGCCGTCAAACTGCTGGGATCGGAGGAGAACCCCGGCTCGCGAGAGACCTGCCTGCCGATGGCCCGTCCCGCGCGCAAGGCGGGCACCGGCCGTGCCCCTTGGCATCCGAACGGCAGGCAGGGCAAGCCTCCTCCTGAGCCTGCCAGCAGGCCAGGCGTGTTGAGGGAACTCAGTCTGCAGGACGGGCACTGCCAGCTCCCGCCTCCAAAACTTGGCCCTCCCTCCCCGTGCCCCGGCCAGCCTTAGGGAAAATGGAGTCCTGGGCAAAGGTGTGTTTTGGTGCCCCGGACTCTTGTGGGCACAGCACCCCCCATTTCCCCTGGACTCCCCAACCCCTGCACCCCTACCCTGTGCCCCCTTTGCCCCTAATCTCTGCACTGTGACCCCTTCATCCCAACCCCAGCACTCTCCTCCCACCTGTGCCCCCAGCCCTATGCTTCCAGCCTGCCCTGCCTCACTGCCCCCCTGACCAGAACCCTGCACTCAGCAATAGCCATGCCCGGATGCCCCTCACCCTCTGGCTATGGCCCCCTAGGCATGGGCCCCCTTTGCCAAGCCCTAAGGCTGGTACTGCCCCCGCAAGCTGCCCAAGAAAGAAGGGGCGCTGGAAGTTGGGGGAGGGGAGGCCAGTGGCTTCTGAAGACACCCTAGCAGGGCTGGGGCGGTGGACCGGGGAACACCGGGGCCTGGGCATTGCCAGATCGCAGGGCACCGTCATTCCCGGAAGCCGGGTTCGAGCCCGGGGAGGACGGGTGCCCCTCGCACGCCGCTGAACTGCTGGGCAGGCTAAGAGTATCCTGATATTATCAATACTGACCCCCCCATGCACCCCGCAGGCAGGCACACAAGCAGGCAATAGGGATGAAGTCCCTGCTGGGATCTGCCCCCCCCCCCGTTATGGGAGGGGGGAGAGAAGTAGCCCCTTTCCAGGGGAGGCTGATCTTTGGGAGAGGGCAGGAAGGGGCAGGGGGGAGGAAGCCACCCAGCCACAACGGGGCAGAGATGGGAATGGCAGAAAGGGGGTGCAGCCCCCCCGCCCTACCTAGCTAGCCACTGGGGTGACCCCAAAGCTGGGTGGGGGAGGGGAAGACCCTGCGCTCCCCGCCCCCCGCAGCAGCCCGCAAGCAGCCCAGCCGCGCCGGGACGCTGCAGCGACCCCGGGAGCAGAGCGGGGGGGGGGGGTACCCCGCTTCCCACCCCCCACCCCCCACCCGCGCCGGGGTGCGGGGCGCTCCCGCCGCCGCTGGCCCGGCCGCGGGCTCCTTACCTGGCTCGGCTCCGGCTCCGGCGCTGCAACGGGAGCTGCAGTGTCTATAAATCCAGCCTCAGCCACCGCCGCCGCGGGGCAGGGCTGGGAGGGGCGGCCCCGGGCTGCACCGCCCGCTGGCCCCGCAGCGCCCCGGCTCCATCCGAGCCGCCCGCCCGCCCGCCGCGCTGCCCTTCCCCGCACCCGCCCGGGCGGCTTCCCTTATAAGGGCACGGTCGCCATGGCAACCGGGACTCCACCTGCCTTTCCGCAGCCGTGCGGGGCTGGAGCGACGCGCCCCCCTCCCCGCCAGCCCCGCCGCGGGGACAGCCCCAGCCCTGCCCCCTGCGGGGCGCCTGCATCTCCCAGCAGGGGGCGCTGCGGGGCGGTGCAGGCTGCGGTGCGGGAGAGGGGGAGTTGCTTGGATCTCCCAGCAGGGGGCGCTGCGGGGCGGTGCAGGCTGCGGTGCGGGAGGGGGGGGTTGCTTGGATCTCCCAGCAGGGGGCGCTGCGGGGCGGTCAGGCTGCGGTGCGGGAGGGGGGGGGGGTTGCTTGGATCTCCCAGCAGGGGGCGCTGCGGGGCGGTGCAGGCTGCGGTGCGGGGGGGGGGGGGGGGGAGTTGCTTGGATCTCCCAGCAGGGGGCGCTGCGGGGCGGTGCAGGCTGCGGTGCGGGAGGGGGGGGTTGCTTGGATCTCCCAGCAGGGGGCGCTGCAGGCTGCGGTGCGGGAGGGGGGGGTTGCTTGGATCTCCCAGCAGGGGGCGCTGCGGGGCGGTCAGGCTGCAGAGGGTGAACAGGACGCCTGGTTCGCCCAGCAAAGGCGCTGCAGGCTTGGGGGGGAGAGAGGGGCGGAGGGCGGCTGGATCTCCCAGCAGGGGGCGCTGCAGGGAGAGTTCTTGGGTCTCCCAGTAGGGGGAACTGCAGGCTGCGGGGAGAGTTCCTGGGTCTCCCAGTAGGGGGAACTGCAGGCTGCGGGGAGAGTTCCTGGGTCTCCCAGCAGGGGGCTGCAGACTGCGGGGAGAGTTCCTGGGTCTCCCAGCAGGGGGCGCTGCAGACTGCGGGGAGAGTTCCTGGGTCTCCCAGCAGGGGGCGCTATAGGCTGCAGGGAGAGTTCCTAGATCTCCCAGCAGGGGGTGGAGTATGAGTACTGCCATGGGGGCAGGCCCTGGCTTTGCCAGCAAAGGGTGCTGCAGGGGGTAGGGCAGGAGCGCTGTGTTGGTGGATCAGATGCTATTCCAGCTTCAGCCACTTCCAGAAGGGGGCGCTGCACAGGGTGGGACAGGAGCATCGACTGGGAGCGGCGCTGGATGTCTGCAGTCCCTGCTACTCCCAGCAGGGGATGCTATGGGAGAGGGGGGGGGGCTCCCAGTTATTCCAGTCTCAGCCACTCCCAGCAGGGGTGGGACAAGAGCGCTGGTGGGGGGAGGGAGGAGCGTCTGGCTCTCCCAGCTGGGGTCACTGTTCACCTTGAGCTCACCTTGCCTGGGGTGCGCCTGTCCTAGGAGGGTTTTAAAAGACCCCACGCGGAATTCCGCGTCAGGTGCTGAGCAGGCCATGCGCTCGCATGCAGACGCACACTGGACGCTGGAGCCCACGGAGGCAGGCACGGGCACCCTGGCAGCCAGGCAAACGCAGGCAGAAATCATGCAGGGAAAACCCAAGCGGGTGCGTTCAAGATCTGAAAAGAGCTTTCAGAGCACAACCCCCAGAGACGGGAGCTAAACGCTGCAGCCCGGCCCCCTGCCACGCGCCGGGAATGAAGTGGAGCAGCTTATGAGCAGCCGGGTAGTCCACTGCGTGTGGTCTGCCCAGCCTGGCGGAGGGGGCCGTGGGCTCTGCGCCTCCCCAAATCTGTGTGTGCGGTGGGAACGGCCCTCGCCGGAGCCCAGACAGCTGGGAGCAAGGGGCCTGCCAGCCTCTTAGCTGGGGCTTTGCCTTTCCCCCTTCCCTCTTGGTAAACACGAGTGCGCCACGTCTCGGCATCCTGGTAGTTGCTAAGCCACGGTGCCAGTGGTACCCGTCCTGCCCACGTGCATGTCCCCAAGAGCCGGATCCAGGGCATGCTGCATCCAAGTGGCTGCCCCACACTGGTCCTATCCCTGCTGGACTGTCTTGGGCAAAGCCCAGGCAAGGGCCAGACACCAGGGAAAATAACCCCCCCAAAATCCCCTCCATGACAAGTCTCTGAATGGCGGCCACTAGCTCCAGAGCCAGCTCCTTTCCCAAAGACCCTGGTTCCCTTCCCGCAACCGCACACTTCCCCTCGCCCTGCGCCAGTCCCCCGCCGCTGGAGGAGCACGCGGCCCAGACGGAAAAGAACAAGCCCCACGTTGAGCTCAGCCCTCCCACCGAGCCAGGCCATTTTCCCAGCCTCTTCCCACATGCTTAGCCTGAGATCCGGCAGCTGCCAAGGTGGGGCTGTCCTGGCCCTCTCAGCAGCACCCCACCCACGCCACAGTATCTTCAGTCTGTCCCGGGGACTCCAGCTCACACCTGCTGGGATGACTTGTGGACAGGGGACCCTGCATCCGAACCACGATGGTGACAGGCCGTGTGTGGGAGGGGGGTCTCAGTGTCCCCATGCCAGAGACCCACGGCTTTGGGGAGCGGATCCGACTCCATGATGCTCCATTAGCTCGTCGGGGCAGGGGCCATGTGTGTGCTGTGACTGGCCAGCACATGGCCACGACCAGGGGCTACAGTAACACGCATCTATCACAGAACTGAGAGAGTTTGTGCGTCTGTCTGTCCATGTGTCCGTCCGTTTGTGCAAGAACTCCTCCTGAACGGTAAGTGCTGGGACCGCCACATTTGGCAGGCAGCTTCCTCTGCCCCTAACTTAAAGCAAGGTCAGGGTTTGGCTGTGCCAGGACAAAGGGATGTGCCTGGAATGGGACTGTTTTCTGTCTAACAGAAAGGGAGGGGTGTGATAGCAGGGACTAGAGATGTTAAATATCGGTTAATTGAATAGTCGATTAACCTCATGAATTCTTATCAGTTTCTCGACTATTCTATAGCCCTAGGGGGTGGGACCAGCAACCAGTGTGCTCCAGCCCCACTCCCAAGGGGCCCCCTGCCACTTGTCCTGCTGCTTCTGTATCAGAGGCAGCAGCGCGGGATGCCAGGCGGGAGCTGGTCCACGAGGGGAGCCAGTTTAAAAACCAGCTTCCCTTGTGGACCGGCTGGCTGTCGCCCCGTGATACAGAGGCAGCAGTGCGATGTGGCAGTAGCCCCTGTGGGGCGGGAGGGAGCTGAGATCCCGGACCCAGCATGAGCCAAAACTGAGCCAGGCTGCCTGCCCGCCTGGCTCCTAATACACTTTAAATGCGGCGCCACAGCGGGGTAGATCCTGGACCCGGTGCGAGCCAGGACTGAGCCAGCCTGCTAAAAATGTACCGAGGGGGGAATGCGTGTCGCCTATAGCATTAACGGATACGCTTTTACTGATGAGTTAATCGGCTCCACTGTTACATCCCTAGCGGGGACAGTTATACTCACAAACAACCAGATTGGGGCAGCAAGCGCACGAGCCCAGGGAGCAGCCACGGGCCAGCTGTGTCGCCTCCGCCACTCCAGGCCAGCCCCGGGTAAGTCTTTTAGTGCTAAATAATAATAGCACCTGTGTGCTTGGGAGGGGGCGATGCCGTGTTCTATGGGGTGGGCACTGGGGCATAAGGCGATGAAATGGCAGACCTGGGTGCACCACCCAGCAGTCCTGGTTCTCCCAAGCGACAAGCACTAGGCCAAAAGTTCACCTTAAGAAGGCACCAAGGAGGCAGGACGGATGCTCCCGAAGCCCCTGGGCGCCGTAAATGACCAACCTTCCAAAGACGGGCAAAGGGCTGTTCAAAGCAGCTCTCGTGCTCCCCCACCCGCGCGCCCCCTGCGGGGGTCCCATGGGATGAGGACAGCGCCTGCCCTGTCTCACTGCAGCAGCTGGGGGCCAGGTGAGAGACGCCTCTCCATGGCCGTTGCTGCTCCAGCGGGCACAGCTGGGGGAGGGGTGCATGTCCCCCAGCTGAGGGACAGACACACAGACAGAGACACAAACAGACTCTGGAATATATCGCAAAGAGCTGTCCTTTTCTCCACCTCTGCCCCCTGCTGGCCCAAAGGGGTTATAGCTGTCCTGGTCCCCATCTCTGGGCTCTCCTCCGTCACTCCACAGTATAATTGTCCCTGCTTTCCATCCTGCACCCCCTGCTGCCCTGATGGGGTCATTATATAGCAGCGTGTTCCCTTTCCGAGCATCAATCCCATTCCAGGCACCTCCCATTTTCCTGGCACGACCAAACCCCGACCCTGCTGTAAGTCATGTTAAGAGGACGGTGTATACAGAATTTGATGGCCCTAGCACAGTGTTTCTCTAGTCGCGGTACAAGGACTCTCAAGGGTGCTCGAGAGAAGTCTGGGGAGCACGTCAACACAACTGAAATTTGGAGAAAACGGAATTTTTGTTTGAAGTTTTATTATTTTTGTACTTTTTACACCCCAAAATGTTGTCCCCTGTTGGCTACGGTTAAGTGTTTTAAACAAATGTGTGGCAATGGTGGGGAAAAAAATGTGTGTGCCTGAAAACTGTAGGTACTGGGGGTACTTATAATTTTTTTTAAAGGGGTACTTGATACAAAAAAAGGTTGAGAAACACTCCCGTAGCTCTTAGCGTGTAGGAGGAGTTCTTGAACAAAGAGACAGACGGACAGATAGACACACAGACGACCTCTCTCAAATAGTCAGTAGATTCGCTTGGCCACGGTTGCTGATATATATTTATTTATTCTAAAGCCAGATTTATTCTGGGCAGCTGCAAATCCGCTGTGGTGAGCCAGCCACCAGCACTGCCGCAGCCTTTTTTATTCTGCATCAAAACCGAGCAAGCTTCAATCCCAGGCTTTTATTTACTTTTCTTTCGTCTACAAAGAGGCACATATCTGCTCTCGCCACCAGTGTTCCCTGCCAGCGGAGGGCTTGGGCAGCCACCCCAGGCAAGCTTCAAATGCCACCCAGCTGAGTAGCAGAGCGCCCACAGCTGGAAACACGTGTTTATACGGGTGGTGCACAGCCGCACAGCCTTTGGTGCATGTAACAAAATTGATTCCGCACATGGGTTGGACACAATTAGAAGGAACATTGTTAGCCACTGTACTGTATTTAACTCTGCGCTGGAGCCTGCAACCTATAGGACATCAGAAGAGGGACTGTATAGCTGGGGACCTTGCCTTGGCAGGGATTTGGTCAGAAGAGTGTTTGTAATCCTTTGGTCTCCGGGGTTTGCCATTTATCTGCACAAACGTGTGTTCCCAGCTGGCACCTGCCATGCAAGGTCTCAGCTGCACAGCCAGTTCTAAAAACAATTCAGACCAGCGGGTCATGCACAGGGGAGAGGGGAAAGGATCATCCCGTTTCCATTCATCAATATCATTACCCACATTTCTAACCATCCAACCCAAGTCGGACCACAGCAAGGCCACTTGGCTGAGGATCCGTTCACAGGAAGGGGGGTTCCCATGGAAGCCCACGTATTTGCCGCTGCGTCAATGTATTTTCCAGCGCGGGTGCCCGGCTGTCCTGACAGTCACAGCTTTGTTGTATTTAGGTCCCAATTACCCGCCACCTTGTCCTGATTTTTCACGTGTGCTAGCTGGGTGGTCGCCCTGTTTCCAGCTGTCTCAAAGGCACCCACTTGGAATGCCAGGCTGACCGTCGGAGTACACACAGCTCCTCCCTGTTACACGAGGCAAAGCCAACCGTCTTCTGGAGTTAGCGGGAGGAGCCATGCTTCTGCCGAGCTCAACCCGTCCAGGAAAGGAGAGGGCTGACATAAGAACATAAGAACAGCCGGACTGGGTCAGACCAAAGGTCCATCTAGCCCAGGAGCCTGTCTGCCGACAGTGGCCAGCACCAGGTGCCCCGGAGGGGGTGGACCAAAGACAACGATCAAGCGATTTGTCTCATGCCATCCGTCTCCAGCCTCTGACAAACAGAGGCCAGGGGCACCATTTTATCCCCTGGCTAATAGCCTTTTATGGACCTAACCTCCATGAAATTATCTAGCTTCTCTTTAAACTCTGTTATAGTCCTAGCCTTCACAGCCTCCTCTGGCAAGGAGTTCCACAGGTTGACTATGCACTGTGTGAAGAAGATCTTTCGTGTATTAGTTTTAAACATGCTACGCATTAATTTCATTTGGTGTCCTCTAGTCCTTCTATTATGGGAACTCATGAATAACTTTTCTTTATCAGCCCTCTCCACACCACTCATGATTTTATAGACCTCGATCCTATCCCCCCTCAGTCTCTTCTTTTCCAAACTGAAAAGTCCCAGTCGCTTTAACCTCTCCTCATATGGGACCCGTTCCAAACCCCTGATCATTTTAGTTGCCCTTTTCTGAACCTTTTCCAAGGCCAAAATATCTTTTCTGAGGGGAGGAGACCACATCTGTACACAGTATTCAAGATGTGGGCGTACCGTAGTTTTATACAGGGGTAGTAAGATATTCTGGGTCTTATTTTCTATCCCTTTCCTAATAATTCCTAGCATCCTATTTGCCTTTTTGACCGCCGCTGCACACTGTGTGGATGTTTTCAGAGAACTGTCCACGATAACTCCAAGATCTCTTTCCTGATTTGTCGTAGCCGTGGAGAAAGCATGGGCTAATGGACCGGACATTAGCTTGGACGTCTATCTCTCCTTTCCCTCTCACCCTTTGTCTGATCTACATAGTCTGCAACCTGTCCCGAGCAGGGACTGTCACGCTGTGTACAGCACCTTGCGCAACGGCTTCGTTTGCAGCTGGGGGCTTTCGCTGCTACTGTATCACACACCTTAAATAACAATTCAGGCATGCTAGGTGTTCTTCAGGCTGCATTAAAGGGGCACACATTGGGAAGAGATTGGTACATTACTGGTTTATATTAATCAATTAAAACGGATTAAAAAAAATCAAAACTTCCTGGTGTTTGCTTACTTCCCGCATTTGAGAATATAAGAACAGCCATCCTGGGTCAGGCCATCTAGCCCAGGGTCCTGTCGGCCGACAGTGGCCAATACCAGATACTCCAGAGGGAGGGAACACAACAGGGAATCCTCAGGAGATCCCTCTCCTGTCACCCATTTCCAGACAAACAGAGGCTAGAAACACCATTCCTTCCATCCTGGCTAATAGCCATTGATGGACCTAACCTCCATGAATCTATCTAGCTCTTTTTTGAACCCTGTTAAAGTCCTGGCCTTCATCACATCCTCTGGCAAGGAGTTCCACAAGTTGACTGTGCACTGAGTGAAGAAAAACTTCCTTTGGTTTATCTAAAACCTGCTGCCTGGTCACTTCATTTGGTGACCTCTAGTTCTTATATTGTGGGACTAAGTAAATAACCTTTCCTTTTTAGGGGCCCCCCACATTTACGACCTAATTGGTTCCTGGAAAACCACTGTAAGTCAAGCCATCATAAGTTGAACCCTTATTTCCCGTAGGCACAATGTTATAAATGGCGGTTCTGTTCCCGGAAACCTATTTCATACCCTAAAAATACCAAAATTGACTACGGAAATGGAGGAAAATTAAACTAAATAGTTCAAATAATGCACAAAAATAACTCAAAAGTGAAGACCAATGGGGCGGAGATGCGCTCAGGTCAAGCAGCAGCTGCAGACTGGTGCGTCTGACTGACCTTGTGTGTTTCCTGTTTTGGGAAAACGTGTGGAGTCTGCGTCATACGCTGTCGTAAATACGAGCTGCGGACGTAAATTGGTGGGGGCGGTTAGGAGCTATCTTGCATGAAAAAATGGTTGTAAATGCGGGCGGTTGTAAGTCGGGAGTCGCCTGTATTCCCTTTTTCCACACCAGGTATAATTTTATAGATTTCCACCAGCAGGAGGCAGCACTTGGTCCTGCGGCGGCTAAAGAGGGGGCGGGGCACACAGGCCAAACCTCAGACTGACAGCAAGACAGGGCTGCTAATCTGGTCTATTAGTCAGTTTCACTTCTCTGTCTCATTCCGCTGTTGATGGTTCACCTGCCGTTTACCGCGCTCACCCATCTGGGTTTGAAATGTGGTAGCTGCCGCATCGGGCTCTGCTGTCGACTTGCTGACAGCCTGCTGGGGGTTGGCGGTAACGCGTGCACCTGCCTTCTTCAGGATCGATAGACGTAGGATCAAAATAAACGTCCCACGTCGCGGGCACTGGCGCCACGGGGGAAAGCGTTGGGGGCTGCCAGAGCAGGACGGCCCCCAAACATTTCTATTCCTATCCAATGTGCTAACCGCGCGCCTCTAATATTTTAAACCAGCTGAAATTGGGCCCTACATTATCGGGCAGCCTCCCTCTGCCCGCTTGGCCTATGTGTTAAAAATCCGCGCAAGCCGGCAACGTTTCAGAGAGGCCTGGATCCTGGCTGCATCCCAATGTCATTTAAAGGTTGACACCTACCGGCTGCATCCCTTCTATGTTCGGTTACTCTCGGTAATTGTTTAACGCGCTGAGAGACGAGGAATAATGCTTGTTTTCTTTCCTCCCCATGTGGGGCCACCGTCTCCTTGTTTGCTGGTTTCTGCCGTGGACGGGGGTGGGGTGCCAGCTAGGACTCCGGGGTGTGGTGCTCAGTGGTTATCCGCTTGCGGGTATCAATATCGGGAAGCGTATTTAACACTGAGCTCTTCAGTCGCGCAGAGAAAGATCTAACAGGATCAGCTGGACAGAAGTCAGAGCGGATACAAGGTGTGAATGTTTAACAGTGGAATTAGCCCTCGGGACAATTTCCCCCGGGTCGAGGCAGATTTCCTAGCACTGACAATTTTTAAATCGAGACTGGCGTAGGGATGTAGAAGGGTAACTGGTTCCCCGCAAGGGCGGCGTTTCGGGAGGGCGGGGGGCAGCTTTCCTTCCCCTTCCCCTGAGGATAAGGGAGCGAGGGGAAAGTACTTGCACCGGGTGCAGGTCTCTCACTCCTGGCTGGTGAAGGGATGGGGGCACCGGTGGAACTCACGGACGCCAAGGACTGTCCTCTTGTTCCCTTATCGGCAGGGGAGCAGGATGGAAGCTGCCTTCCGCGGGTGTGCGTGGCTGTGCCCCTCCCCGGCCTGCTCTCACAAAACGCCCCCGTGGTTACCCGGTCAGCGTCATGCTAACCAGGTAACTGGTTAACCGGATTTCGAGCCCGGCGGGCCGGCAGGCGGGAACCCAGCGAGGTCAGGGTGGCAGGCGGGAACCCAGCGAGGTCAGGGCGGCAGGCGGGAACCCAGCGAGATCAGGGTGGCAGGCGGGAACCCAGCGAGGTCAGGGTGGCAGGCGGGAACCCAGCGAGGTCAGGGCGGCAGGCGGGGACCCAGCATGGCGGGTAGGTGGCACCCGGCCGCGCCGCAGCGGACCCAGGCGGGGGCAGCGGGAACCCCGACTCCAGCCGCAGCAGCCCCGCCATGCCTGCCCACAGCCCCCGTGAACCCCCCCGGTGGCTACCCTGAGGAACCAGTGCACCGATAGAACTACAACTGGTTAACCGCGAACTATTTTGCTGGATATTTACGTCCCTAGACGGGTTGTGCTTCTGGGAGCTCTGCTCTGGGGATTGCGGTGGGGCGGTTCTTTGGCTTGTGTTATGCAGCCAGCCAGCCACACTGGCCCCTTGCGGGCTCAGAGACCTGGGAATCTGTGCCCCACCCCAAGGGGCAGCACCCGCTTGTCTGTGGAGTGGCACCCCAACGCCGTGGCTTGTGTTCCTTTGAGTCCCTCTGGCTGCCTTGGGCGGTGCCCCAGCGCACGACCTAGCCCAGCGGTCACTCGCCAGTCGATCGGGATCTACCGGTCGATCTTGGGAGCCTCTGACAGGGGATCCTGACTGGTTTGGCCAAGCGGCTACCAAGTGCCGGCGCTTCAGCTGCCCCTCCCCCTGCTGCTGCGCATCTCCTGCCCTTTGCCTTGCAGCTGTCCCCTCGGGCGCCTCCTGCTTTCTGGGCAGGGCCGGGGAGGGAGAGGAGGGGGCTGATGTCAAGGAGCCCCCCCCTCACTCTGCATCCTGTCTCCACAGAGCAGAGAGGGGGCACAACAGGGCTTGGGAGGGAGTTTGCTGGCTGCTTTTGGGAGCGGTGCAGGGCCAGAGCAGGAGGAGCCTGCCTTAGCCCCACTGCACCCCCATCTAGGAGCCACCTGAGGTTAGTAGTGTCCAGCCGGAGGCCACATCCCGAACCCCTCCTGCACCCCAAGCCCCTGCCCTGAGCACCCCTGCATCCAAACACTGTCCCAGAGCCGGCACCTAGAACCCCCTCCAGTACCCCAATGGCCTGCCCCAAGCTCAGCTCAGAGCCCCTCTCACACGCCAAACCTCTTCACCCAAGACCGGAGCCTGCACCCCAACCTGCTGCCCCAGCGTGCGGAAAGGGAGGGAGGGAGGGAGGGAGAGGGGGCGGGGCCTTTTTCCAAATCAATAGGATTGTGTTCAGAACCACAACGCCGCGAGCGCTCCACCGGGAAATCGCTCTCTGGCTCCAAAGGGGAACGGGGCCGCTGCAGAGACGGCGCATGCCACGCCGGGTGACTCTCTGGCTGGTGCTTCATGAGCGTGAGGCCGGCCAGCCGGAATGACCACGGCCCCGCGAAGATGGGCGACGGGGGAGGGATCACATGATGGTTCCCTGTTCCGGCCACTCCCTCCGGGGCACTTGGTGTTGGCCGCTGTCGGCAGACAGGGCACTGGCAAGATGGAGCTTTGCTCTGAGCCAGTCCGGCCGTTCTTCTGTTCTTAACTGGGCTGAGGCCACCAAATACAGATTCCCCAGCCCTGGTAATGCTGGAACGCTCTCGGCGACCTCTGCCCGCTCCTCACCCTCTTCCCAACCTGCCACCTCAGCGTCAGCGGCTTCCCCGCCACGCCCGGGCCTCCCGGCCCATGGGATACCCGGCGGCTTCCCCGCCACGCCCGGGCCTCCCGGCCCACGGGACACCCAGCGGCTTCCCCGCCGTGCCCAGGCCTCCCGGCCCACGGGACACCCAGCGGCTTCCCCGCCACGCCCGGGCCTCCTGGCCCATGGGACACCCAGCGGCTTCCCCGCCACGCCCGGGCCTCCCGGCCCACGGGACACCCAGCGGCTTCCCCCTTGCAGCGCGCTGGCTCGGGACCAAACGGACCCTCCACTTTCACAGGACCGAGGCGTTTGCGTCGGGCAGGGAACTTGGCACAGGCCTGGCGAATCGTTCCAGCCAGATCGCAAACCACAAGAGAGGCTCCGGGTGCCGTTAATGCCCCGGCATGTCGGAACGGCAGGAAAGCAAGGGGCTGGCTGCCAGAAAACACTGTGAAATGTGAGCCACGGGGAGGCTGCACTAGCGCCCAGAACAGCGGCCGGCTGCCGGGTTGGCAAGACCCGAGACCAGGCTGTAAGGGATCTGCGACCAGTCTCGAGCTCTGTCCCAGCTCCCCCCTCCGCCAGGCGGATGGCAGGCAAGCCGCTTCATCTTCCTGTACCTCCCTGCCCTCTCTGCAACTAGGGACGGTGGCGCTTCCTCTGTCTGCCAGGTTTATCCAGCCAGGCTGCCGCAGAGGTGCAGCGCCCAGCCCCACGGGGTCCGGATCCGAGCCCAAGTCCCAGGCGCTACGGGAAGAGAAATAAACGCCAGGAATCATAAAGCTGCCTGACAAACGGCCCCCCCATGTCACCGATTGTCCTCCGCTCTCCCGGAGTGGGATTTCTCCCCTCGCTGCACACGTGCCACAGACGGATCCACGGAGCTGAGGGCAGAGTAAAGGCTGAATGGGGGGCGGGAACCGAGGCGGAATGTTCTCTCTCGTAGGGCGTGCGGGCGTTTGAACAGCAGCGTTCGACAAAGGATGCGTTTCCCTTTGGAACTGCCTGCGACGTAATTACAACCGGCCCTTCCCCTTCCCTGGGATGCTGCCTGGAACAGAATGATTGTAACTCCTAGCTCTTACCTAGCCCCTTTCAGCCGCAGATCTCAAAGCAACTCACTATTATTGCCTTTCTTTCCAGACAGCCTCTCACATGGACCCTCACCAACGCCTCGAGCCACGTAAGGGGCCACGGGCCACGAGAAAAGGTCCTTGCGTGGGTCAGGAAGTGGTTACAAGATAGGGAACAAAGGGAGGGAGAAATGGTCAGTTTTCACAGCGGAGAGCGGTAGACAGCCGGGTGCCCACTGTACCACCACCGATGCTGCTGTTCACCATATTTATCCACGACAAAACCTTGAAAACAACAACGGTCCCACGAACTGAAATAGAGATGGATGGTCTCGTGAGCTTTCGTGGGCACCACCCCCTCCTTCAGGGACAGATACGGAGCAAGAGGCGCAGAGGTTGAATTATAAAGCAGGAAAAAAGGGGAGAGGCGGGCGGGAAAGAAAAATCTGTCAATGAACGTCTCCATGCAAAATGAGGCTAATAGACTGGGCTGTAAACAGGGCTGGATTAGCCAATAGGCAGACTAAGCACGTGCGTAGGGCACCAGCAAAGCAGGATACCAAAAAAAATATGAGATTTTACGGTATAGTATTGTTTTTATTTTGAATTACATATGGGGTCACCATCATCTTTTCAGGGCTTAGGGCTTCTAAAGGTCTTAATCCGGCCCTGGCTGTAAGTGCCCGATGTCCTTTGGGTGTTGAATATAATGGCCCTTCCAGTTCATGTCTTTGTTCAAGCTGTGACGGCGTGTTGGGGTTTTCCCGTCTCCTGCACCCCCGTAATGGCACAGACAGACTCCGCCAGCCAGTAGAATAGAGGGAGTTTATTGCTTCTCCAGGATACAGCACAGCACAGATGCAATCTGGTTCCAGGGCAGGCCTAGGATGCCTCAGCCCCCCTTGAGATGGGGGAGACTGGGCCCCTAAATTCCAGCCCCTTTCCCTAGGCTGTCTCCTCCATGCTCCCAGACAGAAACTAAAACTCTCTTCCAGCCCTGCCCCCCAGCCAGGGGCAGCATTCCCCCTTCCTTTGTTTCTCTCCCTGGGGGGTAGCTGGGCGGACAGGTTGCGAGACCCTGGCCTAGTGACTCATCCCCTGTCCTGCTGGGCCGTGCTACAGGCAGCAGCCAGTGGGGGTCACCCACAGCCCCAGCATCGCAACCAGCAAGGTACCCCCCACTACGTCACACAAGCCATGAGAGATGGGGGGGGAGCTTCAGCGCCCCCCCCCGAGCCCCTTTTAAATGGGCACTTGGGGGTGGGAGGCTTGGGGCTGGGGCAGTTCCAGACAGGGAGGGGGGGTGCCCCCAGCCAGCCCCTTTCACCTGTCTGGTGATTGTCTCTCTTCTGTTTGGTTTGCTGAGACGCAATCCCATTCCAGGCACATCCCACTGTCCTGGCACCACCAAACCCCGCCCTTGCTTTGAGCTCTGCTAAAAGGAAGCTGCCTCCTGAATTTGATGCTCCTAGCTCTTTCCATGTAGGAGGCGTTTTTGAAGAAGCAGACAGACAGACAGATGCCCAGACAAGCTCTCTCCAATACACGGTAGACATCTGGGGAAAGGGGTGCGGGGCGAGGCCGCGCCGGTTGCAGCTGACACTAAAATGACTCACGCCGGTTACGTGGGGTGCTGACGGCGGAGCTGTGCAAAGGGATCTCACAAACGGGAGTGATTGGGCAACAAACCGGCAGATGACATTCAGGGCTGATAAATGCAGAGTAATGAACATGGGAAAACTGAATCCCAACTCTGCACACAAATGAGCTGTTGCCAGGCTGGAGATAGCTCTTGCAATCACTGTGGCGAGTTCTCTGACAACATCTGCTCCGTGCGCCACGGCAGACAAAAAAGCAAAGAGAATGTCGGGAGCCCTTAGGAGAGAAATCGCTACTAAGACAGAAAATGTCATGATGTCCCTCTCTACATGTATGGCGCAGCCACGTCCTAAATACTGCAGGCAGTCTTCGTACCCCTCTCACGAAAGACGTATTAGAACAGGGAAACGTACGGAGGAAGGCAGCCTCCTCATAACGCAAGAACCAGGAGTCACTGCATGAAAAGAATAAGCGGCGGATTTACAACGCACCAAAGGAAGTATTTCGCCACACGCTGCCCAGTCAACCTGTGGAACTCCTTGCTGGGGGATATTGTGGCGGCCAGAAGGGTAAGTGTGTTTTAAAAAGAATTAGAATTAAATTCCTGGAGGATAGGTCCCTCAACAGCTACTATCCAAGATGGTCAGGGATGTAACCACATGCCCCTAAATCTTTGACGACAAAGAAGCTGGAATTCGACAACATAGGAAGGATTACTCAGTAACTGCCCTGTTTAGTTCATGGTCTTTGCAGTATCCAGCACTGTCAGAAGACAGGACCCTGGGATTGATGGACCTTTGATATGACCCAGAATGGCCATTTTGATGTTTATGGGGAAACCGAGGCCCAGAGCGGCGATGTGACTTTGTTTAAGGTCACTTACCAGACCAGTGACAGAGCAGGGAACAGAACCCATGTCTCCTGCATCCTAATCTGGCACTTCACAGGCCTTAGGAAAACATATTTATCTTGCCCCTCCCCGCCCCGTAGAGGAAATAAAAGAAACTAATAAAAGAAAGTTCTTCTTCACATAGCGTGTAGTCAACCTGTGGAACTCCTTGCCAGAGGAGGCTGGGAAGGCTAGGACTAGAACAGAGTTTAAAAAGAAGCTAGATAAATTCATGGAGGTTAGGTCCATAAAAAGCTATTAGCCAGGGGATAGAAATGGTGCCCCTGGCCTCTGTTTGTCAGAGGCTGGAGAGGGATGGCAGGAGACAAATCGCTTGATCATTGTCTTCAGTCCACCCTCTCCAGGGCACCTGGTGCTGGCCACTGTGGGCAGACAGGCTCCTGGGCTAGATGGACCTTTGGTCTGACCCAGTCCGGCCGTTCTTATGAAATCTCCTGGCGGGTGACAAACAGATCAGCAGGTGTGGGCGGGCTTTGATGCCACAGGTAGAACAGGGCCTCAAACGCCCAAGCGGCTTTCTCATGGCTGCTGCCGTCGGGGCAGGGGTGTGTGGTTCCCGGCAGCAGCCTGGCAGGAGGAGTCGCTGCAGCAGGCAGGTAAAAGGCCTGGCCGCCCCGGCTTTCTGACCCTGGGCTCCCCGCGTCTCTCCCTCCTCCCCCCAGTCCACTCATGCCCCTCAGTTCTGGCTCGCAGGCCCCGGGCTGGGCCAGGACTCCCCCTCGGCAGAGCAGCCTCTGCTAATGAGGCAACTTGACTGGTGCCCCCCAAAGCTCCCTCCCCCTCCCCCCACCGACGTGGGGAAAGAGACCCGTAAATTCCGCTCCCGGGGGGTTCAGGTGCCCAGTCTCCAGAATCCTGCCGCACCCGCTGCGGCGGTGCAGGGTACAATTCAGCCCTGTCCCCACCGGCTGCTGGCCTGCTGGGTGGGCGCAAGCTCTCGTCCGGAAGCAGCTGACGCCCTCCGCCCCTTGGGAGACGCTGCCATTTCCAGCCGTACCCCCCCCCCCCCCCCCAGTCTTTGGCCTCCAGCTGCCCTTCCCTCTTAGCTACCAGGCCTGCTGAGCGCCCCAGCCCGGACCGTGGGGGGTGGCACAGGGCCCAGCCTGCATCCTCACTGCTGGTTGGGGCGCCCGGAGCTTAGCATGATGGAAATTCCCAGGCAAGCCAGAGGATCCCTGGCCCCTCGCCCGACTCCACATGTCACCGGGAGATCGCCGAGCACCGGTGGGAGTTCCCTGACCACCGGGAGCCCAGGGGAACCCCCCGCCCGGGACAGAGACCGAGTGACAGGATTACAGGCCGTTCCAGCCCAGGTCAGCTCCCCACTCTCTGGAGGGCAGGCCTCCATCTCACACACTTTGCCAGTAAGTGCAGGGCAGAAACTGATCGGGACAGATCCTGGGTTCCCAGAGAGGCTCAGGGGACTTATTCCTACTTCGCTCTTTCCATCAACTGCTCGCCAAGGGCTTTACGAAGGAGTTCGGTGTCAGGGGAAACTGAGGCACCGGGCGGCGATGTGACTTGCCCACGGTCACCCAGCAGGGCAGTGGCTGAGCCGGGAACTGAACCCGCGTCTCCTGCGTCTCACGCTGGTGCTCTACCCGCGTGCCTCCCCACGGGCAGGCCGTGCGTGTGGGGGAGCTCGCCCCATTGCTGCACACACTACACCGGCGCTAAAAGGCATTGCGTACTATGGAGATCAGGCAACTGCGGCACTGCTCTTCCCCCCTCCTGTTGGGCCAGTTGCTCATTGCACATAGAGGCCGGTTCCGCTACACCCCTTAGCCACCAGGCTGCAGCGGGGGCTGGCCCGGGCATCGCGGCCACGCTCAGCGCCAGCACCGAACCTCGCAAGTTCTGCGGGGAATCCCGGCGCCAGACGCAAGCGGGTCCCCTCCTCCAAGCCCTCCGACGGCTGGAGGCGCTTTGAGACACACGTGAGCGGTTCTAGAACACGACCACGCGGCCAGCTGTCCGCCCGCGGCCGGCTACCGCACTAGGCTGGCAACAGCCCCGCCCGGCCAGGGCTGACCCACAACCCCGGCCTAGAAATCCGGCTGTAGCAACGCCTGGGGGACCTGTGCTCGCCCCCAGGCAGGGCCAGAGTCTCCAAAGAGCCCAGCGTATCGGGGCCCTGGTGGGCGAGGCTCCGGGGAGAATCGGGCCCTTGTTTGGGGCAGAAACAGGAGCTGAGCTGGGAAGGAGATCTGGGTGCTAAGCCCTTGGCAATCTGGCCCAGGAGACGTGCCTGTATCCAGTGCTGCCGTGGCTGGTGCCTCGCACCCAGCCCCCCCCCCCGGGGCTACCCATGGCGGGGGGGCTACTCGGGGACAGGGACTCGGAACACCTCCCCACAAGCCAGCCCGGGACTAGTTGCCGGGGCCAAGGCTGTGGGATCGGTTTCCTTAGGTTCCCCCCAGCACCCACAGCCAGGGAGGAAGCACCCCGGTGGGAGAAGGCTGGGAGGCGTTTTGGGGGCCACGCAGAGTCCAGGGGTGTTGACCCCCGGGGGGTTGGGAGGGAGCAGGGGGCGGGGGATGGGCTCTCAGCCAGTTGATCTCCCACCCTTTGCCAGTCCCGACCCGACAACAAGTTGGAGAGAACTGGGCTGGTTCCCCCCTCCTCGCTCGCATGCCGGCTAGCCCCCCCCTCCAGCCCGCCAGGTCCCCACACAGGAGGTACATCTGCCCCCAAAGCTTGTCCCCAAGCCCCCTCCGCCAAGGCCAAAATCCCACCCCATGCGCCTCCCCCCATCCCCGAGAGAGGCCTGTTTGCAGCCCGGCCCAGCCTTTTATGCCCCACGTGACATCGCTGCCAGGCGCCGGCGCCGGGTCTGGGCGAGACTTCCCGGAGCCCCTAGAAAGGGGCAGGCGCCCGACGCACCCGGTGCCCTTACCTGGTCCCGGATCCTGTCCTGCTGGCCGCGGATGGCCAGGGCGTGCTGCGGGTACTTGTTCTTCAGGTGGTCCATGAAGGCGTCCCGCTTGCGGTCCATCTCGGCCTTCTGGAGCCCGGTGAGGGCCTCCAGGCTCTGGGCGGCGATCACCGTGTGCCGGCGCTCCGAGGTGTGCACCAGCCCCACGTTGGAGAAGCGCCGGGTCCCGTTCCCCAGGGTCCGGTATTCCCGCGGGTACTCCGCATCGTCCGCCGAGATCATGTGCGTGCTCGTCCTCTCGGGATCTGCACAGGGCGGCGGGGAGAGAGCAGAGCTGGGGTCAGGGGCCTTCCGGCCAGCCCGCAGCCGGAGGGGCCGGGGCGGGAATCCAGTGGTGACCCTGCTGTTGCGGAGCTGCGTGGTCGGGGCTGACAGCACCGGCTGGCCGGAGGCAGGCTCCTTGCTCCGGATCCAGTGAGGCCCTGCTAGTCCAGCCCTGGGGTGCCCCGAACCCAGCCTGGCTGGGGGCTCTGTGGGGCTGGGGACGAGGGGCCTAACTCCCCGGCACACGTACTCCAGCGCAGTGAGGTGCCGGAGCCCCAGCGGGCGTGGTGCGCAGCCACCGGGGAGCGTTTACGCAGCCGCCGGCAGCGGGCTCCCCCACTCGGCTAGACGGCCCCCTGCTCGCCAGCAGCGAGGGCCCAATGCAGCCCAGCCACTTGCGTCCCTCGCCGGGGGCTGGGTGGCACCCTGCCAGCCCAGGCCGCTGGTTTGAGCCTGCGTGGAGCTAGGGGAGCAGTGTAGCCGGGGGGGGGGGGTGCATGCCAGTGGGGCAAGGGGCCAGGGGTTGGCAAGGCACCAGGCCTCAGTCACGTGGTGACCCCCTTCTCCAGAGGCGGGAGGCTGATGTGCGAAGCTCCCCCTCGCACAGCAGGCTGGGGCCCTGAGTTAGCGGGAGTGCAGCTGGGGCGGGTAGCAGCCGCACAGCGCCGGCCGTACAAGCCCGGCACAGCCTGGGGGTGGAAGCGAATAGTCGGGGGTCCGATACACCTCGTCTTCTTGGGTAGTCGACTGACTGTTCGACTATTCGCTTCCCCGCCCCCCTTGCTGCCTCTGTATCAGAGGCAGCAATGGGGGGGAGCAGGAGCCGGTGCTGGGGGGAGGAGCACCCTCTCTGTGATGAGCAGGGGAGAAGGGGAGGCAGAGCCGCAGCGGTCCCAGAGCTGGTGTCCCGGCTTGTGCCGGCTCCGGGAGCTGCCGCGGCAGCGGCTCTGCAGTTTCAATGTCGTCGGAGCCCGGTGGTCCCGGAGCCAGCGCGAGCCAGGACGCCTCAATCCCAGCTCAAGCCGGCTCCGGGAGTTGCCGGGGCAGCGGCTCTGCAGTTTCAATGTCGTCGGAGCCGGGCTGCCTGTGCGCCCAGCACTTACTCCATGTACAGTGCAGAGCTGCGGGCGGGGGAGCTCCTGGAACCGGCGCGGGCCAGGCCTGAGCCTAATCGTACAGTCGATACAAATGAATCGACTCCACGCTTTGCCCGGGGCCCGTGTGCTGGGGAGCTCGGCTTTCAGCAGCTCTTGCCGGATGCCGGCTCCCTCCACCCGCCGGCGGTTTGGGGAAGCGACTGACCCGGGGAGGGACGTGCACAAGCGCGTGGCCCTGCTCCCATCCCAGGCGAGGGGGAAGTCCTGCCGAGAAAGGCGCAGGCCGGGCGCTTTTGGACGCCCCCGCCCCGCCGATGCAGGCCAGGCTGGGGCGGAGTGGGCAGCGGCCGAGCAGGCAGGAGGCCGGAGGGATGGGCTCACACTGGCACCCCCCCCAGGCCGTTACTCAACGCTAAAGCCAAGGCCTGCTCAGGGCTCCGGGCGGGTTCCGGGGCCTCCGCCGTGCCGGGGACTCAGCGCCGGCTCCGGCCTCCAGGGCCAAAGGCCGGCTGGGAACTTTGTGACCAGCTAGTGTGACGGCCGGCAAGGGGGGCCGGCCATTCCCGCCGCCAAGGGAACTGGCCCGCCCTTGCTCGGGGGCGAGGCTCACCGGATACCTGCGACTGCCCCCTCCCAGCCTAGAGTGCCACGTTTCCAGCTGCGCTCCCCCTCTCTGGGTCCCCCCCGCGAGGGCCTGGTGTCCGAGGTGCAAAGGGGACAGTGGGGGTGGATCTCAGGCTCTGGAGAAGGGGGCAGGCTGTGGGATGCGGGGCTGGGGAGGAGGGAGGCAGGTCGGGGCTGTGACCAGGACAGGCCGCAGCAGGAGGGGAGGGGGGCGACTGGGCTGCTGCTCCTGACAGTGACAGACGCGGACAGGACGGGGGGAACCACAGAGACAAGGCCCAAAGGAAAAGGCCAGCCGGCGACGGGACACCGAGGCAGCCCCAGGCCCGCGGCGGAGGGGCCAAGGCGGCTGCACAACAGACACACACGGAAGGACACAGACGGACGGACACACCAAAAAGAAAATGAAAGGGAGGCCGGTGAGAGGAAAAGGGGGTCCCGCCCTTTCGGCCACCGGCCCCGCTCGGAGGCGAAGACCCGGCCGGCGGAAGTCTCGTGCGACAGGGCCCGGGGTGACCCCATCCTCAGCCAGCTCCCTGCTCCGGCCTCGGCCCCTTCCCGAGGGTCCTCCGGCCCCACGTCTCTTTGTAGGCTCGTCCTGCCTGGCCCCCTCCCTGCTGTGGGGTCCTTGTCTCTAGCGACCCCAGTGCTCCCCTGCGCGGACAGAGCGCCACAGAGCTGGGAGCCCCCCACGCGCACACGCCCGCTGCAGATCCGGGAACCTCGCCCACAGCCCCTGCCCTCGGGGTCTCTCCCTGCTCAGCCTCAGACTGTCCGAGCTGGGAAAACATCCCCCACCCAGATCCTCTGGAGCCCCCCGCAAACCCGAGACCCCAACAGTGCCCCAGGGGCCTGGAGGGGCTGCGGTGGGTCGGTGCCAGGCCCTGGGGTTAAAACCTCTGTCGCCAGGGCTACAGACACGGACATACGCGAGGAAGGAGGGGCCTGCGGTGAAGGCGCCCGGCGGACACAGCTGGATAGAGGGACTGATGGAGAATCTCCACCCGGCTGTTAATAGTATAGGACCTAGGACACAACGGCAGGCGGTGATTCTAGCCACCAGGTGGCAGTGTTTGCACGACAGGAAGTACGTTGAGCTTGGGTCTTTATAGGGAAATATCCGAGCCTCTTGCAATCCGGAGCAGCGGTTTTCCCACGACGGGGCGCGCCCCAGGGCTGGGTGGTGGGAGGTCGGGCCCCGGGGATCATGGCTGCAGGGGTCAGGTGAGCAGCGGGGGGCTAAGGCAGCTCCCTGCCTGGCCTGGCCCCGCAGACCGTGCTACCCCCCAGAAGTGGCAGGCAGCAGGCCCGGCTTAGGTTTGGGGGTGGGGGAGTACACAGGGCTCCGTGCACTGCCCCTGCCCCGAGCACGAGCTCTGCACTCCCATTGGCTGGGGACCTGCTGTTGGCTGCTTCTGGGTGCAGCATGGTCGGGGGGGGGGGGGGGGGAGCAGGAGAGGCAGGAAGCTGCCTGAGCCCCCCCGGCTGCACCGCTGCCCTGGAGCCGTTCGAGGTCAGCCCCAGCTCTGCCCCCTCCCCAAAGCCAGAGCCCCCTCCTCCGCCCCAAAGCTCCCCTCCTCCGCCCCACCCTGGAACCCACACGCCAGTCACATTATGTCAGGTCACAGCATCAGCGATTTTCTTCAACTGGGGCATGAGAAAAACAGTTTGAAACCCTCTACCCTGTAGTATTTGTCCTAAGAGACAGGGGGGGGGGGGCTGTCATCCTCAATTTAGGGATGGTAAACTGAGGCACAGAGCAGTTAAGTGACTTGACCAATATCCCCCAGGGAATTGGACCCAGAGGCTCCAGGTGAGTTTTAGTCACCCGGATTCCCTTCCTTCCGCTTTGACTACCCCAGTGACGCTTCTAGCGCCATTTCTACCCAGAGGTCCCCACGCGGCACGGCGCAAAGTAACTTTCTTTTCATCAATGGGGAAACTGAGGCAGGTGACGCAAAGTGACAGGCCCAAGGTCCCCCAGGTAGAGAGCAGACAACCGAATTCAGAGTTCCTGGCCCTGTGTTTGGGATCCCTGGATGGCGCCTCATTTCGGTGTCAGCTGCCCAGTCGGTTAATGGCTCTGTGTGGAGGGCGATAAGGGGGGCCCAGCCATCACACGGAAAGAGAAGGGAAAACAAGCTGGCGGCTTTGCAGCCAGGAGTCAGCCACTGGTTGCACGCCGTGACGTTAATTTGTGCCAAGCCTGCTCCGCAAGGCGAGTGGCAATTAATGACGGGCGCAGAGATCGCCCGCAGCTTTTCTGGGGCTCGATAGGGGCGGGCAGCTTAGGGCCTGCCCCCCCCAGCAAATCCCAGACTGCCTGTTAGATCCCCCCCGCCCCACTCCGCGAAGGTGACTCCCACCTTCCTTCCTTCCACGTCCCCCAGCACCCCTCGCCGACCCGCTGAGCCGGGGACCGACAAGCCCAGGGCAGACCAGGGAGGTGGGGGCAGCTTTGGCATGTCCTCTGTAAGGGTGTCGAGATCCTGGGAGGTGGGGGGGACGCAGAGCGGCACCGGGCAGCGGCAGCTGCTGTCGTCCAGGTCTCTGTTCCTTGCCCTGCGGAAACGGCAGCTTGAGACTTGGGCGCTGTCAAATCTGCCGTTTCGTGAACCACTGTTCAGTCTTCATCGCTCTGCTCCCCCACGCCCCACCCCCTTCCCAGGATCCCGTACTCCACGCCAGAGAGGGGCTCCCCCCCCTTACTTCTGATCAGCCTGACGTCTTAGCTTTCCGACAAACTTGCTGGGCTGCCTTCCCCAGACTTAGAATCACAGAACCACAGAGCTGGAAGAGACCTCAGAAGGTCAAGTCCAGCCCCCTGCTCTAGGCAGGACCAATCCCAACTCAATCAACCCGGCCAGGGCTTTGTCAAGCCGAGACTTAAACACCCCTAGGGATGGAGACTCCACTACTTCCCTAGGGAACCCAGCCCAGTGCTTCACCACCCTCCTAGGGAAATAGTTTTTCCTAATATCCAACCTGGAGCTCTCCCACCGCAACTTGAGCCCATTGCTCCTTGTTCTGCATCTGTCACTACTGAGAACAGCCTCTCTCCATCCTCTCTGGAACCTCCCTTCAGGAAGTTGAAGGCTGCTCTCAGATCCCCCCTCACTCTTCCCTTCTGCAGACTAAACAGACCCAACTCCCTCAGCCTCTCCTCAGAAGCCTCCTCGCTTCATCTTGCACCGGGAAGGGGGGGGAGATCCCCCACCCTGGAAAATGCTGGGGCCGGCTTTATTCCCTTTGGTGCCCCTCTCTGGGACCCCTTTCCCAGGGCAGGTGGTCGTGGTGGGGAGAAGAACTTGGCAGCTGGTCACTTGCATCTGGAGGTGTCAGGCAGAGATCCCCAAAGAGGCTGAGTTGGGGGTGGGGGGTTGTTCACTCTGGGTGGCGATTTGGGAGGTCCCTGCCGCTTCGCCCTTCCTGGGACAGCGGCGACGCCGAGCAACCTTGCCTGGCGCTGCAGATAACATCACTTAGATCCCTTGGAAGGGCTTGGTACCTCCTGCCCGCACACCCCATGGGGGCAGGACAGACACAGTCAGCCCTGAGTCCTTTCCAGGCTGCAACGTGCCTCGTTTGTCGGAGGGCGAGAGACGAAGGACCCTCTGGGACTTCCCGGGCCCTGCTCCCGGCGGCGCACCACGGACGGGGCAGGCCCACCACGCGATGAAGAGGGAAAACCAATAGCAGAAAATGTGGAGATGGCAAGGGCACTTCACCACCTCTTTGTGGCGCTTTCACCAAGGTCGGTGGTGACTGGACGCCCAGTGTAGTGCATGCCAGGGTATGTCTATGCTACGGAGTTTTTCCGAAAAAACTTACACTTACGTCCACACTGCAATCGCGTTCTTTCCAAAAAAAAAAATCAAAAGAAAAATGTTGGCTTTTCCAACATTGATAAACCTCATTCTATGAGGAAGAACCCCTTTTGGGAAAGAACTCTTTTAGAAAAAGGCATGTGTAGACGGGGAAGAGGGAGCTCTTTTGCAAGAAGAGGAAAGAGGAAAAAGCACAGGTGCCCTAGTGGCCACTCCGCCCATAGTAGCCACAGCTTAAATGCGAGAGAGCGTCCATTCAGTGTGGACGCTAGCTGTCGATTTCAATGCACTTTTGCAGTGCGGACGCTCTCTTTCAGAAGAAGTTTTTCTGGACGATCTCTTCCAGAAAAGCTTCTTCCGGAAGAAGCCTGTAGTCTAGACATAGCTCCAGTGAAAAGCAGGTCAGTTCAGAAGTTAAAATAGGGAAGGAACAAGTTAAAAATGACTTTGAAAAGTGAGATGTTTTCAAGTCACCAGGGCCTGATAAAATGCATCCTAGAACACTCAAGGAGCTGGCAGAGGAGGTATGTGAACCTTTGAAAAGTCATGGAAGTCGGGAGAGTTTCCAGAAGACTAGAAAAGGACAAATCTAGTGCCCAGATATAAAAAGGGAAATAAGAACTACAGACCAGTCAGTTTAACTTCTGTGCCAGGGAAGATAATGGAGCAAGTAATTAAGGAATTCATCTGCAAACATCTGGAAGATAATAAGGTGATAAGTAACAACAGCCAGCGTGGATTTGTCAAGAACAAATCATGTCAAGCCAATTGGATAGCTTTCTTTGATTTGTCCTTTTCATATGTGTTCATTTTTTTAATTGTATCCTTTGGTATATATGGTTGTGACTATTTTCTTCCACTATTTGATCTGAGGAAGTGGGTCTGGCCCACGAAAGTTCAACACTTAATAAACCATCTTGTTAGTCTTTAAAGTGCTACATTGTCCTGCCTTTTGTTTTAGACTTTAGTAAGGCATTTGACATGGTCTCGCATGACCTTCTTGTTAATAAACTAGGGAAACACAACCTAGATGGGGCGACTATAAGGTGGGTGCAGAACTGGCTGGATTACTGTTCTCAGAGAGAAGTTATTAATGGTTCACAATCCTGCTGGAAGGGCAGAACAAGGGGGGCTTTGCAGGGGGCCGTTTTGGGACCGATTCTGTTCAATATCGTCATCAACGATTTAGATGATGGCATGCGGATGATATCAAGTAGGGAGGGGTTGCCAGGGCTTTGGAGGGCAGGGTCATAATTCAAACTGATCTGGACAAACTGGAGAAACGGGCTGAGGTCAATAGGATGAATTTCAACAAGGACAAATGCAAAGTGCTCCACTTAGGGAGGAACAATCCGTGTCTCGCACACAGAATGGGGAGCGACTGGCTAGGAAGGAGCCCTGCAGAAAGGGATCTAGGGGTCAGAGCGGACCACAAGCTAAATAGGAGTCAACGGTGTCACATTTGCAAAACAAAACAAAACGAAAAGCAAACCTGATTCTGGGCGGCATGAACAGGAGTGTTGGGAGCAAGACAGGAGACGTCATTCTCCCGCTCGACTCTGCACTGATTAGGCCTCCGTTGGAGTGTTGTGTCCAGTTCTGGGCACCACATTTCGGGAAAGAGGTGGAGACATTGGAGAAGGTCCGGAGAAGAGCAATAAAAATGATGAAAGGTCGAGAGAACAGGAGCTAGGAGGGGAGACTGAAAGAACTGGGCCTGTTCAGTTTGGAAAAGAGAAGGCTGAGAGGGGACACGAGAGCAGTTTTCAAGTATCTTAAAGGGTGTTATAAGGAGGAGGGAGAAAAATTGTTCTCCTTGTCTCTGAGGACTGGACAAACAGCAATGGGCTTAAACTGCAGCAAGGGAGGTTCAGGTTGGACATTAGGAAAAACTTCCTGCCTGTCAGGGGCTTAAACACTGGGATAAATTGCCTGGGGGGTTGTGGAATCCCCATCACTGGACATACTGAAGAGCAGGTTGGGCAGACACCTGCCAGGGATGATCTCAGTGGTGCTTGGTCCTGCCGGGAGGGCGGGGGACGGGATCGATGGGCTCTCGAGGGCCCTTCCAGTTCTAGGATTCCGTGAGATCTGGGGCCTGCCAGGTGTCTGATCCGGTCCTGGCACCTTTTGGCCTCTCCCTGCCCCCGGGAGAAATGACTGCCGAGATCAGCTGTTCTTCCCCCGGCAGCTGGGGCGCATCCTCATTTTCCTCCTGACTTTCCAGGAGCTGCGGCTGCTCTCCTCCTACCACCAGCCCTGCCCCACCTGGCCCCGCCCCCTCACTGCCCTGCTCTCCTCGGCGGCCCCCCCTCCAACGGCCCCACGGTCATGACCAGTCCTTGCTCTGCCCAGGACGTTCTCAGGACAAGATGCCCGGCCCTCTCCCCTCGCAGCCACACCCTCCCCCTCCTGTGTCCTCCATGGCGTCTCGCTCCCCACTAGGGACCGCAGCCCCAAGATGCCCTGCGGCTTAGCCAGGCTGGTCCGTACAGGCTCTGGGCTCCGCCTGCCCTGCGGCTCGTTCCCCTGGGAGAGTGGCAGACCCAGCAGTGTGGTCGGGAGCTGTCTGGGCCTGGCCGGTGCTGGGACTGACACTCCTGAGAGCGCCTGGGCCTGCCCGCCCAGCTGCCCTTAGAGCCGGGCCGTGCAAAGCCCCAGCACCAAGCGGCCGCATTGGACACGAACCTCGCGCTCGGCACAGCAGGGTCCAGCCCGGAGCGCGCGGAGGCCTCGTCACTCCGGCCCCTCTGCCTGGGACACAAAGGGCTCTGCTGACCATGCCTCCAAGCTCACACGTCCCACAGGGCCGGAAGCTCGCGTCCGGCTCGTGCTCCGGGGTGCAGGGAGAGAGGTGAGGAGACTTCCCTCCGGCCAGAGAGCAAATCGGCCGCAGGGCAGGAGCCGAACCCAGGAGCGAACCCGTGTGGTAGAGTTTGGAGTGGGGGGGGGGAGGCCTATGAAGATGCACGGGAGTAGGCCCTACAATAAACAACCAGTGTGCCGGTCAGAGAAATGCAGAGCGTGGACCCTGGCCTGCGGGGGGATGCCACAGCACTAGGGGCTGTAAAAGAGCGCACGGCCAGCAGGGAGCAGAGACATCAGGGGAGGGGGACCCCCTCAGAGGACAGTCTCGTATCAATCACAGCAGCCACTTGCCCCCACAAAGTCATTTCTAAACTTTACCGAATTCGTCCCCTGCCCGCCCCATGGCAGGGGAGGTTCTCCCCGGGAATTAGAACGAGGGGTCACGCAATGAAGTGAATAGGCAGCAGGTTTAAAGCAAACCAAAGGAAGTTTTGCTTCACGCAGCGCACAGGCAACCTGTGGAACTCCTCGCCAGAGGATGTGGTGAAGACTAGGATGTTCACAGGGTTCAAAAAAGAGCTAGATACATTCATGGAGGTTAGGTCCATCAACAGCTATTAGCCAGGATGCGTAGGAATGGTGTCCCTCGCCTCTGTTTGTCTGTGAGGATTGTCCCCTCCCTCTGGGGCATCTGGCCACTGTCAGCAGACAGGACAGTGGGCTGGATGGACTGTTGGTCTGACCCAGTCTGGCCATTCTTATGTTCTCACTGATGCGTGCAACAGACACCAGAGTGTGCAACAGACACCAGAGTGTGCGAGAGCACACTTGAGCATGCCACAGACACCCAAGCGGGCGACAGCCCAACCGAGTGTGCAACAGACATCCGAGCATGCAAGAGTATACCCGTGCGTGCAACAGACACCTAAGTGTGCTAGAGCACACCTGAGCGTGCAACAGACACCTAAGTGTGCAAGAGCACACCTGAGCGTGCAACAGACACCTAAGTGTGCGAGAGCACACCTGAGCATGCGGGAGCCCACAACCATTCAAAAGCAGCCCAGCCCCTCCGGAGGCCTGACAGCTGTTTCTGTCCGTGGGCAGCTGGGTGGTGCAGCATTGCCGGGCAGCGGGGGACAGGGCGGCGGTGGGGGGCTGAATCGGTGCTGCGCCGGCGTCAGGCCGGGCTTGTGCTGCAGCTCAGGATGCCGCTTCGCTCCCGAGTTCAGCAGCCGCCGTGGGGAGCTGCAGCGTGCCCGGCTCCCGCCCACCAGCAATCAGCATGCAGCTCCCG